>NW_027649811.1:592500-1052000 GCF_965287045.1 Carcharhinus amblyrhynchos
TGAGACAGAGAGAGTGAGAGAGAGGGAGACTGAGCGTTGGAGAGGCAGAGAGAGAGAGAGAGAGACAGAGAGAGATACAGACAGAGAGAGAGAGAGACAGAGAGAGAGAGAGATAGGGAGACAGAGAAAGACACAGAGAGAGAAAGACACAAGGAGTGAGAGAGAGTGACAGAGATACAGAGTCAGACAGAGCGAGAGACAAGAGAGTGAGAGAGAGAGAGTGAGAGGGACAGGGAGAGAGACAGAGAGATACAGAGGCTTAGAGAGACAGAGAGAGAGAGAGACAGAGAAAGACAGAGTGAGAGCGAGAGAGTCAGAGAGAGTGAGAGACCTAGAGAGAGAGAGGAAGACAGAGAGTGAGAGACAGAGAGAGTGAGAGCGAGAAAGAGAGAGAGAGACAGAGAAAGAGAGACCGAAGGAGTCAGAGAGAGAGACAGAGAGAAACTGAGACAGAGACAGACACAGGGACAAGGAGAGAGAGAGAGAGGCAGAGAGAGAGAGAGATAGAGAGCGACAGATAGAGAGAGAGAGACAGTGAGAGAGACAGAGAGAGAGAGACAGAGAGACAGTGAGAGAGACAGAGAGAAACTGAGACAGAGACAGACACAGGGACAAGGAGAGAGAGAGGCAGAGAGAGAGAGAGAGACAGAGCGACAGATAAAGAGAGAGAGACAGAGAGAGAGACAGAGAGAGAGAGAGAGAGAGAAAGAGAGAGAGTGAGAAATAGAGAGAATGAGAGAAACAGCCAGACAGGGAGAGAGAGAGAGACAGAGAGAGAGACAGAGAGAGTGAGAAACCTAGAGAGAGATAGGGAGAGAGAGTGACAGTGAGTGTGAGAGAGAGAGACAAAGGGAGAGAGAGAGAGACAGAGAGAGTGAGAGAGACAGACAGGCAGACAGACAGGCAGATAGAGAGAGAGAGAGACACTGAGAGAGAGTGAGAGACAGAGAGAGTGAGAGAGAGAGAAACAGAGAGAGTGCGAGCGAGAGAGACAGACAGAGTGAGTGAGGGAGACAGGCAGAGAGAGTGAGAGAGACAGAGAGAGCAAGAGAGAGAGACGGAGAGATTGAGAGACAGAGACAGAGAGTGAGAGACAGATAGAGAGAGTGAGAGAGAGAGGGAGAGAGAGAGGGAGAGAGAGTGAAAGAGAGGGAGACAGAGAATGAGAGAGACAGACAGAGAGAGAGAGACAGAGGGTGAGAGAGACAGAGACAAGGAGTGAGTGAGCCTGACAGAGAGAGTGCGAGAGACACAGAGAGAGTGAGAGTGACAGAGACAGAGATAGAGAGAGTCAGGGAGGGAGACAGAGACATAGAGAGAGAGACTGAGACAAGGAGAGCGAGAGTGACAGAGAGACAGACAGAGTGAGGAAAAGAGAGAGTGAGACAGAGAGAGAGACAGCGAGAGAGAGAGAGAGTCAGAGACAGAGAGACAGAGGGACAGAGAGAGTGACACAGAGTGAGAGAGATAGAGTGGCAGAGAGAGAGATAGAGAGAGAGAGACAGAGAGACAGAGAGAGACAGAGACAGAGAGAGAGTGAGACAGAATGGGAGAGAGAGAGACAGAGAGAGAGAGACAGTGAGAGAGAGAGAGACAAAGAGGAGAGAGATAGAGACAGAGAGAGAGACAGAGAGAGAGAGACAAAGAGGAGAGAGATAGAGACAGAGAGAGAGACAGAGAGAGAGAGAGAGAGACAAAGAGGAGAGAGATAGAGACAGAGAGAGAGACAGAGAGAGAGACAGAGAGAGAGAGACAAAGAGGAGAGAGAGAGACCGAGAGAGAGACAGTGAGAGAGAGAGAGACAAAGAGGAGAGAGATAGAGACAGAGAGAGAGACAGAGAGAGAGAGACAAAGAGAGCGAGAGAGGCAGAGGAGAGACAGAGAGAGACCGAGAGAGAGAAACAGGGGGAGAGAGAGGGAGAGACAGAGACAGAGAGAGAGACAGACAGAGAGACAGAGCGAGAGAAAGACAGAGAGAGCGAGAGAGGAGACAGAGAGAGAGACAGAGAGAGAGAGGCAGAGAGAGAGAGAGAGAGACAGAGCCAGAGACAGAGACAAGGAGTGAGAGAGATTGACAGAGAGACAGAGAGAGAGCGAGAGACACAGAGAGAGAGAGACAGAGATACAGAGAGACAGTGAGAGAGACAGATACAGAGAGAGAGAGAGACAGAGACATGGAGAAAGAGAGTGGCAGAGAGACAGACAGAGTGAGAAAGAGAGAGAGTGACAGAGAGAGGGAGACAGAGAGAGAGAGACAGAGAGAGAGAGAGAAACAGAGAGGCAGAGACAGACAGAGCGAGAGACACAGAGACAAATGGAGGAGACACAGAGAGAGACCGAGAGAGACAGAGAGAAGAGAGAGAGAGACAGATAGATAGAGAGAGAGTGAGACAGACAGGCAGACAGAGAGAGAGAAGAGAGACAGAGAGCGAGAGTGAGAGACAGAGAGAGTGAGAGAGAGAGAGAGACAGAGAGTGAGAGAGAGAGAGACAGAGAGAGAGAGAGAGAGAGAGGGAGACAGAGTGACAGGGAGAGATACAGTGAGAAAGACAGACTGAGAGAGAGGGACAGAGAGACAGAGACAGAGAGAGAGGGATTGACAGAGAGAGAGAGATTGACAGAGAGAGAGAGATTGACAGAGAGAGAGAGATGGACAGAGAGAGAGAGATTGACAGAGAGGCAGAGACAGACAGAGCGAGAGAAACAGAGAGCGATGGGGGACAGAGATACCGAGAGAGAGAGAGAGAGAGAGACAGAGAGACAGAGAGAGAGAGGCAGAGAGACAGCGAGAGAGAGAGAGAGAGAGGCAGAGAGAGAGTGAGAGAGAGACAGTGACAGTGGGAGAGAGAGACAGCGGGAGAGAGAGAGAGAGAGAGAAACAGAATGACAGAGAGAGAGAGACAGAGGGAAAGTCAGAATGAGAGAGAGAGTGATAGAGAGAGGGGCAGACTGAGAGAGAGAGAGAGACAGAGAGAGAGAGGGACAGAGGGAAATAGAGTGCGAGAGACAGAGGGAGAGAGACAGAGAGCGTGAGGGAGAGAGGCAGAGACCGGACAACGAGTGAGAGAGAGGCAGAGAGAGAGAGAGAGAAGACAGAGAGAGAGAGAGAGAGACAGAGACAGAGACAGAGAGAGAGGGAGACAATGAGACAGAGAGAGAGGAAGGCAGAGGGAGGGGGAAAGAGACAGACAGACAGAGAGGCAGAGGGAGAGAGAGACAGAGGCAGCGAGAGAGAAGGACAGAGTGAGAGTCAGAGAGTGTCAGGGAGACAGTGTGAGAGAGACAGAGAGAAAGAGGGAGAGACAGACAGACAGACAGACAGAGAGAGGGAGAGACAGAGAGAGACAGTAGGAGAGAGAGACAGAGACACGGAGTGACAGTGAATGACAGATAGACAGAGACAGACAGACCGAGAGACACAGAGAGTGACAGAGAGAGAATGAGAGAGAGAGAGAGAGAGACAGAGAGGAGAGAGATTGAGAGAGGGAGATAGAGACAGAGAGAGCGAGAGACAGAGAGAGAGATAGAGACAGAGAGAGAGAGACCGAGAGAGAGAGACAGTGATAGTGGTACAGACTGAGAGACAGAGAGAGCGAGATAGAGAGAGAGAGTGAGAGACAGAGAGTGAGAGAGTGAGTGAGAGACAGAGCAAGAGACAGAGGGGGACAGAAAGAGAGAGACAGACAGAGAGACAGAGTGAGAGACAGAGGGAGAGAGAGAGAGACTGAGTGAGAGAGAGACAGAGAGAGACAGAGGGAGAGAGAGATAGAGACAAGGAGTGAGAGAGATTGACAGAGAGACAGAGACAGGCAGAGCGAGAGGCACAGAGGGTGTGAGATAGTGAGAGAGAGACAGAGACAGAGACAGAGAGACAGAGGCAGAGGGAGACAGAGGGAGAGAGAAACAGAGACAAGGACAGAGGGAGTGACAGAGAGACAGATAGAGAGAGAGAGAGAGACAGAGTGAGAAAGAGTGAGAGGGAGGTAGACAACTAGAGAGAGAGACAGAGACAGTGAGAGAGAGACAGTGAGAGACAGAGAGTGAGAGAGAGAGAGACTGACAAAGAGAGAGACAGAGAGAGAAACAAAGAGACTGAGAGAGAGAGACAGAGAGACTGAGGCAGAGGGAGACAGAGAGTTAGAGAGAGAGAGAGAGAGAGAGAGAGACAGAGACAGAGTGAGACAGAGTGGGAGACAGAGACATAGGCAGACAGAGTGAGAGGGAAAGAGAGAGGGAGAGAGATAGATAGAGACAGAGAGAGAGAGACAGTGAGTGAGGGGGAGAGAGACAGAGAGAGAGAGAGACAGAGAGTGTGAGACAGAGAGAGAGAGAGACATGGGGAAGGAGAGAGAGAGACATGGGGAAAGAGAGAGAGGTATAGGTAAAGAGAGAGTGAGACAGAGTGAGAGAGAGAGAGAGAGACACTGAGAGAGAGGGAGACAGAGAGAGGCTGAGAGAGAGACAGAGGGTGAGAGAGACAGAGACAAGGAGTGAGAGAGAATGAGAGACAGAGATAGCGTGAGAGAGATAATGAGAGAGAGCGACAGTGAGAGAGAGAGAGACAGAGACAGTGAGAGAGAGAGAGACAGAGAGAGAGAGTCAGAGGGTGAGAGAGAGTGAGACAGAGTGAGAGAGAGAGAGAGAGAGAGGGAAAGAGAGAGAGAGACAGAGAGAGAGAGAGTGACACAGTGAGAGAGTGAGAGAGAAACAGAGACAGAGAGTGAAACAGAACGGGAGAGAGAGAGAGACAGAGAGAGAGAGACATAGAGAGACAGAGAGAGTGACAGAAAGAGGCAGAGACAGTGAGTGAGAGAGAGGGAGACAGACAGACAGAGAGACAGAAAGAGAGAGAGAGAGAGAGAGAGAGAGGCAGAGGGAGAGAGAGACAGAGACTGGGAGAGAGACAGACAGACAGACAGAGCGAGAGAGAGACAGAGAGAGAGAGAGAGGAGACAGAGTGAGAGAGAGAGAGACTGAGTGAGAGAGAGAGACAGAAACAGGGTGAGAGACAGAGCGAGGGACAGAATGAGAGGGATACAGAGTGAGAGAGACAGACAGACTGACAGAGAAAGAGAGAGACAGAGACAGAGTGAGTGAGGGAGAGAGAGACAGAGAGAGAAACAGACAGAGAGAGAGAGAGAGACAGAGAGAGATAGATAGAGACAAGGAGTGAGAGAGAATGACAGAGAGACAGGGACAGAGTGAGAGACACACAGAGTGAGGGAGAGAGAGAGTGACAGAGAGAGAGACAGAGAGAGAGAGAGACAAGGAGAGAGGTAGAATGACAGAGACACAGACAGAGTGAGAGAGAGAGAGAGAGAGAGTGAGACAGAGAGAGAGACAGACAGACAGAGCAAGAGACAGACAGAGAGAGACAGACAGAGAGAGCGAGAGAGGAGACAGAGACAGAGACAGAGAGAGAGAGACAGAGTGAGATAGACAGAGAGAGAGAGAGAGAGAGACTGAGTGAGAGAGAGAGAGAGACTGAGTGAGAGACAGAGGGGGAGAGAAAGAGAGAGACAGACAGAGAGACAGGGAGAGACAGAGAGAGAGAGACAGACAGACAGAGTGAGAGACAGAGCGAGAGACAGAATGAGAGAGATACAGAGAGAGAGGGAGACAGAGAAAGAGAGAGACAGAGACAGAGGGAGTGAGAGAGAGAGAGAGAGAGATTGAGAGAGGGAGAGAGAGGCAGAGACAGAAACACTGAGAGAGAGAGAGACAGAGAGAGGGAGGGAGTCAGAGAGAGACAGAGAGTGAGACAGAGAGAGAGAGAAACAGAGAGAGAGTCAGAGAGTCAGAGAGAGAGTGAAACAGATGGAGAGAAAAAGAGACAGACAGACAGAGAGGCACAGGGAGTGAGAGAGAGAGAGACAGAGAGAGAGAGAAAGAGAGAGTCAGACAGAGAGGCAGAGGGAGAGAGAGAGAGAGAGAGACAGTGTGACAGAGAGAGTGAGAGAGAGACAGAGTGGGAGAGAGAGACAGAGACAGAGAGACAGAGAGAGAGGCAGAGAGAGTGACAGAGACAGAGTGAGAGACAGAGAGAGAGTGACAGAGGAAGAGAGGGGGAGAGACAAAGACAGAGAGGGAGACAGACAGACGGACAGAGCGAGAGAGAGCGAGAGAGGAGACAGAGACAGAGAGAGAGAGACAGAGAGAGATATAGAGAGACAGGGAGAGAGAGAGAGACAAGGAGAGAGCCAGAGAGAGACAGATACAGAGAGGTAGAAATGAGACAGAGAGGCAGAGACAAGGAGAGAGAGTGAGTGACAGAGACAGAGAGAGAGAGAGAAAGACAGGCAGACAGAGAGAGAGATACAGAGAGAGTGTGTGAGAGAGAGAGAGACAGAGAGTGAGTGAGACAGAGAGAGACAGAGTAAGAGAGAGTCAGAGAGTGAGAGAGACAGATGGAGAGAGTGAGTGAGAGAGAGAGAGACACAGAGGAAGAGACAGAGAGACAAGGAGTGACAGAGAGTGACAGAGAGACAGAGACAGACAGAGCAAGAGACACAGAGAGTGAAAGGAAGAGAGAGGGACAGAGAGAGAGACAAAGAGAGAGACAGAGAGAGCGACAGATGGAGACAGAGACAGAGACAGATAGCGAGGGGCTCAGAGAGTGAGAGAGGGACCAGAGAGAGAGAGAGAGACAGTGGGAGACAGAGAGAGACAGGGAGAGAGAGAGACAGAGACAAGGAGAGAGAGAGTGACAGAGAGTTGTGACAGAGAGAGATAGAGTGAGAGAGGGAGACAGAGAGTGAAAGTGACAGAGAAAGAGAGAGACAGAGAGGGAGAGAGACAGAGAAAGAGAGACAGAGAGAGTGAGAGGGAGGGAGACAGAGAGTGAGAGTGACAGAAAGAGAGAGAGACAGAGAGATTGAGAGAGACAGAGAGAGAGAGACGGAACGAGGCAGAGGGAGAGAGTGGGTGAGAGAGAGACAGACAGACAGAGAGGCACAGGGAGTGAGAGAGAGAGACAGAGAGAGAGAGAAAGAGAGAGTCAGACAGAGAGGCAGAGGGAGAGAGAGAGAGAGAGAGAGAGAGAGTGGGAGAGAGAGACAGAGACAGAGAGACAGAGAGAGAGGCAGAGAGAGCGACAGAGACAGAGTGAGGGACAAAGAGAGAGAGACAGAGAGAGAGAAACAGAGGAAGAGAGGGGGAGAGACAAAGACAGAGAGAGAGACAGACGGACGGACAGAGCGAGAGAGAGCGAGAGAGGAGACAGAGAGAGAGACAGAGAGAGAGACAGGGAGAGAGAGAGAGAGAGAGAGAGAGAGACAGGGAGAGAGCCAAAGACAGACAGAGACAGAGAGATAGAAAGTGAGACAGAGAGACAGAGACAAGGAGAGAGAGCAAGTGACAGAGAGAGAGAGAGAGACAGAAAGACAGGCAGACAGAGAGAGAGAGAGAGAAAGAGTGTGAGACAGAGAGAGACAGAGTGAGAGAGAGAGAGTCAGATTGTGAGACAGACAGATGGAGAGAGTGAGTGAGAGAGAGAGAGAGAGACACACAGAGGAAGAGAGAGAGAGACAAGGAGTGACAGAGAGTGACAGAGAGACAGAGACAGACAGAGCGAGAGACACAGAAAGTGAAAGAGAGAGAGGGGGACAGAGAGAGAGACAGAGAGAGCGACAGATGCAGAGAGAGACAGGGACAGATAGCGAGAGTCTCAGAGAGTGAGAGAGGGACAGTGGGAGACAGAGAGAGACAGAGAGAGACAGAGACAGAGACAAGGAGAGAGAGAGTGACAGAGAGTTGTGACAGAGAGAGACAGAGTGAGAGAGAGAGATTGAGAGAGAATGAGAGAAACAGAGAGAGTGAGAGAGAGGGAGACAGAGAGAGAGAGACAGAGAGAGAGAGACGGAGCGAGGCAGAGGGAGAGAGTGAGTGAGAGAGAGACACAGAGGAAGAGAGAGACAGAGCGAAGGAGTGACAGAGAGTAACAGAGAGACAGAGACAGACAGAGCGAGAGACACAGAAAGTGAAAGAGAGAGACAGAGAGAGAGACAGAGAGAGAGACAGAGAGAGAGAGAGAGACAGATGGAAAGTGAGACAGAGATAAGGAGAGAGTGACAGAGAGACAGACAGAGAGAGAGAGACAAAGTGACAGAGAGAGAATGAGAGAGAGACAGAGAGAGAGACAGAGTGTGAGAGGGAGACAGACTGACAGACAAAGAGACAGACAGAGAGAGAGACAGACAGACTGAGAGAGAGAGGGAGAGACAGTCAGAGAGACTGAGAGACCTAGAGAGAGACAGAGAATGAGACAGAGAGAGTGAGAGAGAGGGAGACTGAGAGTTGGAGAGGCAGAGAGAGAGAGAGAGACAGTGAGAGAGAGAGAGAAAGACACAGAGCAAGAAAGAGACAAGGAGTGAGAGAGAGTGAAAGAGATACAGAGTCAGACAAAGCGAGAGACGCAGAGAGTGAGAGAGAGAGACAGAGGGACAGGGAGACAGACAGAGAGAGACAGGGACATAGAGAGGCAGAGGGAGAGAGAGACAGAGACAAGACGAGAAGAGAGTGACACAGAGAGACAGAGTGAGATCGAGAGAGTCAGAGAGAGTGAGAGACCTAGAGAGTGAGAGAAAGACGGAGAGTGAGAGAGAGAGACAGAGAGAGTGAGAGCGAGAAAGAGAGAGAGAGAGACAGAGAGAGAGAGACCGAGGGAGTGAGGGAGAGAGACAGAGAGAGAGAGACAGACAGACAGAATGAATGAGGGTGACAAAGAGAGTGAGAGAGACAGAGACAGAGAGAGAGCGAGAGGGAGAGAGAGAGAGAGAGACAAGACAGAGAGAGTGAAAGAGACAGAAAGGCAGACAGACAGGCAGATAGAGAGAGAGAGACACTGAATGAGAGTGAGAGACAGAGAGAGTGAGAGAGAGAGAGACAGAGAGAGGGAGTAAGAGAGAGACAGAGAGGGTGAGAGAGAGAGACAGAGAGAGAGGGAGTAAGAGAGAGACAGAGAGGGTGAGAGAGAGAGAAACAGAGAGAGCATGAGCGAGAGAGACAGGCAGAGTGAGTGAGGGAGACAGGCAGAGAGAGTGAGAGAGACAGAGAGAGAGAGAGACGGAGAGATTGAGAGACAGAGACAGAGAGTGAGAGACACATAGAGAGAGAGTGAGAGAGAGAGAGGGAGAAAGAGAGGGAGAGAGAGTGAAAGAGAGGGAGACAGAGAGTGAGAGAGACAGACAGAGAGAGAAAGGCAGAGAGAGAGAGAGACATGGCGAAAGAGAGTGTGAGACAGAGTGACAGAGAGAGAGAGACAGTGAGAGAGAGAGTCAAAGAGAGAGAGAGACAGAGGGAGAGAGAGAGTGAGACAGAGTGAGAAAGAGAGAGAGAGTGACAGAGAGAGTGACAGAGAAAGAGATAGAGAGATAGAGAGACAGAGAGAGAGAGACAGAGAGAGGCAGAGACAGAGTGAGACAGAATGGGGGAGAGAGAGAGAGAGACAGAAAGGGTGAGAGAGACAAAGAGGAGAGAGATAGAGACAGAGAGAGACAGAGAGAGAGAGACAGAGAGAGAGAGACAGAGAGATCGAGAGAGGCAGAGGAGAGACAGAGAGAGAGACCGTGAGAGAGAAACAGAGGGAGAGAGAGGGAGAGACAGAGACAGAGAGAGAGACAGACAGACAGACAGAGCGAGAGAAAGACAGAGAGAACGAGAGAGGAGACAGAGAGATAGAGACAGAGAGAGAGACAGAGTGAGAGACAGAGGCAGAGAGAGACAGAGACAAGGAGAGAGAGAGAGAGAGATAGAGAGAGACAGAGACATGGAGAGAGACAGAGAGTGACAGAGACAGAGTGAAATGGAGAGAGTCAGAGAAAGACAGAGAGAGTGACAGAGAGTGAGAGAGACAGAGACAGAGTGAGACAGAATGGGAGAGAGAGAGACAGAGAGACAGAGAGATACAGCGAGTGTGACAGAGAGAGAGATAGAGAGAGACAGTGAGAGAGAGAGACAGAAAAAGAGAGAGAGAGAGAGAGGCAGACAGAGAGAGAGAGACCGAGAGAGAAACAGAGGGAGACAGAGGGAGAGACAGAGAGAGACAGACAGAGCGACGGAGGAGACAGAGCGACGGATGAGACAGAGTGAGAGACAGAGAGAGTGAGAGAGACGCAGAAAAAGAGAGATAGACAGAGACAGTGAGAGAGAGAGACAGAGAGTGAGAGGGAGTCGCACTGACAGACAAAGAGAGAGAAAGAGAGAGAGAGACTGACAGAGAGAGACGGAGACAGAGAGAGTGAGAGACTGAGAGACAGAGAGTGAGACAGAGAGACTGAGAGAGAGGGAGAGAGAGAGAGAGAGAGAGTGAGACAGAGACAGAGAGTGAGAGAGAGAGGGAGAGAGATAGAGAGAGAGAGTGAGACAGAGACAGAGAGTGAGAGAGAGAGGGAGAGAGATAGAGAGAGAGAGAGACCGAGTGAGAGAGCGACAGAGACAAGGAGTGAGACAGAGCGACAGAGAGACAGAGTCAGAAAGAATGAGAGACACAGGGAGTGAGAGAGACAGAGAGAGAGAGAGGGACAGGGAGAGAGACAGAGAAAGACAGAGACAAAGAGAGACAGAGGGAGAGAGGGACAGTGACAAGGACAGAGAGAGTGTGACAGAGAGAGACAGATAGAGAGACAGAGGGAGAGAGAGGGACTGAGAGTCAGAGTCAGACAGAGCGAGAGACACAGAGAGTGACAGAGTGAGAGAGAGACAGGGAGAGAGAGAGACAGAGAGTGACAGATAGAGAGAGAGAGAGTGAGAGAGAGACAGACAGACAGGCAGACAGAGAGAGAGACAGAGAGAGAGAGAGAGTGTGAGAGAGAGAGAGTCAGAGAGTGAGAGAGAGACAGAGTGAGTGAGAGAGACAGAGAGAGGTAGAGAGAGAGAGTGAGGGAGAGAGAGAGAGAGAAAGAGGGAGTGAGAGAGAGAGAGTTGGAGAGTGATAGAGACAGAGAGAGCGAGAGAGAGAGTGAGAGAGAGGGAGAGAGAGTGATAGAGAGAGAGAGAGTGAGAGAGACAGAGAGAGGTAGAGAGAGTGAGGGAGACAGACAGAGAGAGAGACAGAGACAGAGGGAGTAGAGAGAGACACACAGAGAGTGAGAGAGAGAGAGACAGAGACAAGGAGGGAGAGAGAGTGACAGAGAGACAGAGTCAGACAGAGCGAGAAACACAGAAAGTGAGCAAAAGAGAGAGAGACAGACAGAGAGACAGAGAGAGAGACAGAGAGAGACTGAGAGAGACTGAGAGATACAGAGGGAGAGAGAGACAGAGACAAAGAGTGAGAGAGAATGATAGAGAGAGAGATAGAGAGAGAGGGAGACAGAGAGAGTGACTGAGAGAGAGTGAGACACAGAGAGAGTGAGAGAGAGAGAGAGACAGAGTCAGAGAGAGACAGACAGAGAGAGGCAGACAGAGGGAGGCAGGGAGAGAGACACAGAGAGACAGGGAGAGAGAGGGAGAGAGTGAGAGAGAGAGAGACAAAGAGAGACAGAGAGAGACACAGAGGGAGAGAGTGACAGAGACAAGGAGTGAGAGAGAGTGAAAGAAAGACAGAGACAGACAGAGCCAGAGACACAGAGAGTGAGAGAGAGAGAGAGATAGAGAGAGTCAGAGGGAGAGAGACAGATACAAGGAGAGAGAGAGTGACAGTGAGACAGAGAGAGAGAGAAAAGCAGAGACAGTGAGAGAGAGATAGAGAGAGATTGTGAGAGAGAGACAGAATGACAAAGAGTGAGACAGAGAGACTGAGAGAGAGAGAGAAACAGAGAGATTGAGAGAGAGAGACAGAGAGTGAGACAGAGAGAGTGAGAGAGAGGGAGACAGAGAGCGAGAGAGACAGAGAGAGAGTGAGATAGAGTGGGCGAGAGAGAGTGGGACAGATAGAGAGAGACAGTGTGTGTGTGAGAGAGGGAGAGAGACAGACTGAGAGAGACAGAGAGAGAGGGAGAGAGACAGAGGGAGAGAGAGAGAGAAAGTGAGTGAGAGACAGAGGGACAGAGTGAGACAGAGAGAGACAGAGACAGAGAGAGTGAGAGAGACAGAAAGAGAGAGAGTATGAGACAAGGAGTGAGAGAGCGTGACTGAGAGACAGACTCAGACAGAGTGAGAGACACAGAGAGTGAGAGAGAAAGAGACAGAGACAGAGAGAGACAGAGAGAGAGACAGAGACAAGAAGAGACATAGAGTGACAGAGAGAGAGAGACAGAGAGAGAGAGACAGAGTGAGCAATTGTGAGACAGGGAGAGAGCGAGAGACAGAGTGAGAGCGAGAGAGAGAGGGACAGAGAGAGAGACAGACAGACAGAGAGAGAGAGAGTGCAGCAGGCGACGGTGCAGAGGGACCTCGGGGTCCTTGTGCATGAGTCGCAAAAACCCAGCTTGCAGGTGCAGCAGGTGGTCAGGAAGGCGAATGGGATGCTGGCCTTCATAGCGAGGGGGATTGAATATAAAAGTAGGGAGGTCTTGCTGCAGCTGTATAGGGCATTGGTGAGGCCGCAGCTGGAGTACTGTGTGCAGTTTTGGGCGCCGTACCTGCGCAAGGATATTTTGGCCTTGGAGGGAGTGCAGAGGAGGTTTACTAGGCTGATGCCGGAGTTGAGGGGGTTGAGCTATGAGGAGAGGCTGAATAAACTAGGCTTGTACACGTTAGAGTTTAGAAGAATGAGGGGAGATCTCATTGAGACGTATAAGATGATGAATGCGATGGATAGTATAGAGGTGGAGAGACTCTTCCCGCTCAGAAAGGACAGTAGGACTAGGGGGCACAGCCTCAAGATAAAGGGGAGGCGGTTTAGAACAGAGTTGAGGAGGAACTTCTTCACTCAAAGGGTGGTGAATCTCTGGAATTCTCTGCCCGTTGAAGTGGTGGAGGCTGCCTCGCTAAATATTTTTAAGACGCGGGTTGGTGGGTTTTTGATAAGAGAGGGGATTAAGGGTTATGGGGAGAGGGCGGGAATGTGGAACTGAGACACAACAGATCAGCCATGATCTTATTGAATGGCGGGGCAGGCTCAAAGGGCCAGATGGCCTACTCCTGCTCCTATTTCGGATGTTCATATGTTCTCTGTGTCTCTGAGTCTCAGGGTTTCTGTGTCTCTGAATCTCTGTGTCTCTGTGGCTGTCTCTGTGTCTCTGAGTGTCTGAGTCTCGGTGTCTCTGAGTCTCAGTGTCTCCGTGTCTCGGTGTGTCTGAGTCTGTGCGTCTGTGAGTCGTGAGTCTCAGTTCTCTGTGTCTCCGTTTCTCTCGGTATATGAGGCTCTGTATACTTGTGTCCATGTGTCTCTTCATCTCTGAGCCACTGAGTCTCTGTGTCACGGTTTCTCTGTGTCTCTGAGTCTCTGAGACTCTGTGCCACTGAGTCTCTGATTCTCTGAGTCTCGGTGTCCCGGTGTCTCTGAGACTCTGTATCTCTGAGTCTCTGACACGTGAAGCATCGGTGTCTCTGTCTCTCGGTGTCTCTGACTCTCTGTGTCTCTGTGTCTCTGAGTCTCGGCGTCTCTGCGTCTCTGTGTCTCTGAGACTCTGAACCTCGTTTTCCCTGAGCCTCTGTGTCTCTGCGTCTCTGTGTCTGTGTCTTTGAGACTCTGTGTCTCTGAGTCTCTGAGTATTTGAATCTCTGCATCACTGTGTCTCAGAGTCTCTGTGTCTCTGTGTCTCAGTGTCATTGGGTCTTTGTGTCTCAGTGCCTCTGTGTCTCAGTGTCTCAGTGTCTCAGAGTCTCAGTGTCCCTGTGTCTCTGTGTCTCAGTGTCTCAGAGTCTAAGTGGCTCTGTGTCTCAGTGTCTCAGTGTCTCAGTGTCTCAGAGTCTCAGTGTCTCTGTGTCACAGTGTCTCTGTGTCTCAGTGTCTCAGTTTTCAGAGTCTCAGTGTCTCTGTGTCTCTGTGTCTCAGTGTCTCAGTGTATCTGTGTCTAAGTGTCTCTGTGTGGCTGTGTCTCAGTGTCGCAGAGTCTCAGTGTCTCTGTGTCTCAGTGTCTCTGTGACTCAGTGTGTCTGTGTCTCTGTGACTCAGGGTCTCAGAGTCTCAGTGTCTCAGTGTCTCAGAGTCTCAGTGTCTCAGTGTCTCAGAGTCTCAGTGTCTCTGAGTCTCTGTGTCTTAGTGTCTCTGTGTCTCAGTGTCTCAGAGTCTCAGTGTCTCTGTGTCTCTGTGTCTCAGTGTCTCAGAGTCTCTGTGTCTCTGTGTCTCAGTGTCTGTGTGTCCCAGTGTCTCAGAGTCTCAGTGTCTCTGGGTCTCAGTGTCTCTGTGTCTCTGTGCCACAGTGTCTGAGAGTCTCAGTGTCTCAGTTTCTCAGTGACTCTGTGTCTCTGTGTCTCAGTGTCTCAGAGTCTCTGTGTCTCAGTGTCTCTGTGTCTCTGTGTCTCTGTGCCACAGTGTCCCTGTGTTTCTGTGTGTCAGTGTCTCAGAGTCTCAGTGTCTCAGAGTATCAGTGCCTCAGAGTCTCAGTGTCTCTGTGTCTCAGTGACTCAGAGTCTCAGAATCTCTGGGCCTCTGTTTCTCAGTGTCTCAGAGTCTCAGTGTCTCTGAATCTCAGTGTCTCTGTGTCTCAGTTTATCAGAGTCTCAGTGTCTCTGAGTCTCTGTGTCTCAGTGTCTCAGAGTCTCTGTGTCTATGTGGCTCAGTGTCTCAGAGTCTCCGTGCCTCAGTGTCTCAGTGTCTCTGTGTCTCAGTGCCTCAGTGTTTCTGTGTCTCAGTGTCTCAGTGTCTCAGAGTCTCAGTGTCTCTGTGTCTCTGTGTCTCAGTGTCTCTGTGTCAAAGTGTCTCTGTGTCTCAGTGTCTCAGAGTCTCAGTGTCTCTCTGCCTCAGTGTCTCTGTGTCTCTCTGTCTCAGTGTCACAGAGTCTCAGTGTCTCAGTGTCTCAGAGTCTCAGTATCTCAGTGTCTCTGCGTCTTAGTGTCTCAGAGTCTCAGTGTCACTGTGTCTCTGTGTCTCAGTGTCTCTGTGTCTCGGTGTCTCAGTGTCTCTGTGTGTCAGTGTCACTGAGTCTCGGTGTCACAGTGTCTCAGTGTCTCGGTGTCTCGGTGTCTCAGAGTCTCTGTGTCTCGGTGTCTCAGTGTCTCGGTGTCTCGGTGTCTCTGTGTCTCACTGTCTCAGAGTCTCGGTGACTCGGTGTCTCGGTGTCTCAGTGTCTCTGTGTCTCAGCGTCTCAGAGTCTCAGTGTCTCGGTGTCTCGGTGTCTCGGTGTCTCGTTGTCTCAGTGTCTCTGTGTCTCAGTGTCTCAGTGTCTCTGTGTATCGTTGTCTCGGTGTCTCAGTGTGCCTGTGTCTCGGTGTCTCAGTGTCTCTGTGTCTCAGTGTCTCTGTGTCTGAGTGTCTCAGAGTCTCAGTGTCTCAGTGTCTCCGTGTCCCAGTGTCTCTGTGTCTCAGTGTCTCAGTGTCTGTGTGTTTCCGTGTCTCAGAGTCTCAGTGTCTCTGAGTATCCGTGTCTCAGTGTCTCTATGTCTCAGTGTCTCTGTGTCTCAGTGAATCTGTGTCTCGGTGTCTCAGTGTCTCGGTGTCTCAGTGTCTCTGTGTCTCAGTGTCTCTGTGTCTCTGTGTCTCAGTGTCTCAGTGCCCCAGTGTCTCTGTGTCTCAGTGTCTCTGTGTCTCAGTGTCTCAGAGTCTCAGTATCTCTGTGTCACAGTGTCTCTGTGTCTCAGTGTCTCAGAGACTCAGTGTCTCTGTGTCTCAGTGTCTCAGTGTATCTGTGTCTAAGTGTCTCTGTGTCGCTGTGTCTCAGTGTCTCAGAGTCTCAGTGTCTCTGTGTCTCAGTGTCTCTGTGACTATGTGTCTCAGTGTCTCAGTGACTCTGTGTCTCTGTGTCTCAGTGTCTCAGAGTTTCAGTGTCTCAGAGTCTCAGTGTCGCTGTGTCTCAGTGTGTCTGTGTCTCGGTGTCTCAGAGTCTCAGTGTCCCTGTTTCTCAGTGTCAGTGTGTCCCAGTGTCTCAGGGTCTCAGTGTCTCAGAGTCTCAGTGTCTCTGTGTCTCAGTGTGTCTGTGTCTCGGTGTTTCAGAGTCTCAGTGTCTCTGTTTCTCAGTGTCTGTGTGTCCCAGGGTCTCAGGGTCTCAGTGTCTCTGGGTCTCAGTGTCTCTGTGTCTCTGTGCCACAGTGTCTGAGAGTCTCAGTGTCTCAGTTTCTCAGTGACTCTGTGTCCCTGTGTCACAGTGTCTCAGTGTCCCAGAGTATCTGTGTCCCAGTGTCTCTGTGTCTCTGTGTCTCAGTGTCTCTGTGTCTCAGTGTCCCTGTGTTTCTGTGTGTCAGCGTCTCAGAGTCTCAGTGTCTCAGAGTCTCAGTGTCTCGGTGTCTCAGTGTCTCAGTGTCTCAGACTCTCAGTGTCTCTGAGTCTCAGTGTCTCTGTGTCTCTGTGGCTCAGTGTCTCAGAGTCTCAGTGTCTCTCTGTTTCAGTGTCTCTGTGTCTCAGTGTCTCAGTGTTTTTGTGTCTCTGTGTCTCAGTGTCTCTGTTTCTCTTTGTCACAGAGTCTCAGTGTCTCAGAGTCTCTGTGTCTCAGTGTCTCAGAGTCTCAGTGTCTCTGTGTCTCAGAGTCTCAGAGTCTCGGTGTATCAGTGTCTCTGTGTCTCAGTGCCTCTGTGACTCTGTGTCTCAGTGTCTCAAAGTCTCAGTGTCTCTGTGTCTGAGTCTCAGTGTCTCAGTGTCTCAGAGTCTCATTGTTTATGTGTCTCAATGTCTCAGTGTCTCTGTGTCTCAGTGTCTCAGAGTCTCAGTGTCACAGTGTCTCTGTGTCTCAGAGTCTCGTTGTCTCTGTGTCTCGGTGTCTCTGTGTCTCGGTGTCTCTGTGTCTCGGTGTCGCAGAGTCTCAGTGTCTCTGTGTCTCAGTGTCTGTGTGTGTCAGTGTGTCAGAGTCTCTGTATCTCTGTGTCTCAGTGTCTCTGTGTCTCTGCGTCTCAGTATCTCAGTGCCTCTGTGTCTCAGTGTCTCAGAGTCTCAGTGTCTCTGTGTCTCAGTGTCTCAGTGTCTCCGTGTCTCTGTGTCTCTGTGTCTCAGAGTCTCAGTGTCTCTGTGTCTCAGTGTCTCTGTGTCTCAGTGTCTCAGAGCCTCAGTGTCTTTGTGTCTCCGTGTCTCAGTGTCTCAGTGTCTCAGAGTCTGTGTCTCAGTGTCTCTGTGTCTCTTTCTCTCAGTGTCTCAGTGCCTCTGTGTCTCAGTGTCTCAGTGTCTCTGACTCTCAGTGTCTCTGTGTCACAGTATCTCTGTGTCTCTGAGTCTCAGTGTCTCTGTGTCACAGTGTCTCAGAGTCTCAGTGTCTCTGTGTCTCAGTGTGTCTGTGTCTCGGTGTCTCAGAGTCTCAGTGTCTCTGTTTCTCAGTGTCTGTGTGTCCCAGTGTCTCAGGGTCTCATTGTCTCTGGGTCTCAGTGTCTCTGTGTCTCTGTGCCACAGTGTCTGAGAGTCTCAGTGTCTCAGTTTCTCAGTGACTCTGTGTCCCTGTGTCACAGTGTCTCAGTGTCTCAGAGTATCTGTGTCCCAGTGTCTCTGTGTCTCTGTGTCTCAGTGTCTCTGTGTCTCAGTGTCCCTGTGTTTCTGTGTGTCAGCGTCTCAGAGTCTCAGTGTCTCAGAGTCTCAGTGTCTCTGTGTCTCAGTGTCTCTGTGTCTCAGTGCCTCAGAGTCTCAGTGTCTCGGTGTCTCAGTGTCTCAGTGTCTCAGTGTCTCAGACTCTCAGTGTCTCTGAGTCTCAGTGTCTCTGTGTCCCTGTGGCTCAGTGTCTCAGAGTCTCAGTGTCTCTCTGTTTCAGTGTCTCTGTGTCTCAGTGTCTCTGTGTCTCAGTGTCCCTGTGTTTCTGTGTGTCAGCGTCTCAGAGTCTCAGTGTCTCAGAGTCTCAGTGTCTCTGTGTCTCAGTGTCTCTGTGTCTCAGTGCCTCAGAGTCTCAGTGTCTCGGTGTCTCAGTGTCTCAGTGTCTCAGACTCTCAGTGTCTCTGAGTCTCAGTGTCTCTGTGTCCCTGTGGCTCAGTGTCTCAGAGTCTCAGTGTCTCTCTGTTTCAGTGTCTCTGTGTCTCAGTGTCACAGTGTTTTTGTGTCTCTGTGTCTCAGTGTCTCTGTTTCTCTTTGTCACAGAGTCTCAGTGTCTCAGTGTCTCAGAGTCTCAGAGTCTCTGTGTCTCTGTCTCTCAGCGTCTCAGAGTCTCAGTGTCTCTGGGTCTCAGAGTCTCAGAGTCTCAGTGTATCAGTGTCTCTGTGTCTCAGTGCCTCTGTGTCTCTGTGTCTCAGTGTCTCAGTGTCTCAAAGTCTCAGTGTCTCTGTGTCTGAGTCTCAGTGTCTCTGTGTCTCAGTGTCTCAGAGTCTCATTGTTTCTGTGTCTCAATGTCTCAGTGTCTCTGTGTCTCAGAGTCTCAGTGTCACAGTGTCTCTGTGTCTCAGAGTCTCGCTGTCTGTGTGTCTCGGTGTCTCTGTGTCTCGGTGTCTCGGTGTCTCAGTGTCTCAGTGTCTCAGAGTCTCGGTGTCTCGGTGTCTCTGTGTCTCAGTGTCTCAGTGCCTCTGTGTCTCAGTGCCTCTGTGTCTCAGTGTCTCAGAGCCTCAGGGTCTCTGTGTCTCTGTGTCTCAGTGTCTCCGTGTCTCGGTGTCTCAGTGTCGCAGTGTCTCTGTGTCTCTGTGACTCGGTGTCTCAGTGTCTCGGTGTCTCGGTGTCTCTGTGTCTCAGTGTCTCTGTGTCTCAGTGTCTCTGTGTCTTGGTGTCTCTGTGTCTCGGTGTCTCGGTGTCTCAGAGTCTAGGTGTCTCGGTGTCTCGGAGTCTCGGTGTCTCAGTGTCTCTGTGTCTCGGTGTCTCAGTGTCTCTGTGTCTCAGTGTCTCAGTGCCTCTGTGTCTCAGTGTCTCTGTGTCTCAGTGTCTCAGAGTCTCAGTGTCTCAGTGTCTCTGTGTCTCGGTGTCTCGGTGTCTCAGTGTCTCAGAGTCTCGGTGTCTCGGTGTCTCTGTGTCTCTGTGTCTCAGTGTCTCAGTGCCTCTGTGTCTCAGTGTCTCTGTGTCTCAGTGTCTCAGAGTCTCAGGGTCTCTGTGTCTCTGTGTCTCAGTGTCTCTGTGTCTCGGTGTCTCAGTGTCTCTGTGTCTCTGTGTCTCGGTGTCTCAGTGTCTCAGTGTCTCGGTGTCTCGGTGTCTCTGTGTCTCAGTGTCTCTGTGTCTCTTTGTCTCAGTGTCTCAGTGCCTCTGTGTCTCAGTGTCTCAGTGTCTCTGACTCTCAGTGTCTCTGTGTCACAGTGTCTCTGTGTCTCTGTGTCTCAGTGTCTCTGTGTCACAGTGTCTCAGAGTCTCAGTGTCTCTGTGTCTCAGTGTCTCAGAGTCTCTGTGTCTAGGTGTCTCAGTGTCTCGGTCTCTCGGTGTTTCGGTGTCTCAGTGTCTCTGTGTCTAGTTGTCTCAGTGTCTCAGTGTCTCTGTGTCTCTGTGTCTCGGTGTCTCTGTGTCTCGGTGACTCAGTGTCTCAGTGACTCTGTGTCTCAGTGTCTCAGTGTCTCTGTGTGTCAGTGTCTGTGTGTCTCAGTGTCTCAGAGTCTCAGTGTCCCTGTGTCTCGGTGTCTCGGTGTCTCTGTGTCTCGGTGTCTCAGTGTCTCTGTGTCTCAGTGTCTCAGTGCCTCTGTGTCTCAGTGTCTCTGTGTCTCAGTGTCACAGAGTCTCAGTGTCTCAGTGTCTCTGTGTCTCGGTGTCTCGGTGTCTCAGTGTCTCAGTGTCTCAGAGTCTCGGTCTCTCGGTGTCTCTGTGTCTCAGTGTCTCTGTGTCTCAGTGTCTCAGTGCCTCTGTGTCTCAGTGCCTCTGTGTCTCAGTGTCTCAGAGTCTCAGGGTCTCTGTGTCTCTGTGTCTCAGTGTCTCTGTGTCTCAGTGTCGCAGTGTCTCTGTGTCTCTGTGTCTCAGTGTCTCTGTGTCTCGGTGTCTCAGTGTCTCAGTGTCTCTGTGTCTCAGTGTCTCAGTGTCTCTGTGTCTCTGTGTCTCGGTGTCTCAGTGTCTCAGTGTCGCTGTGTCTCGGTGTCTCGGTGTCTCAGTGTCTCAGTGTCTCTGTGTCTCGGTGTCTCAGTGTCTCTGTGTCTCAGTGTCTTTGTGTCTCGGTGTCTCTGTGCCTCGGTGTCTCGGTGTCTCGGTGTCTCAGTGTCTCTGTGTCACGGTGTCTCAGTGTCTCTGTGTCTCAGTGTCTCTGTGTCGCAGTGACTCAGAGTCTCAGTGTCTCTGTGTCTCGGTGTCTCGTCATCTCGGAATCTCTGTGTCTTGGTGTCCTGGAGTCTCGGTGTCTCGGTGTCTCTGTGTCTCGGTGTCTCAGTCTCTCTGTGTCTCAGTGTCTCAGTGTCTCTGTGCCTCAGTGTCTCAGTGTCTCTGTGACTCAGTGTCACAGAGTCCCAGTGCCTCGGTGTCTCAGTGTCTCGGTGTCTCTCTGTCTCAGTGTCACAGTGTCTCTGTGTCTCGGTGTCTCAGTGTCTCTCTGTCTCAGTGTCTCTGTGCCTCAGTGTCTCAGTGTCTCTGTGACTCAGTGCAACAGAGTCTCAGTGTCTCGGTGTCTCTGTGTCTCAGTGTCTCAGTGTCTCTGTGTCTCAGTATCTCAGTGTCTCTACGTCTCAGTGTCTCAGAGTCTCAGTGTCACTGTGTCTCTGTGTCTCAGTGTCTCTGTGTCACAGTGTCTCAGAGTCTCAGTGTCTCTGTGTCTCAGTGTGTCTGTGTCTCGGTGTTTCAGAGTCTCAGTGTCTCTGTTTCTCAGTGTCTGTGTGTCCCAGTGTCTCAGGGTCTCAGTGTCTCTGGGTCTCAGTGTCTCTGTGTCTCTGTGCCACAGTGTCTGAGAGTCTCAGTGTCTCAGTGACTCTGTGACTCTGTGTCCCTGTGTCTCAGTGTCTCAGTGTCTCAGAGTATCTGTGTCCCAGTGTCTCTGTGTCTCTGTGCCTCTGTGTCTCAGTGTCTCTGTGTCTCAGTGTCCCTGTGTTTCTGTGTGTCAGCGTCTCAGAGTCTCAGTGTCTCTGTGTCTCAGAGCCTCAGAGTCTCAGTGTCTCGGTGTCTCAGTGTCTCAGTGTCTCAGACTCTCAGTGTCTCTGAGTTTCAGTGTCTCTGTGTCTCTGTGGCTCAGTGTCTCAGAGTCTCAGTGTCTCTCTGTTTCAGTGTCTCTGTGTCTCAGTGTTTTTGTGTCTCTGTGTCTCAGTGTCTCTGTTTCTCTTTGTCACAGAGTCTCAGTGTCTCAGAGTCTCAGAGTCTCTGTGTCTCAGCGTCTCAGAGTCTCAGAGTCTCAGTGTATCAGTGTCTCTGTGTCTCAGTGCCTCTGTGTCTCTGTGTCTCTGTGTTTCAGTGTCTCAGTGTCTCAAAGTCTCAGTGTCTCTGTGTCTGAGTCTCAGTGTCTCTGTGTCTCAGTGTCTCAGAGTCTCATTGTTTCTGTGTCTCAATGTCTCAGTGTCTCTGTGTCTCAGTGTCTCAGAGTCTCAGTGTCACAGTGTCTCTGTGTCTCAGAGTCTCGGTGTCTGTGTGTCTCGGTGTCTCTGTGTCTCGGTGTCTCTGTGTCTCGGTGTCGCAGAGTCTCAGTGTCTCTGTGTCTCAGTGTCTGTGTGTGTCAGTGTGTCAGAGTCTCTGTGTCTCTGTGTCTCAGTGTCTCTGTGTCTCTGCGTCTCAGTATCTCAGTGCCTCTGTGTCTCAGTGTCACAGAGTCTCAGTGTCTCAGTGTATCAGGGTCTCTGTGTCTCAGTGTCTCAGAGTCTCAGTGTCTCTGTGTCTCAGTGTCTCTGTGTCTCTGTGTCTCTGTGTCTCAGAGTCTCAGTGTCTCTGTGTCTCAGTGTCTCTGTGCCTCAGTGTCTCAGAGCCTCAGTGTCTTTGTGTCTCCGTGTCTCAGTGTCTCAGTGTCTCAGAGACTGTGTCTCAGTGTCTCTTTGTCTCAGTGTCTCAGTGCCACTGTGTCTCAGTGTCTCAGTGTCTCTGACTCTCAGTGTCTCTGTGTCACAGTGTCTCTGTGTCTCTGTGTCTCAGTGTCTCTGTGTCACAGTGTCTCAGAGTCTCAGTGTCTCTGTGTCTCAGTGTCTCAGAGTCTCTGTGTCTAAGTGTCTCAGTGTCTCGGTCTCTCGGTGTCTCGGCGTCTCAGTGTCTCTGTGTCTTGTTGTCTCAGTGTCTCAGTGTCTCTGCGTCTCTGTGTCTCGGTGTCTCTGTGTCTCGGTGACTCAGTGTCTCAGTGTCTCTGTGTCTCAGTGTCTCAGTGTCTCTGTGTGTCAGTGTCTGTGTGTCTCAGTGTCTCAGAGTCTCAGTGTCCCTGTGTCTCGGTGTCTCGGTGTCTCTGTGTCTCGGTGTCTCAGTGTCTCTGTGTCTCAGTGTCTCAGTGTCTCGGTGTCTCGGTGTCTCAGTGTCTCAGTGTCTCAGAGTCTCGGTGTCTCGTTGTCTCTGTGTCTCAGTGTCTCTGTGTCTCAGTGTCTCTGTGTCTTTGTGTCTCTGTGTCTCGGTGTCTCAGAGTCTAGGTGTCTCGGTGTCTCGGGGTCTCGGTGTCTCAGTGTCTCTGTGTCTCGGTGTCTCAGTGTCTCTGTGTCTCAGTGTCTCAGTGCCTCTGTGTCTCAGTGTCTCTGTGTCTCAGTGTCTCAGAGTCTCAGTGTCTCAGTGTCTCTGTGTCTCGGTGTCTCGGTGTCTCAGTGTCTCAGAGTCTCGGTGTCTCGGTGTCTCGGTGTCTCTGTGTCTCAGTGTCTCTGTGTCTCAGTGCCTCTGTGTCTCAGTGTCTCTGTGTCTCAGGGTCTCAGGGTCTCTGTGTCTCAGTGTCTCTGTGTCTCGGTGTCTCAGTGTCTCAGTGTCTCAGTGTCTCTGTGTCTCTGTGTCTCGGTGTCTCAGTGTCTCAGTGTCTCAGTGTCTCGGTGTCTCGGTGTCTCAGTGTCTCTGTGTCTCAGTGTCTCTGTGTCTCAGTGTCTCAGTGCCTCAGGGTCTCAGAGTCTCAGGGTCTCTGTGTCTCTGTGTCTCAGTTTCTCTGTGTCTCGGTGTCTCAGTGTCTCTGTGTCTCTGTGTCTCGGTGTCTCAGTGTCTCAGTGTCTCTGTGTCTCGGTGTCTCGGTGTCGCAGTGTCTCTGTGTCTCAGTGTCTCTGTGTCTCGGTGTCTCTGTGCCTCGGTGTCTCGGTGTCTCAGAGTCTCGGTGTCTCTGTGTCTCGGTGTCTCAGTCTCTCTGTGTCTCAGTGTCTCAGTGTCTCTGTGCCTCAGTGTCTCAGTGTCTCTGTGACTCAGTGCCTCAGATCTCAGTGTCTCTGTGTCTCGGTGTCTCGGTGTCTCGGCGTCTCAGTGTCTCGGTGTCTCGGAGTCTCGGTGTCTTGGTGTCTCTCTGTCTCAGTGTCTCAGTGTCTCAGTGTCTCTGTGACTCAGTGTCACAGAGTCCCAGTGTCTCTGTGTCTCAGTTTCTCTGTGTCTCGGTGTCTCTGTGCCTCGGTGTCTCAGTGTCTCAGAGTCTCGGTGTCTCGGTGTCTCGGTGTCTCGGTGTCTCAGTGTCTCTGCGTCTCGGTGTCTCTGTGCCTCAGTGTCTCAGTGTCTCTGTGACTCAGTGTCACAGAGTCCCAGTGTCTCTGTGTCTCAGTGTCTCTGTGTCTCGGTGTCTCTGTGCCTCGGTGTCTCGGTGTCTCAGAGTCTCGGTGTCTCGGTGTCTCAGTGTCTCGGTGTCTCAGTGTCTCTGTGTCTCAGTGTCTCTGTGTCGCAGTGACTCAGAGTCTCAGTGTCTCTGTGTCTCGGTATCTCGGCGTCTCGGTGTCTCTGTGTCTGGGTGTCTTGGAGTCTCGGTGTCTCGGTGTCTCTGTGTCTCGGTGTCTCAGTCTCTCTGTGTCTCAGTGTCTCAGTGTCTCTGTGCCTCAGTGTCTCAGTGTCTCTGTGACTCAGTGTCTCAGAGTCTCAGTGTCTCTGTGTCTCGGTGTCTCGGTGTCTCGGTGTCTCAGTGTCTCGGTGTCTCGGAGTCTCGGTGTCTCAGTGTCTCTGTGTCTCAGTGCTCTGTGCCTCGGTGTCTCTGTGTCTCGGTGTCTCAGTGTCTCAGTGTCTCAGTGTCTCTGTGTCTCAGTGTCTCAGAGTCTCAGTGTCTCTGTGTCTCAGTGCTCTGTGCCTCGGTGTCTCTGTGTCTCGGTGTCTCAGTGTCTCAGTGTCTCAGTGTCTCTGTGTCTCAGTGTCTCAGAGTCTCAGTGTCTCTGTGTCTCAGTGTCTGAGAGTCTCAGAGTCTCAGTGTTTCTGTGTCACAGTGTGTCTGTGTCTCAGTGTCTCAGAGTCTCAATGTCTCTGTGTCTCAGTGTATCTGTGTCTCTTTGTCTCTGTGTCTCGGTGTCTCTGTGTCTCGGTGTCTCAGTGTCTCAGTGTCTCTGTGTCTCAGTGTCTCAGAGTCTCAGTGTCTCTGTGTCTCAGTGTCTCTGTGTCTCAGTGTCTCTGTGTCTCGGTGTCTCTGTGTCTCGGTGTCTCAGTGTCTCAGTGTCTCTGTGTCTCAGTGTCTCAGTGTCTCAGTGTCTCTGTGTCTCAGTGTCTCAGAGTCTCAGTGTCTCTGTGTCTCAGTGTCTCTGTGTCTCAGTGTCTCTGTGTCTCGGTGTCTCTGTGTCTCGGTGTCTCAGTGTCTCAGTGTCTCTGTGTCTCTGTGTCTCAGTGTCTCAGAGTCTCAGTGTCTCTGTGTCTCAGTGTCTGAGAGTCTCAGAGTCTCAGTGTTTCTGCGTCACATTGTGTCTGTGTCTCAGTGTCTCAGAGTCTCAGAGTCTCAATGTCTCTGTGTCTCTGTGTCTCAGTGTCTCAGTGTCTCAGTGTATCTGTGTCTACGTGTCTCTGTGTGGCTGTGTCTCAGTGTCTCAGAGTCTCGGTGTGTCTGTGTCTCAGCGTGTCAGAGTCTCAGTGTCTCTGTGTCTCAGAGTCTCAGTGTCTCTGTGTCTCAGTGTCTCAGAGCCTCAGTGTTTTTGTGTCTCCGTGTCTCCGTGTCTCTGTGTCTCAGTGCCTCTGTGTCTCGGTGTCTCAGTGTCTCAGTGTCTCTCTGTCTCAGTGTCTCTGTTTCTCAGTGTCTCAGAGTCTCAGTGTCTCAGTGTCTCTGTGTCTCAGTGTCTCTGTGTCTCAGTGTCTCAGTGACTCAGTGTCTCTGTGTCTCGGTGTCTCTGTGTCTCAGTGAATCTGTGTCTCAGTGTCTCTGTGACTCAGTGTCTCAGAGACTCAGTGTCTCAGTGTCTCTGTGTCTCAGTGTCTCAGTGTCTCAGTGACCCAGTGTCTCAGTGTCTCAGAGTCTCAGTGTCTCTGTGTCTCTGTGTCTCAGTGTCTCAGAGTCTCGGTGTCTCGGTGTCTCTGTGTCTCAGTGTCTCTGTGTCTCAGTGTCTATGTGTCTCAGTGTCTCAGAATCTCCGGGTCTCTGTGCCTCTGTGTCTCAGTGTCTCTGTGTCTCGGAGTCTCAGTGTCTCAGTGTCTCAGTGCCTCTGTGTCTCGGTGTCTCAGTGCCTCAGTGTCTCAGTGCCTCTCTGTCTCAGTGTCTCTGTTTCTCAGTGTCTTAGTGTCTCTGTGTCTCAGTGTCTCTGTGTCTCAGTGTCTCAGTGACTCAGTGTCTCTGTGTCTCTGTGTCTCAGTGTCTCTGTGTCTCAGTGTCTCAGTGACTCAGTGTCTCTGTGTCTCAGTGTCTCTGTGTCTCAGTGTCTCAGAGTCTCGGTGTCTCTGTGTCTCAGTGTCTCCGTGCCTCAGTGTCTCTGTGTCTCAGTGTCTCTGTGTCTCAGTGTCTCAGAGACTCAGTGTCTCTGTGTCTCTGTGTCTCGGTGTCTCTGTGTCTCAGTGTCTCTGTGTCTCAGTGTCTCAGAGTCTCATTGTCTCAGTGTCTCTGTGTCTCAGTGTCTCTGTGTCTCAGTGACTCGGTGTCTCAGTGTCTCAGTGTCTCAGAGTCTCAGTGTCTCAGTGTCTCTGTGTCTCTGTGTCTCAGTGTCTCTGTGTCTCGGTGTCTCAGTGTCTCAGTGTCTCTGTGTCTCAGTGTCTCTGTGTCTCGGTGTCTCTGTGTCTCGGTGTCTCTGTGTCTCAGTGTCTCAGAGTCTCAATGTCTCTGTGTCTCAGTGTCTCAGTGTATCTGTGTCTACGTGTCTCTGTGTGGCTGTGTCTCAGTGTCTCAGAGTCTCGGTGTCTCTGTGTCTCGGTGTTTCTGTGTCTCAGTGTGTCAGAGTCTCAGTGTCTCTGTGTCTCAGAGTCTCAGTGTCTCTGTGTCTCAGAGTCTCTGTGTCTCAGTGTCTCAGAGCCTCAGTGTCTTTGTGTCTCCGTGTCTCCGTGTCTCTGTGTCTCAGTGTCTCTGTGTCTCTTTGTCTCCCTGTCTCAGTGCCTCTGTGTCTCAGTGTCTCAGTGTCTCTGACTCTCAGTGTCTCTGTGTCACAGTGTCTCTGTGTCTCAGTGTCTCAGTGTCTCTGTGTCTCAGTGTCTCAGTGCCTCTGTGTCTCAGTGTCTCTGTGTCTCAGTGTCTCAGAGTCTCAGGGTCTCTGTGTCTCTGTGTCTCAGTGTCTCAGTCTCTCAGTGTCTCGGTGTCTCTGTGTCTCAGTGTATCAGTGTCTCGGTGCCTCAGTGTCTCAGTGTCTCTGTGTCTCAGTGTCTCTGTGTCTCAGTGTATCAGTGTCTCTGTGTCTCGGTGTCTCGGTGTCTCTGTGTCTCAGAGTCTCAGTGTCTCAGTGTCTCTGTGTCCCCGTGTCTCTGCGTCGCTGTGTCTCAGTGTCTGTGTGTTTCAGTGTCTCTGTGTCTCAGTGAATCTGTGTCTCGGTGTCTCAGTGTCTCGGTGTCTCAGTGTCTCTGTGTCTCAGTGTCTCAGAGTCTCAGTGTCTCTGTGTCTCAGTGTCTCTGTGTCTCAGTGTCTTCGTGTCCCAGTGTCTCTGTGTCTCAGTGTCTCAGAGTCTCTGTATCTCTGTGTCACAGTGTCTCTGTGTCTCAGTGTCTCAGAGACTCAGTGTCTCTGTGTCTCTGTGTCTCAGTGTATCTGTGTCTAAGTGTCTCTGTGTGGCTGTGTCTCAGTGTCTCAGAGTCTCAGTGTCTCTGTGTCTCAGTGTCTCTGTGACTCTGTGTCTCAGAGTCTCAGTGTCTCAGTGTCTCTGTGTCTCAGAGTCTCTGTGTCTCGGAGTCTCAATGTCTCAGTGTCTCAGTGTCTCTGTGTCTCAGTGTCTCTGTGTCTCTGTGTCTCAGTGTCTCAGAGTCTCAGTGTCTCTGTATCTCTGTGCTTCGGTGTCTCAGTGTCTCAGTGTCTCTGTGTCTCGGTGTCTCAGTGTCTCAGAGTCTCAGTGTCTCAGTGTCTCTGTGTCTCAGTGTCTCAGAGTCTCTGTGTCTCTGTGTCTCTGTGTCTCAGTGTCTCATAGTCTCAGTGTCTCAGTGTCTCAGTGTCCCGGTGTCTCTGTGTCTCGGAGTCTCACTGCCTCTGTGTCTCAGTGTCTCTGTGTCTCAGTGTCTCAGAGTCTCAGTGTCTCAGTGTCTCTGTGTCTCTGTGTCTCAGTGTCTCTGTGTCTCGGTGTCTCAGTGTCTCAGTGTCTCTGTGTCTCAGTGCTCTGTGCCTCGGTGTCTCTGTGTCTCGGTGTCTCAGTGTCTCAGTGTCTCTGTGTCTCAGTGTCTCAGAGTCTCAGTGTCTCTGTGTCTCAGTGTCTGAGAGTCTCAGAGTCTCAGTGTTTCTGTGTCACCGTGTGTCTGTGTCTCAGTGTCTCAGAGTCTCAGTGTCTCAATGTCTCTGTGTCTCAGTGTATCTGTGTCTACGTGTCTCTGTGTGGCTGTGTCTCAGTGTCTCAGAGTCTCGGTGTCTCGGTGTCTCTGTGTCTCAGTGTGTCAGAGTCTCAGTGTCTCTGTGTCTCAGAGTCTCTGTGTCTCTGTGTCTCAGTGTCTCTGTGTCTCAGAGCCTCAGTTTCTTTGTGTCTCCGTGTCTCAGTGTCTCTGTGTCTCAGTGTCTCTGTGTCTCTTTGTCTCAGTGTCTCAGTGCCTATGTGTCTCAGTGTCTCAGTGTCTCTGACTCTCAGTGTCTCTGTGTCACAGTGTCTCTGTGTCTCTGTGTCTCAGTGTCTCTGTGTCTCAGTGTCTCAGTGCCTCTGTGTCTCAGTGTCTCTGTGTCTCAGTGTCTCAGAGTCTCAGGGTCTCTGTGTCTCTGTGTCTCAGTGTCTCGGTCTCTCAGTGTCTCGGTGTCTCTGTGTCTCAGTGTATCAGTGTCTCGGTGTCTCATTGTCTCAGTGTCTCTGTGTCTCAGTGTCTCTGTGACTCAGTGTATCAGTGACTCGGTGCCTCGATGTCTCGGTGTCTCTGTGTCTCAGTGTCTCAGAGTCTCAGTGTCTCTGTGTCTCGGTGTCTCTGTGTCTCAGTGTCTCAGAGTCTCAGTGTCTCAGTGTCTCTGTGTCCCAGTGTCTCTGCGTCTCTGTGTCTCAGTGTCTGTGTGTTTCAGTGTCTCTGTGTCTCAGTGAATCTGTGTCTCGGTGTCTCAGTGTCTCGGTGTCTCAGTGTCTCTGTGTCTCAGTGTCTCAGAGTCTCAGTGTCTCTGTGTCGCAGTGTCTCTGTGTCTCAGTGTCTTCGTGTCCCAGTGTCTCTGTGTCTCAGTGTCTCAGAGTCTCTGTATCTCTGTGTCACAGTGTCTCTGTGTCTCAGTGTCTTCGTGTCCCAGTGTCTCTGTGTCTCAGTGTCTCAGAGTCTCTGTATCTCTGTGTCACAGTGTCTGTGTGTCTCAGTGTCTCAGAGACTCAGTGTCTCTGTGTCTCTGTGTCTCAGTGTATCTGTGTCTAAGTGTCTCTGTGTGGCTGTGTCTCAGTGTCTCAGAGTCTCAGTGTCTCTGTGTCTCAGTGTCTCTGTGACTCTGTGTCTCAGTGTCTCAGAGTCTCAGTGTCTCAGTGTCTCTGTGTCTCAGTGTCTCTGTGTCTCGGTGTCTCAGTGTCTCAGTGTCTCTGTGTCTCAGTGTCTCTGTGTCTCAGTGTCTCAGTGAGTCAGTGTCTCGGTGTCTCAGTGTCTCAGTGTCTCAGTGTCTCTGTGTCTCAGTGTCTCAGTGTCTCTGTGTCTCAGTGTCTCTGTGTCTCAGTGTCTCAGAGTCTCAGTGTCTCAGTGACTCTGTGTCTCAGTGTCTCTGTGTCTCAGTGTCTCAGATCCTCGGTGTCTCGGTGTCTCGGTGTCTCAGTGTCTCTGTGTCTCAGTGTCTCAGTGCCTCAGTGTCTCTGTGTCTCAGTGTCTCAGAGTCTCAGAGACACTGAGACACCGAGACATAGAGACACAGTGACACTGTGTCTCGGTGGCTCGGTGTCTCGGTGTCTCAGTATCGCTGTGTCTCGGTGTCTGTGTGTCTCAGTGTCTCAGTGTCTCTGTGCCTTGTTGTCTCAGTGTCTCTGTGACTCGGTGTCTCAGTATCTCTGTGTCTCAGTGTCTCTGTGTCTCAGTGTCTCAGAGTCTCAGTGTCTCTGTATCTCTGTGCTTCGGTGTCTCAGTGTCTCAGTTTCTCTGTGTCTCGGTGTCTCAGTGTCTCAGAGTCTCAGTGTCTCAGTGTCTCTGTGTCTCAGTGTCTCAGAGTCTCGGTGTCTCGGTGTTTCGGTGTCTCAGTGTCTCAGTTTCTCTCTGTCTCAGTGTCTCTGTTTCTCAGAGTCTCTGTGTCTCGTTGTCTCTGTGTCTCTGTGTCTCAGTGTCTCAGAGTCTCAGTGTCTCAGTGTCTCTGTGTCTCGGTGTCTCGGTGTCTCTGTGTCTCAGTGTCTCAGAGTCTCAGGGTCTCTGTGCCTCTGTGTCTCAGTGTCTCTGTGTCTCGGTGTCTCAGTGTCTCAGTGTCTCTGTGTCTCAGTGCCTCTGTGTCTCAGTGTCTCAGTGTCTCAGTGTCTCTCTGTCTCAGTGTCTCTGTTTCTCAGTGTCTCAGAGTCTCAGTGTCTCAGTGTCTCTGTGTCTCAATGTCTCTGTGTCTCAGTGTCTCAGTGACTCAGTGTCTCTGTGTCTCAGTGTCTCTGTGTCTCAGTGACTCTGTGTCTCAGTGTCTCTGTGACTCAGTGTCTCAGAGTCTCAGTGTCTCAGTGTCTCTGTGTCTCAGTGTCTCAGTGTCTCAGTGACTCGGTGTCTCAGTGTCTCAGAGTCTCAGTGTCTCTGTGTCTCTGTGTCTCAGAGTCTCAGAGTCTCGGTGTCTCGGTGTCTCAGTGTCTATGTGTCTCAGTGTCTCAGAATCTCTGGGTCTCTGTGTCTCGGTGTCTCAGTGCCTCTGTGTCTCGGTGTCTCAGTGTCTCAGTGTCTCAGTGTCTCTCTGTCTAAGTGTCTCTGTTTCTCAGTGTCTCAGAGTCTCAGTGTCTCAGTGTCTCTGTGTCTCAATGTCTCTGTGTCTCAGTGTCTCAGTGACTCAGTGTCTCTGTGTCTCAGTGTCTCTGTGTCTCAGTGACTCTGTGTCTCAGTGTCTCTGTGACTCAGTGTCTCAGAGTCTCAGTGTCTCAGTGTCTCTGTGTCTCAGTGTCTCAATGACTCGGTGTCTCAGTGTCTCAGAGTCTCAGTGTCTCTGTGTCTCTGTGTCTCAGTGTCTCAGAGTCTCGGTGTCTCGGTGTCTCAGTGTCTCAGTGTCTATGTGTCTCAGTGTCTCAGAATCTCTGGGTCTCTGTGCCTCTGTGTCTCAGTGTCTCTGTGTCTCGGAGTCTCAGTGTCTCAGTGTCTCTGTGTCTCAGTGCCTCTGTGTCTCGGTGTCTCAGTGCCTCAGTGTCTCAGTGTCTTTGTGTCTCAGTGTCTCAGTGACTCAGTGTCTCTGTGTCTCTGTGTCTCAGTGTCTCTGTGTCTCAGTGTCTCAGTGACTCAGTGATTCAGTGTCTCTGTGTCTCAGTGTCTCAGTGTCTCAGAGTCTCGGTGTCTCGGTGTCTCAGTGTCTCTGTGTCTCAGTGTCTCTGTGTCTCAGTGTCTCAGAGTCTCAGTGTCTCTGTATCTCTGTGCTTCGGTGTCTCAGTGTCTCAGTGTCTCTGTGTCTCGGTGTCTCAGTGTCTCAGTGTCTCAGAGTCTCGGTGTCTCAGTGTCTCTGTGTCTCAGTGTCTCAGAGTCTCTGTGTCTCGGTGTCTCAGTGTCTCAGTGTCCCAGAGTCTCGGTGTCTCGGTGTCTCAGTGTCTCAGAGTCTCAGAGTCTCGGTGTCTCAGTGTCTCTGTGTCTCAGTGTCTCTGTGTCTCTGTGTCTCAGTGTCTCAGAGTCTCAGTGTCTCTGTATCTCTGTGCTTCGGTGTCTCAGTGTCTCAGTGTCTCTGTGTCTCGGTGTCTCAGTGTCTCAGTGTCTCAGAGTCTCGGTGTCTCAGTGTCTCTGTGTCTCAGTGTCTCAGTGACTCAGTGACTCAGTGTCTCTGTGTCTCAGTGTCTCAGTGTCTCTGTGTCTCAGTGTCTCAGAGTCTCGGTGTCTCAGTGTCTCTGTGTCTCAGTGTCTCTGTGTCTCAGTGTCTCAGAGTCTCAGTGTCTCTGTATCTCTGTGCTTCGGTGTCTCAGTGTCTCTGTGTCTCGGAGTCTCAGTGTCTCAGTGTCTCTGTGTCTCAGTGCCTCTGTGTCTCGGTGTCTCAGTGCCTCAGTGTCTCAGTGTCTTTGTGTCTCAGTGTCTCAGTGACTCAGTGTCTCTGTGTCTCTGTGTCTCAGTGTCTCTGTGTCTCAGTGTCTCAGTGACTCAGTGACTCAGTGTCTCTGTGTCTCAGTGTCTCAGTGTCTCTGTGTCTCAGTGTCTCAGAGTCTCGGTGTCTCGGTGTCTCAGTGTCTCTGTGTCTCAGTGTCTCTGTGTCTCAGTGTCTCAGAGTCTCAGTGTCTCTGTATCTCTGTGCTTCGGTGTCTCAGTGTCTCAGTGTCTCTGTGTCTCGGTGTCTCAGTGTCTCAGTGTCTCAGAGTCTCGGTGTCTCAGTGTCTCTGTGTCTCAGTGTCTCAGAGTCTCTGTGTCTCGGTGTCTCAGTGTCTCAGTGTCTCAGAGTCTCGGTGTCTCGGTGTCTCAGTGTCTCAGTGTCTCTGTGTCTCAGTGTCTCTGTGTCTCTGTGTCTCAGAGTCTCGGTGTCTCGGTGTCTCAGTGTCTCAGTGTCTCTGTGTCTCAGTGTCTCTGTGTCTCTGTGTCTCAGTGTCTCAGAGTCTCAGTGTCTCTGTATCTCTGTGCTTCGGTGTCTCAGTGTCTCAGTGTCTCTGTGTCTCGGTGTCTCAGTGTCTCAGTGTCTCAGAGTCTCGGTGTCTCAGTGTCTCTGTGTCTCAGTGTCTCAGAGTCTCGGTGTATCAGTGTCTCTGTGTCTCAGTGTCTCAGAGTCTCAGTGTCTCAGTGTCTCAGTGTCCCGGTGTCTCTGTGTCTCGGAGTCTCACTGCCTCTGTGTCTCAGTGTCTCTGTGTCTCAGTGTCTCAGAGTCTCAGTGTCTCAGTGTCTCTGTGTCTCTGTGTCTCAGTGTCTCTGTGTCTCGGTGTCTCAGTGTCTCAGTGTCTCTGTGTCTCAGTGCTCTGTGTCTCGGTGTCTCGGTGTCTCGGTGTCTCAGTGTCTCAGTGTCGCTGTGTCTCAGTGTCTCAGAGTCTCAGTGTCTCTGTGTCTCAGTGTCTGAGAGTCTCAGAGTCTCAGTGTTTCTGTGTCACAGTGTGTCTGTGTCTCAGTGTCTCAGATTCTCAGAGTCTCAATGTCTCTGTGTCTCTGTGTCTCAGTGTATCTGTGTCTACGTGTCTCTGTGTGGCTGTGTCTCAGTGTCTCAGAGTCTCGGTGTCTCTGTGTCTCGGTGTCTCTGTGTCTCAGTGTGTCAGAGTCTCAGTGTCTCTGTGTCTCAGAGTCTCAGTGTCTCTGTGTCTCAGTGTCTCTGTGTCTCAGTGTCTCAGAGCCTCAGTTTCTTTGTGTCTCCGTGTCTCAGTGTCTCTGTGTCTCAGTGTCTCTGTGTCTCTTTGTCTCAGTGTCTCAGTGCCTCTGTGTCTCAGTGTCTCAGTGTCTCTGACTCTCAGTGTCTCTGTGTCACAGTGTCTCTGTGTCTCTGTGTCTCAGTGTCTCTGTGTCTCGGTGTCTCAGTGTCTCTGTGTCTCAGTGTCTCTGTGTCTCAGTGTCTCAGTGCCTCAGGGTCTCAGAGTCTCAGGGTCTCTGTGTCTCTGTGTCTCAGTTTCTCTGTGTCTCGGTGTCTCAGTGTCTCTGTGTCTCGGTGTCTCAGTGTCTCAGTGTCTCTGTGTCTCGGTGTCTCGGTGTCGCAGTGTCTCTGTGTCTCAGTGTCTCTGTGTCTCGGTGTCTCTGTGCCTCGGTGTCTCGGTGTCTCAGAGTCTCGGTGTCTCTGTGTCTCGGTGTCTCAGTCTCTCTGTGTCTCAGTGTCTCAGTGTCTCTGTGCCTCAGTGTCTCAGTGTCTCTGTGACTCAGTGCCTCAGATCTCAGTGTCTCTGTGTCTCGGTGTCTCGGTGTCTCGGCGTCTCAGTGTCTCGGTGTCTCGGAGTCTCGGTGTCTTGGTGTCTCTCTGTCTCAGTGTCTCAGTGTCTCAGTGTCTCTGTGACTCAGTGTCACAGAGTCCCAGTGTCTCTGTGTCTCAGTTTCTCTGTGTCTCGGTGTCTCTGTGCCTCGGTGTCTCAGTGTCTCAGAGTCTCGGTGTCTCGGTGTCTCGGTGTCTCAGTGTCTCTGTGTCTCGGTGTCTCTGTGCCTCAGTGTCTCAGTGTCTCTGTGACTCAGTGTCACAGAGTCCCAGTGTCTCTGTGTCTCAGTGTCTCTGTGTCTCGGTGTCTCTGTGCCTCGGTGTCTCGGTGTCTCAGAGTCTCGGTGTCTCGGTGTCTCAGTGTCTCGGTGTCTCAGTGTCTCTGTGTCTCAGTGTCTCTGTGTCGCAGTGACTCAGAGTCTCAGTGTCTCTGTGTCTCGGTATCTCGGCGTCTCGGTGTCTCTGTGTCTGGGTGTCTTGGAGTCTCGGTGTCTCTGTGTCTCGGTGTCTCAGTCTCTCTGTGTCTCAGTGTCTCAGTGTCTCTGTGCCTCAGTGTCTCAGTGTCTCTGTGACTCAGTGTCTCAGAGTCTCAGTGTCTCTGTGTCTCGGTGTCTCGGTGTCTCGGTGTCTCAGTGTCTCGGTGTCTCGGAGTCTCGGTGTCTCAGTGTCTCTGTGTCTCAGTGCTCTGTGCCTCGGTGTCTCTGTGTCTCGGTGTCTCAGTGTCTCAGTGTCTCTGTGTCTCAGTGTCTCAGAGTCTCAGTGTCTCTGTGTCTCAGTGCTCTGTGCCTCGGTGTCTCTGTGTCTCGGTGTCTCAGTGTCTCAGTGTCTCAGTGTCTCTGTGTCTCAGTGTCTCAGTGTCTCAGTGTCTCAGTGTCTCAGAGTCTCAGTGTCTCTGTGTCTCAGTGTCTGAGAGTCTCAGAGTCTCAGTGTTTCTGTGTCACAGTGTGTCTGTGTCTCAGTGTCTCAGAGTCTCAGAGTCTCAGAGTCTCAATGTCTCTGTGTCTCAGTGTATCTGTGTCTCAGTGTCTCTGTGTCTCGGTGTCTCTGTGTCTCGGTGTCTCAGTGTCTCAGTGTCTCTGTGTCTCAGTGTCTCAGAGTCTCAGTGTCTCTGTGTCTCGGTGTCTCAGTGTCTCAGTGTCTCTGTGTCTCAGTGTCTCTGTGTCTCGGTGTCTCTGTGTCTCGGTGTCTCAGTGTCTCAGTGTCTCTGTGTCTCAGTGTCTCAGAGTCTCAGTGTCTCTGTGTCTCAGTGTCTGAGAGTCTCAGAGTCTCAGTGTTTCTGCGTCACATTGTGTCTGTGTCTCAGTGTCTCAGAGTCTCAGAGTCTCAATGTCTCTGTGTCTCTGTGTCTCAGTGTCTCAGTGTCTCAGTGTATCTGTGTCTACGTGTCTCTGTGTGGCTGTGTCTCAGTGTCTCAGAGTCTCGGTGTGTCTGTGTCTCAGCGTGTCAGAGTCTCAGTGTCTCTGTGTCTCAGAGTCTCAGTGTCTCTGTGTCTCAGTGTCTCTGTGTCTCAGTGTCTCAGAGCCTCAGTGTCTTTGTGTCTCCGTGTCTCCGTGTCTCTGTGTCTCAGTGCCTCTGTGTCTCGGTGTCTCAGTGTCTCAGTGTCTCTCTGTCTCAGTGTCTCTGTTTCTCAGTGTCTCAGAGTCTCAGTGTCTCAGTGTCTCTGTGTCTCAGTGTCTCTGTGTCTCAGTGTCTCAGTGACTCAGTGTCTCTGTGTCTCGGTGTCTCTGTGTCTCAGTGAATCTGTGTCTCAGTGTCTCTGTGACTCAGTGTCTCAGAGACTCAGTGTCTCAGTGTCTCTGTGTCTCAGTGTCTCAGTGTCTCAGTGACCCGGTGTCTCAGTGTCTCAGTGTCTCAGAGTCTCAGTGTCTCTGTGTCTCTGTGTCTCAGTGTCTCAGAGTCTCGGTGTCTCGGTGTCTCTGTGTCTCAGTGTCTCAGTGTCTCTGTGTCTCAGTGTCTATGTGTCTCAGTGTCTCAGAATCTCCGGGTCTCTGTGCCTCTGTGTCTCAGTGTCTCTGTGTCTCGGAGTCTCAGTGTCTCAGTGTCTCAGTGCCTCTGTGTCTCGGTGTCTCAGTGCCTCAGTGTCTCAGTGTCTCTCTGTCTCAGTGTCTCTGTTTCTCAGTGTCTTAGTGTCTCTGTGTCTCAGTGTCTCTGTGTCTCAGTGTCTCAGTGACTCAGTGTCTCTGTGTCTCTGTGTCTCAGTGTCTCTGTGTCTCAGTGTCTCAGTGACTCAGTGTCTCTGTGTCTCAGTGTCTCTGTGTCTCAGTGTCTCAGAGTCTCGGTGTCTCTGTGTCTCAGTGTCTCCGTGCCTCAGTGTCTCTGTGTCTCAGTGTCTCTGTGTCTCAGTGTCTCAGAGACTCAGTGTCTCTGTGTCTCTGTGTCTCGGTGTCTCTGTGTCTCAGTGTCTCTGTGTCTCAGTGTCTCAGAGTCTCATTGTCTCAGTGTCTCTGTGTCTCAGTGTCTCTGTGTCTCAGTGACTCGGTGTCTCAGTGTCTCAGTGTCTCAGAGTCTCAGTGTCTCTGTGTCTCTGTGTCTCTGTGTCTCAGTGTCTCAGAGTCTCAGTGTCTCAGTGTCCCGGTGTCTCTGTGTCTCTGTGTCTCGGAGTCTCAGTGCCTCTGTGTCTCAGTGTCTCAGAGTCTCAGTGTCTCAGTGTCCCGGTGTCTCTGTGTCTCTGTGTCTCGGAGTCTCAGTGCCTCCGTGTCTCAATGTCTCAGTGTCTCAGAGTCTCAGTGTCTCAGTGTCTCTGTGTCTCTGTGTCTCAGTGTCTCTGTGTCTCGGTGTCTCAGTGTCTCAGTGTCTCTGTGTCTCAGTGTCTCTGTGTCTCGGTGTCTCTGTGTCTGGGTGTCTCTGTGTCTCAGTGTCTCAGAGTCTCAATGTCTCTGTGTCTCAGTGTCTCAGTGTATCTGTGTCTACGTGTCTCTGTGTGGCTGTGTCTCAGTGTCTCAGAGTCTCGGTGTCTCTGTGTCTCGGTGTTTCTGTGTCTCAGTGTGTCAGAGTCTCAGTGTCTCTGTGTCTCAGAGTCTCAGTGTCTCTGTGTCTCAGAGTCTCTGTGTCTCAGTGTCTCAGAGCCTCAGTGTCTTTGTGTCTCCGTGTCTCAGTGTCTCTGTGTCTCAGTGTCTCTGTGTCTCTTTGTCTCCCTGTCTCAGTGCCTCTGTGTCTCAGTGTCTCAGTGTCTCTGACTCTCAGTGTCTCTGTGTCACAGTGTCTCTGTGTCTCAGTGTCTCAGTGTCTCTGTGTCTCAGTGTCTCAGTGCCTCTGTGTCTCAGTGTCTCTGTGTCTCAGTGTCTCAGAGTCTCAGGGTCTCTGTGTCTCTGTGTCTCAGTGTCTCAGTCTCTCAGTGTCTCGGTGTCTCTGTGTCTCAGTGTATCAGTGTCTCGGTGCCTCAGTGTCTCAGTGTCTCTGTGTCTCAGTGTCTCTGTGTCTCAGTGTATCAGTGTCTCTGTGTCTCGGTGTCTCGGTGTCTCTGTGTCTCAGTGTCTCAGAGTCTCAGTGTCTCAGTGTCTCTGTGTCCCAGTGTCTCTGCGTCGCTGTGTCTCAGTGTCTGTGTGTTTCAGTGTCTCTGTGTCTCAGTGAATCTGTGTCTCGGTGTCTCAGTGTCTCGGTGTCTCAGTGTCTCTGTGTCTCAGTGTCTCAGAGTCTCAGTGTCTCTGTGTCTCAGTGTCTCTGTGTCTCAGTGTCTTCGTGTCCCAGTGTCTCTGTGTCTCAGTGTCTCAGAGTCTCTGTATCTCTGTGTCACAGTGTCTCTGTGTCTCAGTGTCTCAGAGACTCAGTGTCTCTGTGTCTCTGTGTCTCAGTGTATCTGTGTCTAAGTGTCTCTGTGTGGCTGTGTCTCAGTGTCTCAGAGTCTCAGTGTCTCTGTGTCTCAGTGTCTCTGTGACTCTGTGTCTCAGTGTCTCAGAGTCTCAGTGTCTCAGTGTCTCTGTGTCTCAGTGTCTCTGTGTCTCGGAGTCTCAATGTCTCAGTGTCTCAGTGTCTCAGTGTCTCTGTGTCTCAGTGTCTCTGTGTCTCTGTGTCTCAGTGTCTCAGAGTCTCAGTGTCTCTGTATCTCTGTGCTTCGGTGTCTCAGTGTCTCAGTGTCTCTGTGTCTCGGTGTCTCAGTGTCTCAGTGTCTCAGAGTCTCAGTGTCTCAGTGTCTCTGTGTCTCAGTGTCTCAGAGTCTCTGTGTCTCTGTGTCTCTGTGTCTCAGTGTCTCAGAGTCTCAGTGTCTCAGTGTCTCAGTGTCCCGGTGTCTCTGTGTCTCGGAGTCTCACTGCCTCTGTGTCTCAGTGTCTCTGTGTCTCAGTGTCTCAGAGTCTCAGTGTCTCAGTGTCTCTGTGTCTCTGTGTCTCAGTGTCTCTGTGTCTCGGTGTCTCAGTGTCTCAGTGTCTCTGTGTCTCAGTGCTCTGTGCCTCGGTGTCTCTGTGTCTCGGTGTCTCAGTGTCTCAGTGTCTCAGTGTCTCTGTGTCTCAGTGTCTCAGTGTCTCAGTGTCTCTGTGTCTCAGTGCTCTGTGCCTCGGTGTCTCTGTGTCTCGGTGTCTCAGTGTCTCAGTGTCTCAGTGTCTCTGTGTCTCAGTGTCTCAGAGTCTCAGTGTCTCTGTGTCTCAGTGTCTGAGAGTCTCAGAGTCTCAGTGTTTCTGTGTCACAGTGTGTCTGTGTCTCAGTGTCTCAGAGTCTCAGAGTCTCAATGTCTCTGTGTCTCAGTGTATCTGTATCTACGTGTCTCTGTGTGGCTGTGTCTCAGAGTCTCGGTGTCTCGGTGTCTCGGTGTCTCTGTGTCTCAGTGTGTCAGAGTCTCAGTGTCTCTGTGTCTCAGAGTCTCAGTGTCTCTGTGTCTCAGTGTCTCTGTGTCTCAGTGTCTCAGAGCCTCAGTTTCTTTGTGTCTCCGTGTCTCAGTGTCTCTGTGTCTCAGTGTCTCCTTGTCTCCGTGTCTCAGTGTCTCCGTGTCTCCGTGTCTCAGTGTCTCAATGTCTCTGCGTCTCCGTGTCTCCTTGTCTCAGTGTCTCAGTGTCTCAGTGTCTCTGTGTATCCGTGTCTCAGTGTCTCAGTGTCTCCGTGTCTCCGTGTCTCAGTGTCTCCGTGTCTCCGTGTCTCAGTGTCTCAGTGTCTCTGTGTCTCAGTGTCTCAGTGTATCTGTGTCTCCGTGTATCCGTGTCTCAGTGTCTCAGTGTCTCTGTGTCTCAGTGTCTCCGTGTCTCCGTGTCTCAGTGTCTCTGTGTCTCCGTGTCTCAGTGTCTCAGTGTCTCTGTGTCTCCGTGTCTCCTTGTCTCAGTGTCTCCGTGTCTCAGTGTCTCCGTGTCTCCGTGTCTCCTTGTCTCAGTGTCTCAGTGTCTCTATGTCTCCGTGTCTCCGTGTCTCCGTGTATCTGTGTCTCCGTGCCTCCGTGTCTCAGTGTCTCTGGGTCTCTGTGTCTCATTGTCTCAGTGTCTCTGTGTCTCTGTGCCTCCGTGTCTCAGTGTCTCAGTGTCTCTGGGTCTCTGTGTCTCAGTGTCTCTGTGTCTCTGTGTCTCCGTGTCTCAGTGTCTCTGTGTCTCAGTGTCTCTGTGTCTCAGTGTCTCAGTGTCTCTGTGTCTCTCTGTCTCCGTGTCTCAGTGTCTCTGTGTCTCCGTGTCTCCGTGGCTCAGTGACTCAGTGTCTCCGTGTCTCCGTGTCTCAGTGTCTCTGTGTCTCCGTGTCTCCGTGTCTCGGAGTCTCGGTGTCTCGGTGTCTCAGTGTCTCTGTGTCTCTGTGTCTCCGTGTCTCCGTGTCTCAGTGTCACAGTGTCTCAGTGTCTCAGTGTCTCTGTGTCTCTGTGTCTCCGTGTCTCAGTGTCTCTGTGTCTCCGTGTCTCCGTGGCTCAGTGACTCAGTGTCTCCGTGTCTCCGTGTCTCAGTGTCTCCGTGTCTCCGTGTCACAGTGTCTCAGTGTCTCCGTGTCTCCGTGTCTCAGTGTCTCAGTGTCTCAGTGTCTCAGTGTCTCAGTGACTCTGTGTCTCCGTGCCTCAGTGCCTCAGTGCCTCAGTGTCTCTGTGTCTTAGTGTCTCCGTGTCTCCGTGTCTCAGTGTCTCTGTGTCTCTGTCTCTCCGTGTCTCAGTGTCTCAGTGTCTCTGTGTCTCTGTCTCTCCGTGTCTCAGTGTCTCAGTGTCTCTGTGTCTCTGTGTCTCCGTGTCTCCGTGTCTCGGAGTCTCGGTGTCTCGGTCTCTCAGTGTCTCTGTGTCTCCGTGTCTCAGTGTCTCCGTGTCTCAGTGTCTCCTTGTCTCCGTGTCTCAGTGTCTCCGTGTCTCCGTGTCTCAGTGTCTCAATGTCTCTGTGTCTCCGTGTCTCCGTGTCTCAGTGTCTCAGTGTCTCAGTGTCTCTGTGTATCCGTGTCTCAGTGTCTCAGTGTCTCCGTGTCTCCGTGTCTCAGTGTCTCCGTGTCTCCGTGTCTCAGTGTCTCAGTGTCTCTGTGTCTCAGTGTCTCAGTGTATCTGTGTCTCCGTGTATCCGTGTCTCAGTGTCTCTGTGTCTCCGTGTCTCAGTGTCTCAGTGTCTCTGTGTCTCCGTGTCTCAGTGTCTCAGTGTCTCAGTGTCTCTGTGTCTCCTTGTCTCAGTGTCTCTGTGTCTCTGTGTCTCCATGTCTCAGTGTCTCAGTGTCTCAGTGTCTCTGTGTCTCTGTGCCTCCGTGTCTCAATGTCTCCGTGTCTCAGTGCCTCGGACTCTCGGTGTCCCAGTATCTCAGTGTCTCTGTGTCTCTGTGTCTCAGTGTCTCTGTGTCTCTGTGTCTCCGTGTCCCGGTGCCTCAGTGTCTCAGTGTCTCCGTGTCTCAATGCCTCCGTGTCTCAGTGTCTCGGAGTCTCGGTGTCTCAGTGTCTCAGTGTCTCTGTGTCTCTGTGTCTCCGTGTCTCCGTGTCTCAGTGTCTCAGTGTCTCCGTGTCACCGTGTCTCCGTGTCTCAGTGTCTCTGGGTCTCTGTTTCACAGTGTCTCTGTGTCACCGTGTCTCCGTGTCTCAGTGTCTCTGGGTCTCAGTGTCTCAGTGTCTCTGTGTCTCTGTGTCTCCGTGTCTCAGTGTCTCAGTGTCTCTGGGTCTCAGTGTCTCAGTGTCTCAGTGTCTCAGTGTCTCTGTGTCTCTGTGTCTCAGTGTCTCTGTGTCTCTGTGTCTCCGTGTCTCCGTGTCTCAGAGTCTCAGTGTCTCTGTGTCTCTGTGTCTCCGTGTGTCAGTGTCTCAGTGTCTCAGTGTCTCTGGGTCTCTGGGTCTCATTGTCTCAGTGTCTCAGTGTCTCTGTGTCTCTGTGTCTCAGTGTCTCTGTGTCCCCGTGTCTCTGTGTCTCAGTGTCTCAGTGTCACCGTGTCTCCGTGTCTCAGTGTCTCTGTGTCTCTGTGTCTCTGTGTCTCAGTGTCTCAGTGTCTCTGTGTCTCTGTGTCTCCGTGTGTCAGTGTCTCAGTGTCTCAGTGTCTCTGGGTCTCTGGGTCTCATTGTCTCAGTGTCTCAGTGTCTCTGTGTCTCTGTGTCTCAGTGTCTCTGTGTCCCCGTGTCTCTGTGTCTCAGTGTCTCAGTGTCACCGTGTCTCCGTGTCTCAGTGTCTCTGTGTCTCTGTGTCTCTGTGTCTCAGTGTCTCAGTGTCTCTGGGTCTCTGTGTCTCAGTGTCTCAGTGTCTCCGTGTCTCTGTGTCTCAGTGTCTCTGTGTCTCTGTGTCTCCGTGTCTCAGTGTCTCTGGGTCTCTGTGTCTCAGTGTCTCAGTGTCTCTGTGCCTCTGTGCCTCTGTGTCTCTGTGTCTCCGTGTCTCAGTGTTTCTGGGTCTCTGTGTCTCAGTGTCTCAGTGTCTCTGTGTCTCCGTGTCTCAGTGTCTCAGTGTCTCAGTGTCTCCGTGTCTCAGTGTCTCAGTGTCTCAGTGTCTCTGGGTCTCTGGGTCTCAGTGTCTCAGTGTCTCCGTGTCTCAATGTCTCAGTGTCTCAGTGTCTCCGTGTCTCCGTGTCTCCGTGTCTCCGTGTCTCAGTGTCTCAGTGTCTCTGGGTCTCTGTGTCTCAGTGTCTCAGTGTCTCCGTGTCTCAGTGTCTCCGTGTCTCCGTGTCTCTGTGTCTCTGTGTCTCCGTGTCTCTGTGTCTCTGTGTCTCCGTGTCTCGGAGTCTCGGTGTCTCAGTGTCTCAGTGTCTCAGTGTCTCTGAGTCTCCGTGTCTCCGTGTCTCAGTGTCGCAGTGTCTCAGTGTCTCAGTGTCTCTGTGCATCCGTGTCTCAGTGTCTCAGTGTCTCCGTGTCTCCTTGTCTCCGTGTCTCAGTGTCTCTGCGTCTCTGTGTCTCTGTGCCTCTGTGTCTCTTTGTCTCCGTGTCACTGGGTCTCTAGATCTCAGTGTCTCAGTGTCTCTGCGTCTCCGTGTCTCAGTGTCTCAGTATCTCTGGGCCTCGTTGTCTCAGTGTCTCAGTGTCTCTGTGTCTCTGTGTCTCAGTGTCTCAGTGTCTCTGTGTCTCCGTGTCTCAGAGTCTCAGTGTCTCAGTGCCTCCGTTTCTCCGTGTCTCCGTGTCTCAGTGTCTCCGTGTCTCAGTGTCTCTGTGTCTCTGTGTCTCCGTGTCACCGTGTCTCGGAGTCTCGGTGTCTCGGTGTCTCAGTGTCTCAGTGTCTCTGTGTCTCTGTGTCTCCGTGTCTCAGTGTCTCTGTGTCTCCGTGTCTCAGTATCTCAGTGTCTCAGTGTCTCTGTGTCTCTGTGTCTCCGTGTCTCAGTGTCTCTGTGTCTCCGTGTCTCCGTGTCTCAGTGTCTCTGGGTCTCTGTCTCTCAGTGTCTCAGTGTCACAGTGTCTCCGTTTCTCCGTGTCTCAGTGTCTCAGTGACTCCGTGTCTGAGTGTCTCAGTGTCTCAGTGTCTCTGTGTCTCTGTGTCACAGTGTCTCTGTGTCTCTGTGTCTCCGTGTCTCAGTGTCTCAGTGTCTCAGTGTCTCCGTGTCACCGTGTCTCCGTGTGTCAGTGTCTCTGGGTCTCTGTGTCTCAGTGTCTCAGTGTCTCTGTGTCTCTGTGTCTCAGTGTCTCAGTGTCTCAGTGTCTCTGGGTCTCTGGGTCTCAGTGTCTCAGTGTCTCAGTGTCTCTGTGTCTCCGTGTCTCTGTGTCTCTGTGTCTCCGTGTCTCAGTGTCTCAGTGTCTCAGTGTCTCCGTGTCACCGTGTCTCCGTGTCTCAGTGTCTCTGTGTCTCTGTGTCTCTGTGTCTCCGTGTCTCAGTGTCTCAGTGTCTCTGGGTCTCTGTGTCTCAGTGTCTCAGTGTCTCCGTGTCTCTGTGTCTCAGTGTCTCTGTGTCTCTGTGTCACCGTGTCTCAGTGTCTCTGGGTCTCTGTGTCTCAGTGTCTCAGTGTCTCTGTGCCTCTGTGCCTCTGTGCCTCTGTGTCTCCGTGTCTCAGTGTTTCTGGGTCTCTGTGTCTCAGTGTCTCAGTGTCTCTGTGTCTCCGTGTCTCAGTGTCTCAGTGTCTCAGTGTCTCTGGGTCTCTGTGTCTCAGTGTCTCCGTGTCTCCGTGTCTCAGTGTCTCAGTGTCTCCGTTTCTCCGTGTCTCTGTGTCTCTGTGTCTCCGTGTCTCTGTGTCTCTGTGTCTCCGTGTCTCAGTGTCTCAGTGTCTCAGTGTCTCCGTGTCACCGTGTCTCCGTGTCTCAGTGTCTCTGTGTCTCTGTGTCTCAGTGTCTCTGTGTCTCTGTGTCTCCGTGTCTCAGTGTCTCAGTGTCTCTGGGTCTCTGTGTCTCAGTGTCTCAGTGTCTCCGTGTCTCTGTGTCTCAGTGTCTCTGTGTCTCTGTGTCTCCGTGTCTCAGTGTCTCTGGGTCTCTGTGTCTCAGTGTCTCAGTGTCTCTGTGCCTCTGTGCCTCTGTGTCTCTGTGTCTCCGTGTCTCAGTGTTTCTGGGTCTCTGTGTCTCAGTGTCTCAGTGTCTCTGTGTCTCCGTGTCTCAGTGTCTCAGTGTCTCAGTGTCTCTGGGTCTCTGTGTCTCAGTGTCTCAGTGTCTCTGTGTCTCCGTGTCTCCGTGTCTCAGTTTCTCTGGGTCTCTGTGTCTCAGTGTCTCAGTGTCACAGTGTGTCTGTGTCTCCGTGACTCAGTGTCTCAGTGTCTCTGTGTCTCCGTGTCTCCGTGTCTCAGTGTCTCAGTGACTCCGTGTCTCCGTGTCTCAGTGTCTCAGTGTCTCTGTGTCTCTGTGTCACAGTGTCTCTGTGTCTCTGTGTCTCCGTTTCTCAGTGTCTCAGTGTCTCAGTGTCTCCGTGTCACCGTGTCTCCGTGTCTCAGTGTCTCTGGGTCTCTGTGTCTCAGTGTCTCTGAGTCTCTGTGTCTCCGTGTCTCAGTGTCTCAGTGTCTCAGTGTCTCTGGGTCTCTGGGTCTCAGTGTCTCAGTGTCCCAGTGTCTCTGTGTCTCTGTGTCTCAGTGTCTCTGTGTCACTGTGTCTCCGAGTCTCAGTGTCTCAGTGTCTCAGTGTCTCCGTGTCACCGTGTCTCAGTGTCTCAGTGTCTCTGTGTCTCAGTGTCTCTGTGTCTCTGTGTCTCCGTGTCTCAGTGTCTCAGTGTCTCAGTGTCTCTGTGTCTCAGTGTCTCATTGTCTCCGTGTCTCTGTGTCTCAGTGTCTCTGTGTCTCTGTGTCTCCGTGACTCAGTGTCTCTGGGTCTCTGTGTCTCAGTGTCTCAGTGTCTCTGTGCCTCTGTGCCTCTGTGTCTCTGTGTCTCCGTGTCTCAGTGTTTCTGGGTCTCTGTGTCTCAGTGTCTCAGTGTCTCTGTGTCTCCGTGTCTCAGTGTCTCAGTGTCTCTGGGTCTCTGTGTCTCCGTGTCTCCGTGTCTCAGTGTCTCAGTGTCTCCGTGTCTCTGTGTCTCTGTGTCTCCGTGTCTCTGTGTCTCTGTGTCTCCGTGTCTCGGAGTCTCGGTGTCTCAGTGTCTCAGTGTCTCAGTGTCTCTGAGTCTCCGTGTCTCCGTGTCTCAGTGTCGCAGTGTCTCAGTGTCTCAGTGTCTCTGTGTATCCGTGTCTCCGTGTCTCCGTGTCTCCGTGTCTCCGTGTCTCAGTGTCTCCGTGTCTCAGTGTCTCAGTGTCTCTGTGTCTCCGTGTCTCCGTGTCTCAGTGTCTCAGTGTCTCTGTGTATCCGTGTCTCAGTGTCTCAGTGTCTCCGTGTCTCCGTGTCTCCGTGTCTCAGTGTCTCCGTGTCTCAGTGTCTCCGTGTCTCTGTGTCTCAGTGACTCCGTGTCTCAGTGTCTCTGTGTCTCAGTGTCTCAGTGTCTCCGTGTCTCCGTGTCTCAGTGTCTCTGTGTCTCCGTGTCTCAGTGTCTCAGTGTCTCTGTGTCTCCGTGTCTCGTTGTCTCCGTGTCTCCGTGTCTCCTTGTCTCAGTGTCTCCGTGTCTCAGTGTCTCAGTGTCTCTGTGTCTCCGTGTCTCCGTGTCTCAGTGTCTCAGTGTCTCAGTGTCTCTGTGTATCCGTGTCTCAGTGTCTCAGTGTCTCAGTGTCTCAGTGTCTCCGTGTCTCCGTGTCTCAGTGTCTCCGTGTCTCTGTGTCTCAGTGTCTCCGTGTCTCCGTGTCTCCGTGTCTCAGTGTCTCTGTGTCTCAGTGTCTCAGTGTCTCCGTGTCTCCGTGTCTCAGTGTCTCTGTGTCTCCGTGTCTCAGTGTCTCAGTGTCTCTGTGTCTCCGTGTCTCGTTGTCTCAGTGTCTCCGTGTCTCCGTGTCTCAGTGTCTCAGTGTCTCCGTGTCTCCGTGTCTCAGTGTCTCAGTGTCTCTGTGTCTCAGTGTCTCAGTGTCTCCGTGTCTCCGTGTCTCAGTGTCTCTGTGTCTCCGTGTCTCCGTGTCTCAGTGTCTCTGGGTCACTGTGTCTCATTGTCTCAGTGTCTCTGTGTCTCTGTGCCTCCGTGTCTCAGTGTCTCTGGGTCTCAGTGTCTCCGTGTCTCCGTGTCTCAGTGTCTCAGTGTCTCTGTGTCTCTGTGTATCCGTGTCTCAGTGTCTCAGTGTCTCTGTGTCACAGTGTCTCAGAGTCTCAGTGTCTCTGTGTCTCCGTGTCTCCGTGTCTCCGTGTCTCGGAGTCTCGGTGTCTCGGTGTCTCAGTGTCTCAGTGTCTCTGTGTCTCCGTGTCTCAGTGTCTCAGTGTCTCTGTGTCTCTGTGTCTCTGTGTCTCCGTGTCTCCATGTCTCAGTGTCTCAGTGTCTAAGCGTCTCCGTGTCTCCGTGTCTCAATGTCTCAGTGTCTCTGTGTCTCCGTGACTCCGTGTCTCAGTGTCTCTGTGTCTCTGTGTCTCCGTGTCTCAGTGTCTCCGTGTCTCCGTGTCTCCGTGTCTCAGTGTCTCCGTGTCTCCGGGTCACCGTGTCTCAGTGTCTCCGTGTCTCCGTGTCACAGTGTCTCAGTGTCTCCGTGTCTCCGTGTCTCCGTGTCACAGTGTCTCAGTGTCTCAGTGTCTCTGTGTCTCTGTGTCTCCGTGCCTCAGTGTCTCAGTGTCTCAGTGTCTCTGTGTCTCAGTGTCTCCGTGTCTCCGTGTCTCAGTGTCTCAGTGTCTCTGTGTCTCTGTCTCTCCGTGTCTCAGTGTCTCCGTGTCTCCGTGTCTCTGGGTCTCTGTGTCTCAGTGTCTCAGTGTCTCCGTGTCTCAGTGTCTCAGTGTCTCAGTGTCTCTGTGTCTCCGTGTCTCAGTGTCTCTGTGTCTCTGTGTCTCCGTGTCTCTGGGTCTCTGTGTCTCAGTGTCTCAGTGTCTCTGTGCCTCTGTGTCTCTGTGCCTCCGTGTCACTGGGTCTCTGGGTTTCAGTGTCTCAGTGTCTCTGTGTCTCCGTGTCTCAGTGTCTCTGTGTCTCTGGGCCTCTGTGTCTCAGTGTCTCAGTGTCTCTGTGTCTCCGTGTCTCAGTGTCTCAGTGTCTCCGTTTCTCCGTGTCTCCGTGTCTCAGTGTCTCCGTGTCTCCGTGTCTCAGTGTCTCTGTGTCTCTGTGTCTCTGTGTCTCCGTGTCTCCGTGTCTCGGAGTCTCGGTGTCTCGGTGTCTCAGTGTCTCTGTGTCTCTGTGTCTCCGTGTCTCAGTGTCTCTGTGTCTCCGTGTCTCAGTATCTCAGTGTCTCAGTGTCTCTGTGTCTCTTTGTCTCCGTGTCTCAGTGTCTCAGTGTCTCTGTGTCTCTGTGTCTCCGTGTCTCAGTGTCTCTGGGTCACTGTGTCTCAGTGTCTCAGTGTCACAGTGTCTCTGTGTCTCCGTGTCTCCGTGTCTCAGTGTCTCCGTGTCTCAGTGTCTCCGTGTCTCAGTGTCTCAGTGTCTCCGTGTCTCCGTGTCTCAGTGTCTCAGTGTCTCAGTGTCTCTGTGTATCCGTGTCTCAGTGTCTCAGTGTCTCAGTGTCTCCGTGTCTCCGTGTCTCCGTGTCTCAGTGTCTCCGTGTCTCAGTGTCTCCGTGTCTCTGTGTCTCAGTGTCTCCGTGTCTCAGTGTCTCTGTGTCTCAGTGTCTCAGTGTCTCCGTGTCTCCGTGTCTCAGTGTCTCTGTGTCTCCGTGTCTCAGTGTCTCAGTGTCTCTGTGTCTCCGTGTCTCGTTGTCTCCGTGTCTCCGTGTCTCCGTGTCTCCTTGTCTCAGTGTCTCCGTGTCTCAGTGTCTCAGTGTCTCTGTGTCTCCGTGTCTCCGTGTCTCAGTGTCTCAGTGTCTCAGTGTCTCTGTGTATCCGTGTCTCAGTGTCTCAGTGTCTCAGTGTCTCAGTGTCTCCGTGTCTCAGTGTCTCCGTGTCTCAGTGTCTCCGTGTCTCTGTGTCTCAGTGTCTCCGTGTCTCCGTGTCTCCGTGTCTCAGTGTCTCTGTGTCTCAGTGTCTCCGTGTCTCCGTGTCTCAGTGTCTCTGTGTCTCCGTGTCTCAGTGTCTCAGTGTCTCTGTGTCTCCGTGTCTCGTTGTCTCAGTGTCTCCGTGTCTCCGTGTCTCAGTGTCTCAGTGTCTCCGTGTCTCCGTGTCTCAGTGTCTCAGTGTCTCTGTGTCTCAGTGTCTCAGTGTCTCCGTGTCTCCGTGTCTCAGTGTCTCTGTGTCTCCGTGTCTCCGTGTCTCAGTGTCTCTGGGTCACTGTGTCTCATTGTCTCAGTGTCTCTGTGTCTCTGTGCCTCCGTGTCTCAGTGTCTCTGGGTCTCAGTGTCTCCGTGTCTCCGTGTCTCAGTGTCTCAGTGTCTCTGTGTCTCTGTGTATCCGTGTCTCAGTGTCTCAGTGTCTCTGTGTCACAGTGTCTCAGAGTCTCAGTGTCTCTGTGTCTCCGTGTCTCCGTGTCTCCGTGTCTCGGAGTCTCGGTGTCTCGGTGTCTCAGTGTCTCAGTGTCTCTGTGTCTCCGTGTCTCAGTGTCTCAGTGTCTCAGTGTCTCTGTGTCTCTGTGTCTCCGTGTCTCCATGTCTCAGTGTCTCAGTGTCTAAGCGTCTCCGTGTCTCCGTGTCTCAATGTCTCAGTGTCTCTGTGTCTCCGTGACTCCGTGTCTCAGTGTCTCTGTGTCTCTGTGTCTCCGTGTCTCAGTGTCTCCGTGTCTCCGTGTCTCCGTGTCTCAGTGTCTCCGTGTCTCCGGGTCACCGTGTCTCAGTGTCTCCGTGTCTCCGTGTCACAGTGTCTCAGTGTCTCCGTGTCTCCGTGTCTCCGTGTCACAGTGTCTCAGTGTCTCTGTGTCTCTGTGTCTCCGTGCCTCAGTGTCTCAGTGTCTCAGTGTCTCTGTGTCTCAGTGTCTCCGTGTCTCCGTGTCTCAGTGTCTCAGTGTCTCTGTGTCTCTGTCTCTCCGTGTCTCAGTGTCTCCGTGTCTCCGTGTCTCTGGGTCTCTGTGTCTCAGTGTCTCAGTGTCTCCGTGTCTCAGTGTCTCAGTGTCTCAGTGTCTCTGTGTCTCCGTGTCTCAGTGTCTCTGTGTCTCTGTGTCTCCGTGTCTCTGGGTCTCTGTGTCTCAGTGTCTCAGTGTCTCTGTGCCTCTGTGCCTCTGTGTCTCTGTGTCTCCGTGTCACTGGGTCTCTGGGTCTCAGTGTCTCAGTGTCTCTGTGTCTCCGTGTCTCAGTGTCTCTGTGTCTCTGGGCCTCTGTGTCTCAGTGTCTCAGTGTCTCTGTGTCTCCGTGTCTCAGTGTCTCAGTGTCTCCGTTTCTCCGTGTCTCCGTGTCTCCGTGTCTCCGTGTCTCAGTGTCTCTGTGTCTCTGTGTCTCTGTGTCTCCGTGTCTCCGTGTCTCGGAGTCTCGGTGTCTCGGTGTCTCAGTGTCTCTGTGTCTCCGTGTCTCAGTGTCTCTGTGTCTCCGTGTCTCAGTATCTCAGTGTCTCAGTGTCTCTGTGTCTCTTTGTCTCCGTGTCTCAGTGTCTCAGTGTCTCTGTGTCTCTGTGTCTCCGTGTCTCAGTGTCTCTGGGTCACTGTGTCTCAGTGTCTCAGTGTCACAGTGTCTCTGTGTCTCCGTGACTCAGTGTCTCAGTGTCTCAGTGTCTCTGTGTCTCCGTGTCTCCGTGTCTCAGTGTCTCAGTGACTCCGTGTCTCCGTGTCTCAGTGTCTCAGTGTCTCAGTGTCTCTGTGTCTCTGTGTCACAGTGTCTCTGTGACTCTGTGTCTCCGTGTCTCAGTGTCTCAGTGTCTCCGTGTCACCGTGTCTCAGTGTCTCTGGGTCTCTGTGTCTCAGTGTCTCAGTCTCTCTGTGTCTCTGTGTCTCCGTGTCTCAGTGTCTCAGTGTCTCTGGGTCTCTGGGTCTCAGTGTCTCAGTGTCTCTGTGTCTCTGTGTCTCAGTGTCTCTGTGTCTCTGTGTCTCCGTGTCGCAGTGTCTCAGTGTCTCAGTGTCTCCGTGTCACCGTGTCTCCGTGTCTCAGTGTCTCTGTGTCTCAGTGTCTCAGTGTCTCAGTGTCTGCGTGTCACCGTGTCTCCGTGTCTCAGTGTCTCTGTGTCTCTGTGTCTCAGTGTCTCAGTGTCTCTGTGTCTCTGTGTCTCCGTGTCTCAGTGTCTCAGTGTCTCTGGGTCTCTGTGTCTCAGTGTCTCAGTGTCTCTGTGTCTCAGTGTCTCAGTGTCTCAGTGTCTCAGTGTCTGTGGGTCTCTGTGTCTCAGTGTCTCAGTGTCTCCGTGTCTCAGTGTCTCCGTGTCTCCGTGTGTCAGTGGCTCAGTGTCTCTGTGTCTCCGTGTCTCCGTGTCTCAGTGTCTCAGTGTCTCAGTGTCTCTGTGTATCCGTGTCTTAGTGTCTCAGTGTCTCAGTGTCTCTGTGTCTCAGTGTCTCCGTGTCTCCGTGTCTCAGTGTCTCCGTGTCTCCGTGTCTCAGTGTCTCAGTGTCTCAGTGTCTCCGTGTCTCAGTGTCTCAGTGTCTCCGTGTCTCCGTGTCTCAGTGTCTCTGTGTCTCCGTGTCTCAGTGTCTCAGTGTCTCTGTGTCTCCGTGTATCGTTGTCTCAGTGTCTCAGTGTCTCCGTGTCTCCGTGTCTCAGTGTCTCCGTGTCTCCGTGTCTCCTTGTCTCATTGTCTCAGTGTCTCAGTGTCTCAGTGTCTCCGTGTCTCCGTGTCTCAGTGTCTCTGTGTCTCCGTGTCTCCGTGTCTCAGTGTCTCTGGGTCACTGTGTCTCAGTGTCTCTGTGCCTCATTGTCTCAGTGTCTCAGTGTCTCTGGGTCTCTGTGTCTCAGTGTCTCAGTGTCTCTGTGTCTCTGTGTCTCCGTGTCTCAGTGTCTCAGTGTCTCTGTGTCTCAGTGTCTCTGTGTCTCCGTGTCTCCGTGTCTCATTGTCTCAGTGTCTCTGTGTCTCTGTGTCTCCGTGTCTCAGTGTCTCAGTGTCTCTGTGTCACAGTGTCTCAGAGTCTCAGTGTCTCTGTGTCTCTGTGTCTCCGTGTCTCCGTGACTCGGAGTCTCGGTGTCTCGGTGTCTCAGTGTCTCAGTGTCTCTGTGTCTCTGTGTCTCCGTGTCTCAGTGTCTCAGTGTCTCAGTGTCTCAGTGTCTCAGTGACTCCGTGTCTCCGTGTCTCAGTGTCTCAGTGTCTCAGTGTCTCCGTGTCTCCGTGTCTCAATGTCTCAGTGTCTCTGTGTCTCCGTGTCTCCGTGTCTCAGTGTCTCAGTGTCTCAGTGTCTCCGTGTCTCCGTGTCTCAGTGTCTCTGTGTCTCCGTGTCCCAGTGTCTCAGTGTCTCTGTGTCTCCGTGTATCGTTGTCTCCGTGTCTCCGTGTCTCCTTGTCTCATTGTCTCAGTGTCTCTGTGTCTCAGTGTCTCAGTGTCTCCTTGTCTCCGTGTCTCAGTGTCTCTGTGTCTCCGTGTCTCCGTGTCTCAGTGTCTCTGGGTCACTGTGTCTCATTGTCTCAGTGTCACTGTGCCTCATTGTCTCAGTGTCTCAGTGTCTCTGGGTCTCTGTGTCTCAGTGTCTCTGTGTCTCTGTGTCTCAGTGTCTCAGTGTCTCTGTGTCTCAGTGTCTCTGTGTCTCCGTGTCTCCGTGTCTCATTGTCTCAGTATCTCTGTGTCTCTGTGTCTCCGTGTCTCAGTGTCTCAGTGTCTCTGTGTCACAGTGTCTCAGTGTCTCTGTGTCTCCGTGTCTCCGTGTCTCCGTGTCACAGTGTCTCAGTGTCTCCGTGTCTCCGTGTCACAGTGTCTCAGTGTCTCCGTGTCTCCGTGTCTCCGTGTCACAGTGTCTCAGTGTCTCAGTGTTTCTGTGTCTCCGTGTCTCCGTGTCTCAGTGTCTCAGTGTCTCTGTGTCTCTGTGTCTCCGTGTCTCTGTGTCTCTGTGTCTCCGTCTCTCCGTGTCTCAGTGTCTCAGTGTCTCCGTGTCTCCGTGTCTCCGTGTCTCAGTGTCTCCGTGTCTCACTGTCTCTGTGTCTCTGTGTCTCCGTGTCTCCGTGTCTCAGTGTCTCGGAGTCTCAGTGTCTCCGTGTCTCACTGTCTCTGTGTCTCCGTGTCTCACTGTCTCTGTGTCTCTGTGTCTCCGTGTCTCCGTGTCTCAGTGTCTCGGAGTCTCGGTGTCTCGGTGTCTCAGTGTCTCTGTGTCTCCGTGTCTCAGCGTCTCAGCGTCTCTGTGTCTCTGTGTCTCCGTGTCTCAGTGTCTCTGTGTCCCCGTGTCTCAGTGTCTCAGTGTCTCTGTGTCTCCGTGTCTCCGTGTCTCCGGGTCTCAGTCTCTCCGTGTCTCAGTGTCTCAGTGTCTCTGTGTCTCTGTGTCTCCGTGTCTCCGTGTCTCGGAGTCTCGGTGTCTCGGTGTCTCAGTGTCTCTGTGTCTCCGTGTCTCAGTGTCTCTGTGTCTCCGTGTCTCCGTGTCTCAGTGTCTCAGTGTCTCTGTATCTCCGTACCTCCGTGTCTCAGTCTCTCAGTGTTTCAGTGTGTCTGTGTCTCTGTGTCTCTGTGTCTCCGTGTCTCCGCGTCTCAGTGTCTCTGTGTCTCTGTGTCTCTGTGTCTCCGTGTCTCAATGTCTCAGTGTCTCCGTGTCTCCGTGTCTCAGTGTTTCAGTGCTTCAGTGTCTCTGTGTCTCTGTGTCTCCGTGTCTCAGTGTCTCAATGTCTCTGTGTCTCTGTGTCTCCGTGTCTCAGTGTCTCAGTGTCTCAGTGTCTCGATGTCCCTGTGTCTCCGTGTCTCAGTGTCTCAGTGTCTCTGTGTCTCTGTGTCTCCGTGTCTCGTGTCTCAGTGTCTCAGTGTCTCTGTGTCTCTGTGTCTCCGTGTATCTGTGTCTCGGAGTCTCGGTGTCTCTGTGTCTCCGTGTCTCCGTGTCTCCGTGCCTCAGTGTCTCAGCGTCACTGCGTCTCTGCGTCTCCGTGTCTCAGTGTCTCAGTGTCTCAGTGTCTCTGTGTCTCTGTGTCTCCGTCTCTCAGTGTCTCTGTGTCTCCGTGTCTCTGTGTCTCCGTGTCTCAGTGTCTCAGTGTCTCTGTGTCTCTGTGTCTCCGTCTCTCCGCGTCTCAGTGTCTCCGTGTCTCCGTGTCTCCGTGTCTCAGTGTCTCCGTGTCTCAGTGTCTCTGTGTCTCCGTGTCTCCGTGTCTCAGTGTCTCGGAGTCTCGGTGTCTCGGTCTCTGTGTCTCTGTGTCTCCGTGTCTCAGTGTCTCAGTGTCTCTGTGTCTCTGTGTCTCCGTGTATCAGTGTCTCAGTGTCTCAGTGTCTCGATGTCCCTGTGTCTCAGTGTCTCAGTGTCTCTGTGTCTCTGTGTCTCCGTGTCTCGTGTCTCAGTGTCTCAGTGTCTCTGTGTCTCTGTGTCTCCGTGTATCTGTGTCTCGGAGTCTCGGTGTCTCTGTGTCTCCGTGTCTCCGTGTCTCCGTGCCTCAGTGTCTCAGTGTCTCTGTGTCTCTGCGTCTCTGCGTCTCCGTGTCTCAGTGTCTCAGTGTCTCAGTGTCTCTGTGTCTCTGTGTCACCGTGTCTCAGTGTCTCAGTGTCTCTGTGTCTCCGTGTCTCAGTGTCTCAGTGTCTCAGTGTCTCCGTGTCTCCGTGTCTCAGTGTCTCAGTGTCTCAGTGTCTCTGTGTCTCTGTGTCTCCGAGACTCGGAGTCTCTGTGTCTCGGTGTCTCAGTGTCTCAGTGTCTCAGTGTCTCTGTGTCTCTGTGTCTCCGTGTCTCAGTGTCTCTGTGTCTCCGTGTCTCCGTGTCTCAGTGTCTCAGTGTCTCTGTGTCTCAGTGTCTCCGTGTCTCAGTGTCTCTGTGTCTCTGTGTCTCCGTCTCTCCGTGTCTCAGTGTCTCAGTGTCTCTGTGTCTCCGTGTCTCCGTGTCTCCGTGTCTCAGTGTCTCCGTGTCTCAATGTCTCTGTGTCTCTGTGTCTCCGTGTCTCCGTGTCTCAGTGTCTCGGAGTCTCGGTGTCTCGGTGTCTCAGTGTCTCTGTGTCTCCGTGTCTCAGCGTCTCAGCGTCTCTGTGTCTCTGTGTCTCCGTGTCTCTGTGTCTCCGTGTCTCAGTGTCTCAGTGTCTCTGTGTCTCCGTGTCTCCGTGTCTCCGGGTCTCAGTCTCTCCGTGTCTCAGTGTCTCAGTGTCTCTGTGTCTCTGTGTCTCCGTGTCTCCGTGTCTCGGAGTCTCGGTGTCTCGGTGTCTCCGTGTCTCAGTGTCTCAGTGTCTCTGTATCTCCGTACCTCCGTGTCTCAGTCTCTCAGTGTCTCAGTGTGTCTGTGTCTCTGTGTCTCAGTGTCTCTGTGCCTCTGTGCCTCTGTGTCTCAGTGTCTCAGTATCTCTGTGACTCTGTGTCTCCGTGTCTCTGTGTCTCTGTGTCTCAGTGTCTCCGTGTCTCAGTGTCTCAGTGTCTCTGTGTCTCTGTGTCTCCGTGTCTCAGTATCTCAGTGTCTCTGTGTCTCTGTGTCTCAGTGTCTCTGTGTCTCTGTGTCTCCGTGTCCCGGTGCCTCAGTGTCTCAGTGTCTCAGTGTCTCCGTGTCTCAATGTCTCCGTGTCTCAATGTCTCGGAGTCTCGGTGTCTCAGTGTCTCAGTGTCTCTGTGTCTCTGTGTCTCAGTGTCTCTGTGTCTTCGTGTCTCCGTGTCTCCGTGTCTCAGTGTCTCAGTGTCTCCGTGTCACCGTGTCTCCGTGTCTCAGTGTCTCTGGGTCTCTGTGTCTCAGTGTCTCTGTGTCACCGTGTCTCCGTGTCTCAGTGTCTCTGGGTCTCTGTGTCTCAGTGTCTCAGTGTCTCTGTGTCTCTGTGTCACCGTGTCTCAGTGACTCAGTGTCTCAGTGTCTCTGGGTGTCAGTGTCTCAGTGTCTCAGTGTCTCTGTGTATCTGTGTCTCAGTGTCTCAGTGTCTCTGTGTCTCTGTGTCTCCGTGTCTCAGTGTCTCAGTGACTCAGTGTCCCCGTGTCTCCGTGTCTCAGTGTCTCTGTGTCTCCGTGTCTCAGTGTCTCTGTGTCTCCGTGTATCGTTGTCTCAGTGTCTCAGTGTCTCCGTGTCTCCGTGTCTCAGTGTCTCAGTGTCTCCGTGTCTCCGTGTCTCCTTGTCTCATTGTCTCAGTGTCTCTGTGTCTCAGTGTCTCCGTGTCTCCGTGTCTCAGTGTCTCTGTGTCTCCGTGTCTCCGTGTCTCAGTGTCTCTGGGTCACTGTGTCTCATTGTCTCAGTGTCTCTGTGCCTCATTGTCTCAGTGTCTCAGTGTCTCTGGGTCTCTGTGTCTCAGTGTCTCAGTGTCTCTGTGTCACTGTGTCTCCGTGTCTCAGTGTCTCAGTATCTCTGTGTCTCCGTGTCTCCGTGTCTCATTGTCTCAGTGTCTCTGTGTCTCTGTGTCTCCGTGTCTCAGTGTCTCAGTGTCTCTGTGTCACAGTGTCTCAGAGTCTCAGTGTCTCTGTGTCTCTGTGTCTCCGTGTCTCCGTGTCTCGGAGTCTCGGTGTCTCGGTGTCTCAGTGTCTCAGTGTCTCTGTGTCTCTGTGTCTCCGTGTCTCCGTGTCTCAGTGTCTCAGTGTCTCAGTGTCTCTGTGTCTCCGTGTCTCCGTGTCTCAGTGTCTCAGTGTCTCAGTGTCTCCGTGTCTCCGTGTCACAGTGTCTCTGTGTCTCTGTGTCTCCGTGTCTCCGTGTCTCAGTGTCTCAGTGTCTCCGTGTCTCCGTGTCTCCGTGTCTCAGTGTCTCCGTGTCTCCGTGTCACAGTGTCTCAGTGTCTCCGTGTCTCCGTGTCTCCGTGTCACAATGTCTCAGTGTCTCAGTGTCTCAGTGTCTCATTGTCTCTGTGTCTCCGTGCCTCCGTGTCTCAGTGTCTCAGTGTCTCTGTGTCTCCGTGTCTCCGTGTCTCAGTGTCTCAGTGTCTCTGTGTCTCTGTCTCTCCGTGTCTCAGTGTCTCTGTGTCTCTGTGTCTCCGTGTCACCGTGTCTCGGAGTCTCGGTGTCTCGGTGTCTCAGTGTCTCTGTGTCTCCGTGTCTCAGTGTCTCCGTGTCTCAGTGTCTCCGTGTCTCCGTGTCTCAGTGTCTCAGTGTCTCCGTGTCTCCGTGTCTCAGTGTCTCAATGTCTCTGTGTCTCCGTGTCTCCGTGTCTCAGTGTCTCAGTGTCTCAGTGTCTCTGTGTATCCGTGTCTCAGTGTCTCTGTGTCTCCGTGTCTCCGTGTCTCCGTGTCTCAGTGTCTCCGTGTCTCCGTGTCTCAGTGTCTCAGTGTCTCTGTGTCTCAGTGTCTCAGTGTATCCGTGTCTCCGTGTATCCGTGTCTCAGTGTCCCTGTGTCTCAGTGTCTCCGTGTCTCCGTGTCTCAGTGTCTCTGTGTCTCCGTGTCTCAGTGTCTCTGTTTCTCTCTGTCTCCGTGTCTCCGTGTCTCAGTGTCTCAGTGTCTCTGTGTCTCTGTGTCTCCGTGTCTCAGTGTCTCTGTGTCACAGTGTCTCAGAGTCTCAGTGTCTCTGTGTCTCTGTGTCTCCGTGTCTCCGTGTCTCGGAGTCTCGGTGTCTCGATGTCTCAGTGTCTCAGTGTCTCAGTGTCTCACTGTCTCCGTGTCTCCGTGTCTCAATGTCTCAGTGTCTCTGTGTCTCCGTGTCTCCGTGTCTCAGTGTCACAGTGTCTCAGTGTCTCAGTGTCTCTGTGTCTCTGTGTCTCCGTGTCTCAGTGTCTCCGTGTCTCCGTGTCTCAGTGTCTCCGTGTCTCCGTGTCTCCGTGTCTCAGTGTCTCAGTGTCTCCGTGTCTCCGTGTCACAGTGTCTCAGTGTCTCCGTGTCTCCGTGTCTCAGTGTCTCAGTGTCTCAGTGTCTCAGTGACTCTGTGTCTCCGTGCCTCAGTGCCTCAGTGCCTCAGTGTCTCTGTGTCTTAGTGTCTCCGTGTCTCCGTGTCTCAGTGTCTCTGTGTCTCTGTCTCTCCGTGTCTCAGTGTCTCAGTGTCTCTGTGTCTCTGTGTCTCCGTGTCTCCGTGTCTCGGAGTCTCGGTGTCTCGGTGTCTCAGTGTCTCTGTGTCTCCGTGTCTCAGTGTCTCTGTGTCTCAGTGTCTCCTTGTCTCCGTGTCTCAGTGTCTCCGTGTCTCCGTGTCTCAGTGTCTCAATGTCTCTGCGTCTCCGTGTCTCCTTGTCTCAGTGTCTCAGTGTCTCAGTGTCTCTGTGTATCCGTGTCTCAGTGTCTCAGTGTCTCCGTGTCTCCGTGTCTCAGTGTCTCCGTGTCTCCGTGTCTCAGTGTCTCAGTGTCTCTGTGTCTCAGTGTCTCAGTGTATCTGTGTCTCCGTGTATCCGTGTCTCAGTGTCTCAGTGTCTCTGTGTCTCAGTGTCTCCGTGTCTCCGTGTCTCAGTGTCTCTGTGTCTCCGTGTCTCAGTGTCTCAGTGTCTCTGTGTCTCCGTGTCTCCTTGTCTCAGTGTCTCCGTGTCTCAGTGTCTCCGTGTCTCCGTGTCTCCTTGTCTCAGTGTCTCAGTGTCTCTATGTCTCCGTGTCTCCGTGTCTCCGTGTATCTGTGTCTCCGTGCCTCCGTGTCTCAGTGTCTCTGGGTCTCTGTGTCTCATTGTCTCAGTGTCTCTGTGTCTCTGTGCCTCCGTGTCTCAGTGTCTCAGTGTCTCTGGGTCTCTGTGTCTCAGTGTCTCTGTGTCTCTGTGTCTCCGTGTCTCAGTGTCTCTGTGTCTCAGTGTCTCTGTGTCTCAGTGTCTCAGTGTCTCTGTGTCTCTCTGTCTCCGTGTCTCAGTGTCTCTGTGTCTCCGTGTCTCCGTGGCTCAGTGACTCAGTGTCTCCGTGTCTCCGTGTCTCAGTGTCTCTGTGTCTCCGTGTCTCCGTGTCTCGGAGTCTCGGTGTCTCGGTGTCTCAGTGTCTCTGTGTCTCTGTGTCTCCGTGTCTCCGTGTCTCAGTGTCACAGTGTCTCAGTGTCTCAGTGTCTCTGTGTCTCTGTGTCTCCGTGTCTCAGTGTCTCTGTGTCTCCGTGTCTCCGTGGCTCAGTGACTCAGTGTCTCCGTGTCTCCGTGTCTCAGTGTCTCCGTGTCTCCGTGTCACAGTGTCTCAGTGTCTCCGTGTCTCCGTGTCTCAGTGTCTCAGTGTCTCAGTGTCTCAGTGTCTCAGTGACTCTGTGTCTCCGTGCCTCAGTGCCTCAGTGCCTCAGTGTCTCTGTGTCTTAGTGTCTCCGTGTCTCCGTGTCTCAGTGTCTCTGTGTCTCTGTCTCTCCGTGTCTCAGTGTCTCAGTGTCTCTGTGTCTCTGTCTCTCCGTGTCTCAGTGTCTCAGTGTCTCTGTGTCTCTGTGTCTCCGTGTCTCCGTGTCTCGGAGTCTCGGTGTCTCGGTCTCTCAGTGTCTCTGTGTCTCCGTGTCTCAGTGTCTCCGTGTCTCAGTGTCTCCTTGTCTCCGTGTCTCAGTGTCTCCGTGTCTCCGTGTCTCAGTGTCTCAATGTCTCTGTGTCTCCGTGTCTCCGTGTCTCAGTGTCTCAGTGTCTCAGTGTCTCTGTGTATCCGTGTCTCAGTGTCTCAGTGTCTCCGTGTCTCCGTGTCTCAGTGTCTCCGTGTCTCCGTGTCTCAGTGTCTCAGTGTCTCTGTGTCTCAGTGTCTCAGTGTATCTGTGTCTCCGTGTATCCGTGTCTCAGTGTCTCTGTGTCTCCGTGTCTCAGTGTCTCAGTGTCTCTGTGTCTCCGTGTCTCAGTGTCTCAGTGTCTCAGTGTCTCTGTGTCTCCTTGTCTCAGTGTCTCTGTGTCTCTGTGTCTCCATGTCTCAGTGTCTCAGTGTCTCAGTGTCTCTGTGTCTCTGTGCCTCCGTGTCTCAATGTCTCCGTGTCTCAGTGCCTCGGACTCTCGGTGTCCCAGTATCTCAGTGTCTCTGTGTCTCTGTGTCTCAGTGTCTCTGTGTCTCTGTGTCTCCGTGTCCCGGTGCCTCAGTGTCTCAGTGTCTCCGTGTCTCAATGCCTCCGTGTCTCAGTGTCTCGGAGTCTCGGTGTCTCAGTGTCTCAGTGTCTCTGTGTCTCTGTGTCTCCGTGTCTCCGTGTCTCAGTGTCTCAGTGTCTCCGTGTCACCGTGTCTCCGTGTCTCAGTGTCTCTGGGTCTCTGTTTCACAGTGTCTCTGTGTCACCGTGTCTCCGTGTCTCAGTGTCTCTGGGTCTCAGTGTCTCAGTGTCTCTGTGTCTCTGTGTCTCCGTGTCTCAGTGTCTCAGTGTCTCTGGGTCTCAGTGTCTCAGTGTCTCAGTGTCTCAGTGTCTCTGTGTCTCTGTGTCTCAGTGTCTCTGTGTCTCTGTGTCTCCGTGTCTCCGTGTCTCAGAGTCTCAGTGTCTCTGTGTCTCTGTGTCTCCGTGTGTCAGTGTCTCAGTGTCTCAGTGTCTCTGGGTCTCTGGGTCTCATTGTCTCAGTGTCTCAGTGTCTCTGTGTCTCTGTGTCTCAGTGTCTCTGTGTCCCCGTGTCTCTGTGTCTCAGTGTCTCAGTGTCACCGTGTCTCCGTGTCTCAGTGTCTCTGTGTCTCTGTGTCTCTGTGTCTCAGTGTCTCAGTGTCTCTGTGTCTCTGTGTCTCCGTGTGTCAGTGTCTCAGTGTCTCAGTGTCTCTGGGTCTCTGGGTCTCATTGTCTCAGTGTCTCAGTGTCTCTGTGTCTCTGTGTCTCAGTGTCTCTGTGTCCCCGTGTCTCTGTGTCTCAGTGTCTCAGTGTCACCGTGTCTCCGTGTCTCAGTGTCTCTGTGTCTCTGTGTCTCTGTGTCTCAGTGTCTCAGTGTCTCTGGGTCTCTGTGTCTCAGTGTCTCAGTGTCTCCGTGTCTCTGTGTCTCAGTGTCTCTGTGTCTCTGTGTCTCCGTGTCTCAGTGTCTCTGGGTCTCTGTGTCTCAGTGTCTCAGTGTCTCTGTGCCTCTGTGCCTCTGTGTCTCTGTGTCTCCGTGTCTCAGTGTTTCTGGGTCTCTGTGTCTCAGTGTCTCAGTGTCTCTGTGTCTCCGTGTCTCAGTGTCTCAGTGTCTCAGTGTCTCCGTGTCTCAGTGTCTCAGTGTCTCAGTGTCTCTGGGTCTCTGGGTCTCAGTGTCTCAGTGTCTCCGTGTCTCAATGTCTCAGTGTCTCAGTGTCTCCGTGTCTCCGTGTCTCCGTGTCTCCGTGTCTCAGTGTCTCAGTGTCTCTGGGTCTCTGTGTCTCAGTGTCTCAGTGTCTCCGTGTCTCAGTGTCTCCGTGTCTCCGTGTCTCTGTGTCTCTGTGTCTCCGTGTCTCTGTGTCTCTGTGTCTCCGTGTCTCGGAGTCTCGGTGTCTCAGTGTCTCAGTGTCTCAGTGTCTCTGAGTCTCCGTGTCTCCGTGTCTCAGTGTCGCAGTGTCTCAGTGTCTCAGTGTCTCTGTGCATCCGTGTCTCAGTGTCTCAGTGTCTCCGTGTCTCCTTGTCTCCGTGTCTCAGTGTCTCTGCGTCTCTGTGTCTCTGTGCCTCTGTGTCTCTTTGTCTCCGTGTCACTGGGTCTCTAGATCTCAGTGTCTCAGTGTCTCTGCGTCTCCGTGTCTCAGTGTCTCAGTATCTCTGGGCCTCGTTGTCTCAGTGTCTCAGTGTCTCTGTGTCTCTGTGTCTCAGTGTCTCAGTGTCTCTGTGTCTCCGTGTCTCAGAGTCTCAGTGTCTCAGTGCCTCCGTTTCTCCGTGTCTCCGTGTCTCAGTGTCTCCGTGTCTCAGTGTCTCTGTGTCTCTGTGTCTCCGTGTCACCGTGTCTCGGAGTCTCGGTGTCTCGGTGTCTCAGTGTCTCAGTGTCTCTGTGTCTCTGTGTCTCCGTGTCTCAGTGTCTCTGTGTCTCCGTGTCTCAGTATCTCAGTGTCTCAGTGTCTCTGTGTCTCTGTGTCTCCGTGTCTCAGTGTCTCTGTGTCTCCGTGTCTCCGTGTCTCAGTGTCTCTGGGTCTCTGTCTCTCAGTGTCTCAGTGTCACAGTGTCTCCGTTTCTCCGTGTCTCAGTGTCTCAGTGACTCCGTGTCTGAGTGTCTCAGTGTCTCAGTGTCTCTGTGTCTCTGTGTCACAGTGTCTCTGTGTCTCTGTGTCTCCGTGTCTCAGTGTCTCAGTGTCTCAGTGTCTCCGTGTCACCGTGTCTCCGTGTGTCAGTGTCTCTGGGTCTCTGTGTCTCAGTGTCTCAGTGTCTCTGTGTCTCTGTGTCTCAGTGTCTCAGTGTCTCAGTGTCTCTGGGTCTCTGGGTCTCAGTGTCTCAGTGTCTCAGTGTCTCTGTGTCTCCGTGTCTCTGTGTCTCTGTGTCTCCGTGTCTCAGTGTCTCAGTGTCTCAGTGTCTCCGTGTCACCGTGTCTCCGTGTCTCAGTGTCTCTGTGTCTCTGTGTCTCTGTGTCTCTGTGTCTCCGTGTCTCAGTGTCTCAGTGTCTCTGGGTCTCTGTGTCTCAGTGTCTCAGTGTCTCCGTGTCTCTGTGTCTCAGTGTCTCTGTGTCTCTGTGTCACCGTGTCTCAGTGTCTCTGGGTCTCTGTGTCTCAGTGTCTCAGTGTCTCTGTGCCTCTGTGCCTCTGTGCCTCTGTGTCTCCGTGTCTCAGTGTTTCTGGGTCTCTGTGTCTCAGTGTCTCAGTGTCTCTGTGTCTCCGTGTCTCAGTGTCTCAGTGTCTCAGTGTCTCTGGGTCTCTGTGTCTCAGTGTCTCCGTGTCTCCGTGTCTCAGTGTCTCAGTGTCTCCGTTTCTCCGTGTCTCTGTGTCTCTGTGTCTCCGTGTCTCTGTGTCTCTGTGTCTCCGTGTCTCAGTGTCTCAGTGTCTCAGTGTCTCCGTGTCACCGTGTCTCCGTGTCTCAGTGTCTCTGTGTCTCTGTGTCTCAGTGTCTCTGTGTCTCTGTGTCTCCGTGTCTCAGTGTCTCAGTGTCTCTGGGTCTCTGTGTCTCAGTGTCTCCGTGTCTCTGTGTCTCAGTGTCTCTGTGTCTCTGTGTCTCCGTGTCTCAGTGTCTCTGGGTCTCTGTGTCTCAGTGTCTCAGTGTCTCTGTGCCTCTGTGCCTCTGTGTCTCTGTGTCTCCGTGTCTCAGTGTTTCTGGGTCTCTGTGTCTCAGTGTCTCAGTGTCTCTGTGTCTCCGTGTCTCAGTGTCTCAGTGTCTCAGTGTCTCTGGGTCTCTGTGTCTCAGTGTCTCCGTGTCTCAGTGTCTCAGTGTCTCCGTGTCTCCGTGTCTCTGTGTCTCTGTGTCTCCGTGTCTCTGTGTCTCTGTGTCTCTGTGTCTCGGAGTCTCAGTGTCTCAGTGTCTCAGTGTCTCTGAGTCTCCGTGTCTCCGTGTCGCAGTGTCTCAGTGTCTCAGTGTCTCTGTGTATCCGTGTCTCAGTGTCTCAGTGTCTCAGTGTCTCTGAGTCTCCGTGTCTCGGAGTCTCGGTGTCTCGGTGTCTCAGTGTCTCAGTGTCTCCGTGTCTCCGTGTCTCCGTGTCTCAGTGTCTCCGTGTCTCCGTGTCTCCGTGTCTCCGTGTCTCAGTGTCTCAGTGTCTCAGCGTCTCCGTGTCTCCGTGTCTCAATTTCTCAGTGTCTCTGTGTCTCCGTGTCTCCGTGTCTCAGTGTCTCAGTGTCTCCGTGTCTCCGTGTCTCCGTTTCTCAGTGTCTCCGTGTCTCCGTGTCACAGTGTCTCAGTGTCTCCGTGTCTCCGTGTCTCCGTGTCACAGTGTCTCAGTGTCTCAGTGTCTCTGTGTCTCTGTCTCTCCGTGTCTCAGTGTCTCAGTGTCTCTGTGTCTCTGTGTCTCCGTGTCTCCGTGTCTCTGGGTCTCTGTGTCTCAGTGTCTCAGTGTCTCTGTGTCTCCGTGTCTCAGTGTCTCAGTGTCTCAGTGTCTCTGTGTCTCCGTGTCTCAGTGTCTCTGTGTCTCCGTGACTCCGTGTCTCAGTGTCTCAGTGTCGCTGTGTCTCTGTGTCTCCGTGTCTCAGTGTCTCAGTGTCTCTGTGTCTCTGTGCCTCCGTGTCTCTGGGTCTCTGTGTCTCAGTGTCTCAGTGTCTCTGTGCCTCTGTGCCTCTGTGTCTCTGTGTCTCCGTGTCACTGGGTCTCTGGGTCTCAGTGTCTCAGTGTCTCTGTGTCTCCGTGTCTCAGTGTCTCAGTGTCTCAGTGTCTCTGGGCCTCTGTGTCTCAGTGTCTCAGTGTCTCTGTGTCTCTGTGTCTCAGTGTCTCGGTGTCTCTGTGTCTCCGTGTCTCTGTGTCTCAGTGTCTCAGTGTCTCTGTTTCTCCGTGTCTCCGTGTCTCCGTGTCTCCGTGTCTCTGTGTCTCTGTGGCTCCGTGTCTCCGTGTCTCGGAGTCTCGGTGTCTCGGTGTCTCAGTGTCTCAGTGTCTCTGTGTCTCCGTGTCTCTGTGTCTCCGTGTCTCAGTATCTCAGTGTCTCAGTGTCTCTGTGTCTCTTTGTCTCCGTGTCTCAGTGTCTCATTGTCTATGTGTCTCTGTGTCTCCGTGTCTCCGTGTCTCAGTGTCTCTGGGTCTCTGTGTCTCAGTGTCTCAGTGTCACAGTGTCTCTGTGTCTCCGTGACTCAGTGTCTCAGTGTCTCAGTGTCTCAGTGTCTCTCTGTCTCCGTGTCTCCGTGTCTCAGTGTCTCAGTGACTCCGTGTCTCCGTGTCTCAGTGTCTCTGTGTCTCTGTGTCACAGTGTCTCTGTGTCTCTGTGTCTCCGTGTCTCATTGTCTCAGTGTCTCAGTGTCTCCGTGTCACCGTGTCTCCGTGTCTCAGTGTCTCTGGGTCTCTGTGTCTCAGTGTCTCAGTGTCTCTGTGTCTCTGTGTCTCCGTGTCTCAGTGTCTCAGTGTCTCAGTGTCTCTGGGTCTCTGGGTCTCAGTGTCTCAGTGTCTCAGTGTCTCTGTGTCTCTGTGTCTCTGTGTCTCCGTGTCTCAGTGTCTCAGTGTCTCAGTGTCTCCGTGTCACCGTGTCTCCGTGTCTCAGTGTCTCTGTGTCTCAGTGTCTCAGTGTCTCTGTGTCTCTGTGTCTCCGTGTCTCAGTGTCTCAGTGTCTCTGGGTCTCTGTGTCTCAGTGTCTCAGTGTCTCCGTGTCTCTGTGTCTCAGTGTCTCTGTGTCTCTGTGTCTCCGTGTCTCTGGGTCTCTGGGTCTCTGTGTCTCAGTGTCTCAGTGTATCTGGGTCTCAGTGTCTCAGTGTCTCAGTGTCTCAGTGTCTCTGTGTCTCTGTGTCTCAGTGTCTCAGTGTCTCCGTGTCTCAGTGTCTCCGTGTCTCCGTGTCTCAGTGGCTCAGTGTCTCTGTGTCTCCGTGTCTCCGTGTCTCAGTGTCTCAGTGTCTCAGTGTCTCTGTGTATCCGTGTCTTAGTGTCTCAGTGTCTCAGTGTCTCTGTGTCTCAGTGTCTCCGTGTCTCCGTGTCTCAGTGTCTCCGTGTCTCCGTGTCTCCGTGTCTCTGTGTCTCAGTGTCTCAGTGTCTCCGTGTCTCCGTGTCTCAGTGTCTCTGTGTCTCCGTGTCTCAGTGTCTCTGTGTCTCCGTGTCTCGTTGTCTCAGTGTCTCAGTGTCTCCGTGTCTCCGTGTCTCATTGTCTCAGTGTCTCTGTGTCTCAGTGTCTCTGTGTCTCCGTGTCTCCGTGTCTCAGTGTCTCTGTGTCTCCGTGTCTCCGTGTCTCAGTGTCTCTGGGTCACTGTGTCTCATTGTCTCAGTGTCTCTGTGTCTCTGTGCCTCATTGTCTCAGTGTCTCAGTGTCTCTGGGTCTCTGTGTCTCCGTGTCTCAGTGCCTCAGTGTCTCCGTGTCTCGTTGTCTCAGTGTCTCAGTGTCTCCGTGTCTCCGTGTCTCCTTGTCTCATTGTCTCAGAGTCTCTGTGTCTCAGTGTCTCAGTGTCTCCGTGTCTCCTTGTTTCAGTGTCTCTGTGTCTCCGTGTCGCCGTGTCTCAGTGTCTCTGGGTCACTGTGTCTCATTGTCTCTGTGTCTCAGTGTCTCAGTGTCTCTGTGTCTCTGTGTCTCCGTGTCTCAGTGTCTCAGTGTCTCTGTGTCTCAGTGTCTCTGTGTCTCCGTGTCGCCGTGTCTCCGTGTCTCATTGTCTCCGTGTCTCTGTGTCTCTGTGTCTCCGTGTCTCAGTGTCTCAGTGTCTCTGTGTCACAGTGTCTCAGAGTCTCAGTGTCTCTGTGTCACCGTGTCTCCGTGCCTCAGTGTCTCTGTGTCTCTGTGTCACAGTGTCTCTGTGTCTCTGTGTCTCCGTGTCTCATTGTCTCAGTGTCTCAGTGTCTCCGTGTCACCGTGTCTCCGTGTCTCAGTGTCTCTGGGTCTCTGTGTCTCAGTGTCTCAGTGTCTCTGTGTCTCTGTGTCTCCGTGTCTCAGTGTCTCAGTGTCTCAGTGTCTCTGGGTCTCTGGGTCTCAGTGTCTCAGTGTCTCAGTGTCTCTGTGTCTCTGTGTCTCTGTGTCTCCGTGTCTCAGTGTCTCAGTGTCTCAGTGTCTCCGTGTCACCGTGTCTCCGTGTCTCAGTGTCTCTGTGTCTCAGTGTCTCAGTGTCTCTGTGTCTCTGTGTCTCCGTGTCTCAGTGTCTCAGTGTCTCTGGGTCTCTGTGTCTCAGTGTCTCAGTGTCTCCGTGTCTCTGTGTCTCAGTGTCTCTGTGTCTCTGTGTCTCCGTGTCTCTGGGTCTCTGGGTCTCTGTGTCTCAGTGTCTCAGTGTATCTGGGTCTCAGTGTCTCAGTGTCTCAGTGTCTCAGTGTCTCTGGGTCTCTGTGTCTCAGTGTCTCAGTGTCTCCGTGTCTCAGTGTCTCCGTGTCTCCGTGTCTCAGTGGCTCAGTGTCTCTGTGTCTCCGTGTCTCCGTGTCTCAGTGTCTCAGTGTCTCAGTGTCTCTGTGTATCCGTGTCTTAGTGTCTCAGTGTCTCAGTGTCTCTGTGTCTCAGTGTCTCCGTGACTCCGTGTCTCAGTGTCTCCGTGTCTCCGTGTCTCAGTGTCTCAGTGTCTCCGTGTCTCCGTGTCTCCGTGTCTCAGTGTCTCAGTGTCTCCGTGTCTCCGTGTCTCAGTGTCTCTGTGTCTCCGTGTCTCAGTGTCTCTGTGTCTCCGTGTCTCGTTGTCTCAGTGTCTCCGTGTCTCCGTGTCTCCTTGTCTCATTGTCTCAGTGTCTCTGTGTCTCAGTGTCTCTGTGTCTCCGTGTCTCCGTGTCTCAGTGTCTCTGTGTCTCCGTGTCTCCGTGTCTCAGTGTCTCTGTGTCTCCGTGTCTCCGTGTCTCAGTGTCTCTGGGTCACTGTGTCTCATTGTCTCAGTGTCTCTGTGTCTCTGTGCCTCATTGTCTCAGTGTCTCAGTGTCTCTGGGTCTCTGTGTCTCCGTGTCTCAGTGCCTCAGTGTCTCCGTGTCTCGTTGTCTCAGTGTCTCAGTGTCTCCGTGTCTCCGTGTCTCCTTGTCTCATTGTCTCAGAGTCTCTGTGTCTCAGTGTCTCAGTGTCTCCGTGTCTCCTTGTCTCAGTGTCTCTGTGTCTCCGTGTCGCCGTGTCTCAGTGTCTCTGGGTCACTGTGTCTCATTGTCTCTGTGTCTCAGTGTCTCAGTGTCTCTGTGTCTCTGTGTCTCCGTGTCTCAGTGTCTCAGTGTCTCTGTGTCTCAGTGTCTCTGTGTCTCCGTGTCGCCGTGTCTCCGTGTCTCATTGTCTCAGTGTCTCTGTGTCTCTGTGTCTCCGTGTCTCAGTGTCTCAGTGTCTCTGTGTCACAGTGTCTCAGAGTCTCAGTGTCTCTGTGTCTCTGTGTCTCCGTGTCTCCGTGTCTCGGAGTCTCGGTGTCTCGGTGTCTCGGTGTCTCAGTGTCTCTGTGTCTCCGTGTCTCCGTGTCTCAGTGTCTCAGTGTCTCAGTGTCTCTGTGTCTCCGTGTCTCCGTGTCCCAGTGTCTCAGTGTCTCAGTGTCTCCGTGCCTCAGTGTCTCAGTGTCTCTGTGTCTCAGTGTCTCAGAGTATCCGTGTCTCCGTGTATCCGTGTCTCAGTGTCTCAGTGTCTCTGTGTCTCAGTGTCTCCGTGTCTCCGTGTCTCCGTGTCTCAGTGTCTCTGTGTCTCCGTGTCTCAGTGTCTCTGTTTCTCTCTGCCTCCGTGTCTCCGTGTCTCAGTGTCTCAGTGTCTCTGTGTCTCCGTGTCTCAGTGTCTCAGTGTCTCTGTGTCACAGTGTCTCAGAGTCTCAGTGTCTCTGTGTCTCTGTGTCTCCGTGTCTCGGAGTCTCGGTGTCTCGGTGTCTCGGTGTCTCAGTGTCTCTGTGTCTCCGTGTCTCCGTGTCTCAGTGTCTCAGTGTCTCAGTGTCTCTGTGTCTCCGTGACTCCGTGTCTCAGTGTCTCAGTGTCTCCGTGTCTCCGTGTCTCAGTGTCTCCGTGTCTCCGTGTCTCAGTGTCACAGTGTCTCAGTGTCTCTGTGTCTCCGTGTCTCCGTGTCTCCGTGTCTCAGTGTCTCCGTGTCTCCGTGTCACAGTGTCTCAGTGTCTCCGTGTCTCCGTGTCTCCGTGTCTCAGTGTCTCTGTGTCTCAGTGTCTCTGTGTCTCCGTGCCTCAGTGCCTCAGTGTCTCAGTGTCTCTGTGTCTTAGTGACTCCGTGTCTCCGCGTCTCAGTGTCTCAGTGTCTCTGTGTCTCTCTCTCTCCGTGTCTCAGTGTCTCAGTGTCTCAGTGTCTCTGTGTCTCCGTGTCTCAGAGTCTCCGTATCTCAGTGTCTCCGTGTCTCAGTGTCTCAGTGTCTCCGTGTCTCCGTGTCTCAGTGTCTCAATGTCTCTGTGTCTCCGTGTCTCAGTGTCTCAGTGTCTCAGTGTCTCTGTGTATCCGTGTCTCAGTGTCTCAGTGTCTCAGTGTCTATGTGTCTCCGTGTCTCCGTGTCTCAGTGTCTCCGTGTCTCCGTGTCTCAGTGTCTCAGTGTCTCTGTGTCTCAGTGTCTCAGTGTATCTGTGTCTCCGTGTATCCGTGTCTCAGTGTCTCAGTGTCTCTGTGTCTCCGTGTCTCCGTGTCTCCGTGTCTCAGTGTCTCTGTGTCTCCGTGTCTCAGTGTCTCAGTGTCTCTGTGTCTCCGTGTCTCCTTGTCTCCGTGTGTCCGTGTCTCCTTGTCTCAATGTCTCAGAGTCTCTGTGTCTCAGTGTTTCCGTGTCTCCGTGTCTCCGTGTCTCAGTGTATCTGTGTCTCCGTGTCTCCGTGTCTCAGTGTCTCTGGGTCTCTGTGTCTCATTGTCTCAGTGTCTCTCTGTCTCTGTGCCTCCGTGTCTCAGTGTCTCAGTGTCTCTGGGTCTCTGTGTCTCTGTGTCTCCGTGTCTCAGTGTCTCTGTGTCTCAGTATCTCTGTGTCTCAGTGTCTCCGTGTCTCCGTGTCTCAGTGTCTCAGTGTCTCTGTGTCTCTGTGTCTCCGTGTCTCAGTGTCTCAGTGTCTCTGTGTCACAGTGTCTGATATTCTCAGTGTCTCTGTGTCTCTGTGTCTCGGCGTCTCAGTGTCTCTGTGTCTCTGTGTCTCCGTGTCTCAGTGTCTCTGTGTCTCCGTGTCTCCGTGTCTCAGTGACTCAGTGTCTCCGTGTCTCCGTGTCTCAGTGTCTCCGTGTCTCCGTGTCACAGTGTCTCCGTGTCTCCGTGTCTCAGTGTCTCAGTGTCTCAGTGTCTCAGTGTCTCTGTGTCTCAGTGTCACTGTGTCTCCGTGTCTCCGTGTCTCAGTGTCTCCGTGTCTCCGTGTCTCAGTGTCTCTGTGTCTCCGTGTCTCCGTGTCTCTGTGTCTCCGTGTCTCCGTGTCTCACTGTTTCAGTGTCTCTGTGTCTCCGTGTCTCAGTGTCTCAGTGTCTCTGTGTCTCTGTGTCTCCGTGTCTCCGCGTCTCAGTGTCTCAGTGTCTCTGTGTCTCTGTGTCTCTGTGTCTCCGTGTCTCAGTGTCTCAGTGTCTCCGTGTCTCCGTGTCTCAGTGTTTCAGTGCTTCAGTGTCTCTGTGTCTCTGTGTCTCCGTGTCTCAGTGTCTCAGTGTCTCTCTGTCTCTGTGTCTCCGAGTCTCAGTGTCTCAGTGTCTCAGTGTCTCGATGTCCCTGTGTCTCCGTGTCTCCGTGTCTCAGTGTCTCAGTGTCTCTGTGTCTCTGTGTCTCCGTGTCTCAGTGTCTCAGTGTCTCTGTGTCTCTGTGTCTCCGTGTAACTGTGTCTCGGAGTCTCGGTGTCTCGGTGTCACCGTGTCTCAGTGTCTCAGTGTCTCTGTGTCTCCGTGTCTCAGTGTCTCAGTGTCTCCGTCTCTCCGTGTCTCAGTGTCTCAGTGCCTCAGTGTCTCTGTGTCTCTGTGTCTCCGAGTCTCAGTGTCTCAGTGTCTCTGTGTCTCTGTGTCTCCGTGTAACTGTGTCTCGGAGTCTCGGTGTCTCGGTGTCACTGTGTCTCAGTGTCTCCGTGTCTCCGTGTCTCCGTGTCTCAGTGTCTCAGTGTCTCAGTGTCTCTGTGTCTCCGTGCCTCAGTGCCTCAGTGTCTCAGTGTCTCTGTGTCTTAGTGTCTCTGTGTCTCCGCGTCTCAGTGTCTCAGTGTCTCTGTGTCTCTGTCTCTCCGTGTCTCAGTGTCTCAGTGTCTCTGTGTCTCTGTGTCTCCGTGTCTCCGTGTCTCGGAGTCTCGGTGTCTCGGTGTCTCAGTGTCTCTGTGTCTCCGTGTCTCAGTGTCTCCGTATCTCAGTGTCTCCGTGTCTCCGTGTCTCAGTGTCTCAGTGTCTCCGTGTCTCCGTGTCTCAGTGTCTCAATGTCTCTGTGTCTCCGTGTCTCCGTGTCTCAGTGTCTCAGTGTCTCAGTGTCTCTGTGTATGCGTGTCTCAGTGTCTCAGTGTCTCAGTGTCTATGTGTCTTCGTGTCTCCGTGTCTCCGTGTCTCCGTGTCTCAGTGTCTCTGTGTCTCAGTGTCTCAGTGTATCTGTGTCTCCGTGTATCCGTGTCTCAGTGTCTCAGTGTCTCCGTGTCTCCGTGTCTCCGTGTCTCAGTGTCTCTGTGTCTCCGTGTCTCAGTGTCTCTGTGTCTCTGTCTCTCCGTGTCTCAGTGTCTCAGTGTCTCTGTGTCTCTGTGTCTCCGTGTCTCCGTGTCTCGGAGTCTCGGTGTCTCGGTGTCTCAGTGTCTCTGTGTCTCCGTGTCTCAGTGTCTCCGTATCTCAGTGTCTCCGTGTCTCCGTGTCTCAGTGTCTCAGTGTCTCCGTGTCTCCGTGTCTCAGTGTCTCAATGTCTCTGTGTCTCCGTGTCTCCGTGTCTCAGTGTCTCAGTGTCTCAGTGTCTCTGTGTATCCGTGTCTCAGTGTCTCAGTGTCTCAGTGTCTATGTGTCTCCGTGTCTCCGTGTCTCCGTGTCTCAGTGTCTCAGTGTCTCTGTGTCTCAGTGTCTCAGTGTATCTGTGTCTCCGTGTATCCGTGTCTCAGTGTCTCAGTGTCTCTGTGTCTCCGTGTCTCCGTGTCTCAGTGTCTCTGTGTCTCTGTGTCTCAGTGTCTCTGTGTCTCCGTGTCTCCTTGCCTCCGTGTCTCCGTGTCTCCTTGTCTCAGTGTCTCAGTGTCTCTGTGTCTCAGTGTTTCCGTGTCTCCGTGTCTCCGTGTCTCAGTGTATCTTTGTCTCCGTGTCTCCGTGTCTCAGTGTCTCTGGGTCTCTGTGTCTCATTGTCTCAGTGTCTCTGTGTCTCTGTGCCTCCGTGTCTCAGTGTCTCAGTGTCTCTGGGTCTCTGTGTCTCAGTGTCTCTGTGTCTCTGTGTCTCCGTGTCTCAGTGTCTCTGTGTCTCAGTGTCTCAGTGTCTCCGTGTCTCAGTGTCTCAGTGTCTCTGTGTCTCTGTGTCTCCGTGTCTCAGTGTCTCAGTGTCTCTGTGTCACAGTGTCTGATATTCTCAGTGTCTCTGTGTCTCTGTGTCTCCGTGTCTCGGAGTCTCGGTGTCTCGGTGTCTCAGTGTCTCTGTGTCTCCGTGTCTCCGTGTCTCTGTGTCTCAGTGTCTCTGTGTCTCCGTGTCTCCGTGTCTCAGTGTCTCAGTGTCTCCGTGTCTCCGTGTCTCAGTGTCTCCGTGTCTCCGTGTCTCAGTGTCTCAGTGTCTCTGTGTCTCTGTGTCTCCGTGTCTCAGTGTCTCTGTGTCTCCGTGTCTCCGTGTCTCAGTGACTCAGTGTCTCCGTGTCTCAGTGTCTCCGTGTCTCCGTGTCACAGTGTCTCCGTGTCTCCGTGTCTCAGTGTCTCAGTGTCTCAGTGTCTCTGTGTCTCAGTGTCACTGTGTCTCCGTGTCTCCGTGTCTCAGTGTCTCCGTGTCTCCGTGTCTCAGTGTCTCTGTGTCTCCGTGTCTCCGTGTCTCAGTGTCTCTGTGTCTCCGTGTCTCCGTGTCTCACTGTTTCAGTGCCTCTGTGTCTCTGTGTCTCCGTGTCTCAGTGTCTCAGTGTCTCTGTGTCTCTGTGTCTCCGTGTCTCCGCGTCTCAGTGTCTCAGTGTCTCTGTGTCTCTGTGTCTCTGTGTCTCCGTGTCTCAGTGTCTCAGTGTCTCCGTGTCTCCGTGTCTCAGTGTTTCAGTGCTTCAGTGTCTCTGTGTCTCTGTGTCTCCGAGACTCGGAGTCTCGGTGTCTCGGTGTCTCAGTGTCTTGGTGACTCAGTGTCTCTGTGTCTCTGTGTCTCCGTGTCTCAGTGTCTCAGTGTCTCTGTGTCTCTGTGTCTCCGTGTCTCAGTGTCTCAGTGTCTCAGTGTCTCGATGTCCCTGTGTCTCCGTGTCTCCGTGTCTCAGTGTCTCAGTGTCTCTGTGTCTCTGTGTCTCCGTGTCTCAGTGTCTCAGTGTCTCTGTGTCTCTGTGTCTCTGTGTAACTGTGTCTCGGAGTCTCGGTGTCTCGGTGTCACCGTGTCTCAGTGTCTCAGTGTCTCTGTGTCTCCGTGTCTCAGTGTCTCCGTGTCTCCGTGTCTCAGTGTCTCAGTGTCTCTGTGTCTCTGTGTCTCCGAGACTCGGAGTCTCGGTGTCTCGGTGTCTCAGTGTCTCGGTGACTCAGTGTCTCTGTGTCTCTGTGTCTCCGTGTCTCCGTGTCTCAGTGTCTCAGTGTCTCTGTGTCTCTGTGTCTCCGTGTCTCAGTGTCTCAGTGTCTCTGTGTCTCTGTGTCTCCGTCTCTCCGTGTCTCAGTGTCTCTGTGTCTCCGTGTCTCCGTGTCTCCGTGTCTCAGTGTCTCCGTGTCTCAGTGTCTCTGTGTCTCCGTGTCTCCGTGTCTCAGTGTCTCGGAGTCTCGGTGTCTCGGTGTCTCAGTGTCTCTGTGTCTCCGTGTCTCAGTGTCTCAGTGTCTCTGTGTCTCTGTGTCTCCGTGTCTCAGTGTCTCAGTGTCTCAGTGTCTCGATGTCCCAGTGTCTCCGTGTCTCCGTGTCTCAGTGTCTCATTGTCTCTGTGTCTCTGTGTCTCCGTGTCTCGTGTCTCAGTGTCTCAGTGTCTCTGTGTCTCTGTGTCTCCGTGTATCTGTGTCTCGGAGTCTCGGTGTCTCCGTGTCTCCGTGTCTCCTTGTCTCCGTGCCTCAGTGCCTCAGTGTCTCTGTGTCTCTGCGTCTCTGCGTCTCCGTGTCTCAGTGTCTCAGTGTCTCTGTGTCTCTGTGTCACCGTGTCTCAGTGTCTCAGTGTCTCTGTCTCTCCGTGTCTCAGTGTCTCAGTGTCTCGGAGTCTCGGTGTCTCGGTGTCTCAGTGTCCCTGTGTCTCCGTGTCTCAGCGTCTCAGCGTCTCTGTGTCTCCGTGTCTCCGTGTCTCAGTGTCTCTGTGTCTCCGTGTCTCAGTGTCTCAGTGTCTCTGTGTCTCCGTGTCTCCGTGTCTCCGGGTCTCAGTCTCTCCGTGTCTCAGTGTCTCCGTGTCTCTGTGTCTCTGTGTCTCAGTGTCTCCGTGTCTCAGTGTCTCTGTGTCTCCGTGTCTCACTGTTTCAGTGTCTCTGTGTCTCTGTGTCTCCGTGTCTCAGTGTCTCAGTGTCTCTGTGTCTCTGTGTCTCCGTGTCTCCGCCTCTCAGTGTCTCTGTGTCTCTGTGTCTCCGTGTCTCAGTGTCTCAGTGTCTCCGTGTCTCCGTGTCTCACTGTTTCAGTGCTTCAGTGTCTCTGTGTCTCTGTGTCTCCGTGTCTCAGTGTCTCAGTGTCTCTGTGTCTCTGTGTCTCCGTGTCTCAGTGTCTCAGTGTCTCGATGTCCCTGTGTCTCCGTGTCTCCGTGTCTCAGTGTCTCAGTGTCTCTGTGTCTCTGTGTCTCCGTGTCTCGTGTCTCAGTGTCTCAGTGTCTCTGTGTCTCTGTGTCTCCGTGTATCTGTGTCTCGGAGTCTCGGTGTCTCTGTGTCTCCGTGTCTCCGTGTCTCCTTGTCTCCGTCCCTCAGTGTCTCAGTGTCTCTGTGTCTCTGCGTATCTGCGTCTCCGTGTCTCAGTGTCTCTGTGTCTCTGTGTCACCGTGTCTCAGTGTCTCAGTGTCTCAGTGTCTCTGTGTCTCTGTGTCTCAGTGTCTCAGTGTCTCAGTGTCTCCGTGTCTCCGTGTCTCAGAGTCTCAGTGTCTCTGTGCCTCTGTGTCTCCGAGACTCGGAGTCTCGGTGTCTCGGTGTCTCAGTGTCTCAGTGTCTCTGTGTCTCTGTGTCTCCGTGTCTCAGTGTCTCTGTGTCTCCGTGTCTCCGTGTCTCAGTGTTTCAGTGTCTCAGTGTCTCTGTGCCTCAGTGTCTCAGTGTCTCTGTGTCTCTGTGTCTCCGTCTCTCCGTGTCTCAGTGTCTCCGTGTCTCCGTGTCTCAGTGTCTCCGTGTCTCAGTGTCTCTGTGTCTCCGTGTCTCCGTGTCTCAGTGTCTCGGAGTCTCGGTGTCTCGGTGTCTCAGTGTCTCTGTGTCTCCGTGTCTCAGTGTCTCAGTGTCTCTGTGTCTCTGTGTCTCCGTGTCTCAGTGTCTCAGTGTCTCAGTGTCTCGATGTCCCAGTGTCTCCGTGTCTCCGTGTCTCAGTGTCTCATTGTCTCTGTGTCTCTGTGTCTCCGTGTCTCGTGTCTCAGTGTCTCAGTGTCTCTGTGTCTCTGTGTCTCCGTGTATCTGTGTCTCGGAGTCTCGGTGTCTCCGTGTCTCCGTGTCTCCTTGTCTCCGTGCCTCAGTGCCTCAGTGTCTCTGTGTCTCTGCGTCTCTGCGTCTCCGTGTCTCAGTGTCTCAGTGTCTCTGTGTCTCTGTGTCACCGTGTCTCAGTGTCTCAGTGTCTCTGTCTCTCCGTGTCTCAGTGTCTCAGTGTCTCGGAGTCTCGGTGTCTCGGTGTCTCAGTGTCTCTGTGTCTCCGTGTCTCAGCGTCTCAGCGTCTCTGTGTCTCCGTTTCTCCGTGTCTCAGTGTCTCTGTGTCTCCGTGTCTCAGTGTCTCAGTGTCTCTGTGTCTCCGTGTCTCCGTGTCTCCGGGTCTCAGTCTCTCCGTGTCTCAGTGTCTCCGTGTCTCTGTGTCTCTGTGTCTCAGTGTCTCCGTGTCTCAGTGTCTCTGTGTCTCCGTGTCTCACTGTTTCAGTGTCTCTGTGTCTCTGTGTCTCCGTGTCTCAGTGTCTCAGTGTCTCTGTGTCTCTGTGTCTCCGTGTCTCCGCCTCTCAGTGTCTCTGTGTCTCTGTGTCTCCGTGTCTCAGTGTCTCAGTGTCTCCGTGTCTCCGTGTCTCACTGTTTCAGTGCTTCAGTGTCTCTGTGTCTCTGTGTCTCCGTGTCTCAGTGTCTCAGTGTCTCTGTGTCTCTGTGTCTCCGTGTCTCAGTGTCTCAGTGTCTCGATGTCCCTGTGTCTCCGTGTCTCCGTGTCTCAGTGTCTCAGTGTCTCTGTGTCTCTGTGTCTCCGTGTCTCGTGTCTCAGTGTCTCAGTGTCTCTGTGTCTCTGTGTCTCCGTGTATCTGTGTCTCGGAGTCTCGGTGTCTCTGTGTCTCCGTGTCTCCGTGTCTCCGTGTCTCCGTCCCTCAGTGTCTCAGTGTCTCTGTGTCTCTGCGTATCTGCGTCTCCGTGTCTCAGTGTCTCTGTGTCTCTGTGTCACCGTGTCTCAGTGTCTCAGTGTCTCAGTGTCTCTGTGTCTCTGTGTCTCAGTGTCTCAGTGTCTCAGTGTCTCCGTGTCTCCGTGTCTCAGAGTCTCAGTGTCTCTGTGCCTCTGTGTCTCCGAGACTCGGAGTCTCGGTGTCTCGGTGTCTCAGTGTCTCAGTGTCTCTGTGTCTCTGTGTCTCCGTGTCTCAGTGTCTCTGTGTCTCCGTGTCTCCGTGTCTCAGTGTTTCAGTGTCTCAGTGTCTCTGTGCCTCAGTGTCTCAGTGTCTCTGTGTCTCTGTGTCTCCGTCTCTCCGTGTCTCAGTGTCTCCGTGTCTCCGTGTCTCAGTGTCTCCGTGTCTCAGTGTCTCTGTGTCTCTGTGTCTCCGTGTCTCCGTGTCTCAGTGTCTCGGAGTCTCGGTGTCTCGGTGTCTCAGTGTCTCAGTGTCTCTGTGTCTCCGTGTCTCAGCGTCTCTGTGTCTCTGTGTCTCCGTGTCTCAGTGTCTCTGTGTCTCCGTGTCTCAGTGTCTCAGTGTCTCCGTGTCTCCGTGTCTCCGGGTCTCTGTGTCTCAGTGTCTCAGTGTCTCATTGTCTCTGTGTCTCAGTGTCTCAGTGTCTCTGTGTCTCTGTGTCTCCGTGTCTCCGTGTCTCAGTGTCTCAGTGTCTCTGTGTCTCTGTGTCTCCGTGTCTCAGTGTCTCAGTGTCTCTGTTTCTCCGTGTCTCCGTGTCTCAGTGTCTCAGTGTCTCAGTGTCTCTGTTTCTCCGTGTCTCCGTGTCTCCGTGTCTCCGTGTCTCCGTGTCTCAGTGTCTCTGTGTCTCCGTGTCTCCGTGTCTCAGTGTCTCAGTGTCTCAGTGTCTCCGTGTCTCCGTGTCTCAGTGTCTCTGGGTCTCTGTGTCTCAGTGTCTCAGCGTCTCAGCGTCTCTGTGTCTCCGTGTCTCCGTGTCACAGTGTCTCTGTTTCTCCGTGTCTCCGTGTCTCCGTGTCTCAGTGTCTCAGTGTCTCCGTGTCTCCGTGTCTCCGTGTCTCAGTGTCTCCGTGTCTCAGTGTCTCAGTGTCTCAGTGTCTCTGTTTCTCCGTGTCTCCGTGTCTCAGTGTCTCTGTGTCTCTGTGTCTCCGTGTCTCCGTGTCTCAGTGTCTCAGTGTCTCCGTGTCTCCGTGTCTCAGTGTCTCTGGGTCTCTGTGTCTCAGTGTCTCAGCGTCTCAGCGTCTCTGTGTCTCGGTGTCTCAATGTCTCCGTGTCTCAGTGTCTCAGTGTCTCTGTGTCTCAGTCTCTCCGTGCCTCAGTGTCTCAGTGTCTCTGTGTCTCTGTGTCTCCGTGTCTCCGTGTCTCGGAGTCTCGGTGTCTCGGTTTCTCAGTGTCTCTGTGTCTCCGTGTCTCGGTATCTCTGTGTCTCCATGTCTCCGTGTCTCAGTGTCTCAGTGTCTCAGTGTCTCTGTATCTCCGTACCTCCGTGTCTCAGTGTCTCAGTGTCTCAGTGTGTCTGTGTCTCTGTGTCTCAGTGTCTCCGTGTTTCCGTGTCTCAGTGTCTCAGTGTCTCTGTGTCTCTGTGTCTCCGTGTCTCTGTGTCTCTGTGTCTCAGTGTCTCCGTGTCTCAGTGTATCAGAGTCTCTGTGACTCTGTGTCTCCGTGTCTCAGTGTCTCAGTGTCTCTGTGTCTCAGTGTCTCTGTGTCTCCGTGTCCCGGTGTCTCAGTGTCTCAGTGTCTCCGTGTCTCAGTGTCTCCGTGTCTCAGTGTCTCGGAGTCTCGGTGTCTCAGTGTCTCAGTGTCTCAGTGTCTCTGTGTCTCTGTGTCTCCGTGTCTCAGTGTCTCAGTGTCTCAGTGTCTCCGTGTCACCGTGTCTCCGTGTCTCAGTGTCTCTGGGTCTCTGTGTCTCAGTGTCTCAGTGTCTCTGTGTCTCCGTGTCTCCGTGTCTCCGTGTCTCAGTGTCTCTGGGTCTCTGTGTCTCAGTGTCTCAGTGTCTCTGTGTCTCTGTGTCTCCGTGTCTCCGTGTCTCAGTGTCTCAGTGTCTCCGTGTCACCGTGTCTCCGTGTCTCAGAGTCTCTGGGTCTCTGTGTCTCAGTGTCTCTGTGTCTCTGTGTCTCCGTGTCTCAGTGTCTCTGTGTCTCTGTGTCTCCGTGTCTCAGTGTCTCAGTGTCTCAGTGTCTCTGGGTCTCTGTGTCTCAGTGTCTCCGTGTCTCTGTGATCCGTGTCTCCATGTCTCAGAGTCTCAGTGTCTCTGTGTCTCCGTGTCTCCGTGTCTCAGTGTCTCTGGGTCTCTGTGTTTCAGTGTCTCAGTGTCTCTGTGCCTCTGTGCCTCTGTGTCTCTGTGTCTCCGTGTCTCAGTGTCTCTGGGTCTCTGTGTCTCAGTGTCTCAGTGTCTCTGTGTCTCAGTGTCTCAGTGTCTCTGGGTCTCTGTGACTCAGTGTCTCAGTGTCTCTGTGTCTCCGTGTCTCATTGTCTCAGTGTCTCCGTGTCTCCGTGTCTCAGTGTCTCAGTGTCTCTGTGTCTCCGTACCTCCGTGTCTCAGTGTGTTAGTGTCCCAGTGTCTCAGTGTGTCTGTGTCTCAGTGTCTCCGTGTCTCCGTGTCTCCGTGTCTCCGTGTCTCAGTGCCTGAGTGTCTCAGTGTCTCTGTGTCTCAGTGTCTCAGTGTCTCCGTGTCTCAGTGTCTCCTTGTCTCAGTGTCTCAGTGTCTCTGTGTCTCTGTGTCTCTGTGTCTCAGTGTCTCAGTGTCTCCGTGTCTCAGTGTCTCAGTGTCTCCGTGTCTCCGTGTCACCGTGTCTCAATGTCTCCGTGTCTCAGTGTCTCAGTGTCTCCGTGTCTCTGTGTTTCCGTGTCTCCGTGTCTCAGTGTCTCAGTGTCTCTGTGTCTCCGTTTCTCCGTGTCTCCGTGTCTCAGGGTCTCTGTGTCTCTGTGTCTCCGTGTCTCCGTGTCTCAGTGTTTCAGTGTCTCAGTGTCTCTGTGCCTCAGTGTCTCAGTGTCTCTGTGTCTCTGTGTCTCCGTCTCTCCGTGTCTCAGTGTCTCCGTGTCTCCGTGTCTCAGTGTCTCCGTGTCTCAGTGTCTCTGTGTCTCTGTGTCTCCGTGTCTCCGTGTCTCAGTGTCTCGGAGTCTCGGTGTCTCGGTGTCTCAGTGTCTCAGTGTCTCTGTGTCTCCGTGTCTCAGCGTCTCAGCGTCTCTGTGTCTCTGTGTCTCCGTGTCTCAGTGTCTCAGTGTCTCCGTGTCTCCGTGTCTCCGGGTCTCTGTGTCTCAGTGTCTCAGTGTCTCATTGTCTCTGTGTCTCAGTGTCTCAGTGTCTCTGTGTCTCTGTGTCTCCGTGTCTCCGTGTCTCAGTGTCTCAGTGTCTCTGTGTCTCTGTGTCTCCGTGTCTCAGTGTCTCAGTGTCTCTGTTTCTCCGTGTCTCCGTGTCTCAGTGTCTCAGTGTCTCAGTGTCTCTGTTTCTCCGTGTCTCCGTGTCTCCGTGTCTCCGTGTCTCCGTGTCTCAGTGTCTCTGTGTCTCCGTGTCTCCGTGTCTCAGTGTCTCAGTGTCTCAGTGTCTCCGTGTCTCCGTGTCTCAGTGTCTCTGGGTCTCTGTGTCTCAGTGTCTCAGCGTCTCAGCGTCTCTGTGTCTCCGTGTCTCCGTGTCACAGTGTCTCTGTTTCTCCGTGTCTCCGTGTCTCCGTGTCTCAGTGTCTCCGTGTCTCCGTGTCTCCGTGTCTCAGTGTCTCAGTGTCTCAGTGTCTCAGTGTCTCTGTTTCTCCGTGTCTCCGTGTCTCAGTGTCTCTGTGTCTCTGTGTCTCTGTGTCTCCGTGTCTCAGTGTCTCAGTGTCTCAGTGTCTCCGTGTCTCCGTGTCTCAGTGTCTCTGGGTCTCTGTGTCTCAGTGTCTCAGCGTCTCAGCGTCTCTGTGTCTCGGTGTCTCAATGTCTCCGTGTCTCAGTGTCTCAGTGTCTCTGTGTCTCAGTCTCTCCGTGCCTCAGTGTCTCAGTGTCTCTGTGTCTCTGTGTCTCCGTGTCTCCGTGTCTCGGAGTCTCGGTGTCTCGGTTTCTCAGTGTCTCTGTGTCTCCGTGTCTCGGTATCTCTGTGTCTCCATGTCTCCGTGTCTCAGTGTCTCAGTGTCTCAGTGTCTCTGTATCTCCGTACCTCCGTGTCTCAGTGTCTCAGTGTCTCAGTGTGTCTGTGTCTCTGTGTCTCAGTGTCTCCGTGTTTCCGTGTCTCAGTGTCTCAGTGTCTCTGTGTCTCTGTGTCTCCGTGTCTCTGTGTCTCTGTGTCTCAGTGTCTCCGTGTCTCAGTGTATCAGAGTCTCTGTGACTCTGTGTCTCCGTGTCTCAGTGTCTCAGTGTCTCTGTGTCTCAGTGTCTCTGTGTCTCCGTGTCCCGGTGTCTCAGTGTCTCAGTGTCTCCGTGTCTCAGTGTCTCCGTGTCTCAGTGTCTCGGAGTCTCGGTGTCTCAGTGTCTCAGTGTCTCAGTGTCTCTGTGTCTCTGTGTCTCCGTGTCTCAGTGTCTCAGTGTCTCAGTGTCTCCGTGTCACCGTGTCTCCGTGTCTCAGTGTCTCTGGGTCTCTGTGTCTCAGTGTCTCAGTGTCTCTGTGTCTCCGTGTCTCCGTGTCTCCGTGTCTCAGTGTCTCTGGGTCTCTGTGTCTCAGTGTCTCAGTGTCTCTGTGTCTCTGTGTCTCCGTGTCTCCGTGTCTCAGTGTCTCAGTGTCTCCGTGTCACCGTGTCTCCGTGTCTCAGAGTCTCTGGGTCTCTGTGTCTCAGTGTCTCTGTGTCTCTGTGTCTCCGTGTCTCAGTGTCTCTGTGTCTCTGTGTCTCCGTGTCTCAGTGTCTCAGTGTCTCAGTGTCTCTGGGTCTCTGTGTCTCAGTGTCTCCGTGTCTCTGTGATCCGTGTCTCCATGTCTCAGAGTCTCAGTGTCTCTGTGTCTCCGTGTCTCCGTGTCTCAGTGTCTCTGGGTCTCTGTGTTTCAGTGTCTCAGTGTCTCTGTGCCTCTGTGCCTCTGTGTCTCTGTGTCTCCGTGTCTCAGTGTCTCTGGGTCTCTGTGTCTCAGTGTCTCAGTGTCTCTGTGTCTCAGTGTCTCAGTGTCTCTGGGTCTCTGTGACTCAGTGTCTCAGTGTCTCTGTGTCTCCGTGTCTCATTGTCTCAGTGTCTCCGTGTCTCCGTGTCTCAGTGTCTCAGTGTCTCTGTGTCTCCGTACCTCCGTGTCTCAGTGTGTTAGTGTCCCAGTGTCTCAGTGTGTCTGTGTCTCAGTGTCTCCGTGTCTCCGTGTCTCCGTGTCTCCGTGTCTCAGTGCCTGAGTGTCTCAGTGTCTCTGTGTCTCAGTGTCTCAGTGTCTCCGTGTCTCAGTGTCTCAGTGTCTCCTTGTCTCAGTGTCTCAGTGTCTCTGTGTCTCTGTGTCTCTGTGTCTCAGTGTCTCAGTGTCTCCGTGTCTCAGTGTCTCAGTGTCTCCGTGTCTCCGTGTCACCGTGTCTCAATGTCTCCGTGTCTCAGTGTCTCAGTGTCTCCGTGTCTCTGTGTTTCCGTGTCTCCGTGTCTCAGTGTCTCAGTGTCTCTGTGTCTCCGTTTCTCCGTGTCTCCGTGTCTCAGGGTCTCTGTGTCTCAGTGTCTCAGTGTCTCAGAGTCTCTGTGTCTCAGTGTCTCAGTGTCTCAGTGTCTGTTGGTCTCTGTGTCTCAGTGTCTCAGTGTCTCTGTGTCTCCGTGTCTCAGTGTCTCAGTGTCTCTGTGTCTCCGTGTCTCAGTGTCTCTGTGTCTCCGTGACTCCGTGTCTCAGTGTCGCTGTGTCTCTGTGTCTCCGTGTCTGAGTGTCTCAGTGTCTCTGTGTCTCTGTGTCTCCGTGTCTCTGGGTCTCTGTTTCTCAGGGTCTCAGTGTCTCTGTGCCTCTGTGCCTCTGTGTCTCTGTGTCTCCGTATCTCAGTGTCACTGGGTCTCTGGGTCTCAGTGTCTCAGTGTCTCTGTGTCTCCGTGTCTCAGTGTCTCAATGTCTCAGTCCTCCGGGCCTCTGTGTCTCAGTGTCTCAGTGTCTCTGTGTCTCAGTGTCTCAGTGTCTCAGTGTCTCGGTGTCTCCGTGTCTCAGTGTCTCCGTGTCTCCGTGTCTCAGTGTCTCTGTGTCTCCGTGTCTCGGAGTCTCGGTGTCTCGGTGTCTCAGTGTCTCAGTGTCTCTGTGTCTCTGTGTCTCCGTGTCTCAGTGTCTCTGTGTCTCCGTGTCTCAATATCTCAGTGTCTCAGTGTCTCTGTGTCTCTGTGTCTCCGTGTCTCAGTGTCTCCGTGTCTCAGTGTCTCTGTGTCTCCGTGTCTCAATATCTCAGTGTCTCAGTGTCTCTGTGTCTCTGTGTCTCCGTGTCTCAGTGTCTCAGTGTCTCTGTGTCTCTGTGTCTCCGGTCTCCGTGTCTCAGTGTCTCTGGGTCTCTGTGTCTCAGTGTCTCAGTGTCACAGTGTCTCTGTGTCTCCGTGACTCAGTGTCTCAGTGTCTCTGTGTCTCTGTGTCTCCGTGTCTCTGTGTCTCAGTGTCTCAGTGACTCCGTGTCTCCGTGTCTCAGTGTCTCAGTGTCTCAGTGTCTCTGTGTCTCAGTGTCTCTGTGTCTCCGTGTCTCCGTGTCTCAGTGTCTCAGTGTCTCCGTGTCACCGTGTCTCCGTGTCTCAGTGTCTCTGGGTCTCAGTGTCTCTGTGTCTCTGTGTCTCCGTGTCTCAGTGTCTCACTGTCTCAGTGTCTCTGTGTCTCCGTGTCTCAGTGTCTCTGTGTCTCCGTGACTCCGTGTCTCAGTGTCTCAGTGTCGCTGTGTCTCTGTGTCTCTGTGTCTCAGTGTCTCAGTGTCTCTGTGTCTCCGTGTCTCTGGGTCTCTGTGTCTCAGTGTCTCAGTGCCTCTGTGCCTCTGTACCTCTGTGTCTCTGTGTCTCCGTGTCACTGGGTCTCTGGGTCTCAGTGTCTCAGTGTCTCAGTGTCTCCGTGTCACCGGGTCTCCGTGTCTCAGTGTCTCTGGGTCTCTGTGTCTCAGTGTCTCAGTGTCTCTGCATCTCTGTGTCTCCGTGTCTCCGTGACTCAGTGTCTCAGTGTCTCAGTGTCTCTGGGTCTCTGGGTCTCAGTGTCTCAGTGTCTCAGTGTCTCTGTGTCTCAGTGTCTCTGTGTCTCTGTGTCTCCGTGTCTCAGTATCTCAGTGTCTCCGTGTCACCGTGTCTCCGTGTCTCAGTGTCTCAGGGTCTCTGTGTCTCAGTGTCTCTGTGTCTCTGTGTCTCTGTGTCTCCGTGTCTCAGTATCTCAGTGTCTCCGTGTCACCGTGTCTCCGTGTCTCAGTGTCTCAGGGTCTCTGTGTCTCAGTGTCTCAGTGTCTCTGTGTCTCTGTGTCTCCGTGTCTCAGCGCCTCAGTGTTTCTGTGTCTGTGGGTCTCTGTGTCTCAGTGTCTCAGTGTCTCTGTGTCTCCGTGTCTCAGTGTCTCAGTGTCTCAGTGTCTCTGTGTCTCCGTGTCTCAGTGTCTCTGTGTCTCCGTGACTCCGTGTCTCAGTGTCTCAGTGTCGCTGTGTCTCTGTGTCTCCGTGTCTCAGTGTCTCTGTGTCTCTGTGTCTCCGTGTCTCTGGGTCTCTGGGTCTCAGTGTCTCAGTGTCTCAGTGTCTCAGTGTCTCTGGGTCTCTGTGTCTCAGTGTCTCTGTGTCTCTGTGTCTCTGTGTCTCAGTGTCTCAGTGTCTCAGTGTCTCTGTGTCTCCGTGTCTCAGTGTCTCAGTGTCTCCGTTTCTCCGTGTCTTTGTGTCTCGGAGTCTCGGTGTCTCGGTGTCTCAGTGTCTCTGTGTCTCCGTGTCTCCGTGTCTCGGAGTCTCGGTGTCTCGGTGTCTCAGTGTCTCAGTGTCTCTGTGTCTCTGTGTCACCGTGTCTCAGTGTCTCTGTGTCTCCGTGTCTCAGTATCTCAGTGTCTCAGTGTCTCTGCGTCTCTGTGTCTCCGTGTCTCAGTGTCTCAGTGTCTTTGTGTCTCCGTGTCTCAGTGTCTCAGTGTCTCAGTGTCTCTGTGTCTCTGTGCCTCCGTGTCTCAGTGTCTCTGTGTCTCCGTGTCTCAGTATCTCAGTGTCTCAGTGTCTCTGCGTCTCTGTGTCTCCGTGTCTCAGTGTCTCAGTGTCTTTGTGTCTCCGTGTCTCAGTGTCTCAGTGTCTCAGTGTCTCTGGGCCTCTGTGTCTCAGTGTCTCAGTGTCTCTGTGTCTCTGTGTCTCAGTGTCTCAGTGTCTCGGTGTCTCCGTGTCTCAGTGTCTCTGTGTCTCGGTGCCTCCGTGTCTCAGTGTCTCTGTGTCTCCGTGTCTCCGTGTCTCGGAGTCTCGGTGTCTCGGTGTCTCAGTGTCTCAGTGTCTCTGTGTCTCCGTGTCTCAGTGTCTCAGTGTCTTTGTGTCTCAGTGTCTCAGTGTCTCAGTGTCTCTGTGTCTCTGTGTCTCTGTGTCTCCGTGTCTCTGTGTCTCCGTGTCTCAGTATCTCAGTGTCTCAGTGTCTCTGCGTCTCTGTGTCTCCGTGTCTCAGTGTCTCAGTGTCTTTGTGTCTCCGTGTCTCAGTGTCTCAGTGTCTCAGTGTCTCTGGGCCTCTGTGTCTCAGTGTCTCAGTGTCTCTGTGTCTCTGTGTCTCAGTTTCTCAGTGTCTCAGTGTCTCCGTGTCTCAGTGTCTCTGTGTCTCGGTGTCTCCGTGTCTCAGTGTCTCTGGGTCTCCGTGTCTCCGTGTCTCGGAGTCTCGGTGTCTCGGTGTCTCAGTGTCTCAGTGTCTCTGTGTCTCTGTGTCTCCGTGTCTCAGTGTCTCTGTGTCTCCGTGTCTCAATATCTCAGTGTCTCAGTGTCTCTGTGTCTCTGTGTCTCCGTGTCTCAGTGTCTCTGTGTCTCCGTGTCTCCGTGTCTCAGTGTCTCTGGGACTCTGTGTCTCAGTGTCTCAGTGTCACAGTGTCTCAGTGTCACAGTGTCTCTGTGTCTCCGTGACTCAGTGTCTCAGTGTCTCAGTGTCTCTGTGTCTCCGTGTCTCAGTGACTCCGTGTCTCTGTGTCTCCGTGTCTCAGTGTCTCAGTGTCTCACTGACTCTGGGTCTCTGTGTCTCTGTGTCTCTGTGTCTCCGTGTCTCAGTGTCTCTGGGTCTCTGTGTCTCAGTGTCTCAGTGTCTCTGTGCCTCTGTGCCTCTGTGTCTCTGTGTCTCCGTGTCTCAGTGTTTCTGGGTCTCAGTGTCTCAGTGTCTCTGTGTCTCTGTGTCTCCGTGTCTCAGTGTCTCAGTGTCACAGTGTCTCTGGGTCTCAGTGTCACAGTGTCTCTGTTTCCCTGGGTCTCTGTGTCTCCGTGTCTCAGTGTCTCCGTGACACCGTGTCTCCGTGTCTCAGTGTCTCTGGGTCTCTGTGTCTCAGTGTCTCAGTGTCTCTGTTTCTCTGTGTCTCTGTGTCTCCGTGTCTCAGTGTCTCCGTGACACCGTGTCTCCGTGTCTCAGTGTCTCTGGGTCTCTGTGTCTCAGTGTCTCAGTGTCTCTGTGTCTCTGTGTCTCCGTGTCTCTGTGTCTCTGGGTCTCTGTGTCTCAGTGTCTCAGTGTCTCTGTGTCTCCGTGTCTCAGTGTCTCAGTGTCTCAGTGTCTCTGTGTCTCTGTGTCTCCGTGTCTCTGTGTCTCTGTGTCTCGGAGTCTCGGTGTCTCAGTGTCTCAGTGTCTCAGTCTCTCTGTGTCTCTGTGTCTCCGTGTCTCAGTGTCTCTGTGTCTCCGTGTCTCCGTGTCTCAGTGTTTCAGTGTCTCAGTGTCTCTCTGTCTCTGTGTCTCCGTGTCTCAGTGTCTCAGTGTCTCTGTGTCTCTGTGTCTCCGTCTCTCCGTGTCTCAGTGTCTCAGTGTCTCCGTGTCTCCGTGTCTCAGTGTCTCCGTGTCTCAGTGTCTCTGTGTCTCTGTGTCTCCGTGTCTCCGTGTCTCAGTGTCTCGGAGTCTCGGTGTCTCGGTGTCTCAGTGTCTCAGTGTCTCTGTGTCTCCGTGTCTCAGCGTCTCAGCGTCTCTGTGTCTCTGTGTCTCCGTGTCTCAGTGTCTCTGTGTCTCCGTGTCTCAGTGTCTCCGTGTCTCCGTGTCTCCGGGTCTCTGTGTCTCAGTGTCTCAGTGTCTCAGTGTCTCTGTGTCTCAGTGTCTCAGTGTCTCTGTGTCTCCGTGTCTCCGTGTCTCAGTGTCTCAGTGTCTCTGTGTCTCTGTGTCTCCGTGTCTCAGTGTCTCTGTGTCTCTGTGTCTCCGTGTCTCAGTGTCTCAGTGTCTCAGTGTCTCCGTGTCTCCGTGTCTCAGTGTCTCTGGGTCTCTGTGTCTCTGTGTCTCCGTCTCTCCGTGTCTCAGTGTCTCCGTGTCTCCGTGTCTCCGTGTCTCAGTGTCTCCGTGTCTCAGTGTCTCTGTGTCTCTGTGTCTCCGTGTCTCCGTGTCTCAGTGTCTCAGTGTCTCAGTGTCTCTGTTTCTCCGTGTCTCCGTGTCTCCGTGTCTCAGTGTCTCTGTGTCTCTGTGTCTCCGTGTCTCAGTGTCTCAGTGTCTCAGTGTCTCCGTGTCTCCGTGTCTCAGTGTCTCTGGGTCTCTGTGTCTCAGTGTCTCAGCGTCTCAGCGTCTCTGTGTCTCCGTGTCTCCGTGTCTCAGTGTCTCTGTTTCTCCGTGTCTCCGTGTCACCGTGTCTCCGTGTCTCAGTGTCTCAGTGTCTCCGTGTCTCCGTGTCTCCGTGTCTCAGTGTCTCCGTGTCTCAGTGTTTCAGTGTCTCAGTGTCTCTGTTTCTCCGTGTCTCCGTGTCTCCGTGTCTCAGTGTCTCAGTGTCTCAGTGTCTCCGTGTCTCCGTGTCTCAGTGTCTCTGGGTCTCTGTGTCTCAGTGTCTCAGCGTCTCAGCGTCTCTGTGTCTCCGTGTCTCAATGTCTCCGTGTCTCAGTGTCTCAGTGTCTCTGTGTCTCAGTCTCTCCGTGCCTCAGTGTCTCAGTGTCTCTGTGTCTCTGTGTCTCCGTGTCTCCGTGTCTCGGAGTCTCGGTGTCTCGTTTTCTCAGTGTCTCTGTGTCTCCGTGTCTCAGTATCTCTGTGTCTCCATGTCTCCGTGTCTCAGTGTCTCAGTGTCTCAGTGTCTCTGTATCTCCGTACCTCCGTGTCTCAGTGTCTCAGTGTCTCAGTGTCTCAGTGTGTCTGTGTCTCTGTGTCTCAGTGTCTCCGTGTTTCCCTGTCTCAGTGTCTCAGTGTCTCTGTGTCTCTGTGTCTCAGTGTCTCAGTGTCTCTGTGTCTCAGTGTCTCTGTGTCTCCGTGTCCCGGTGTCTCAGTGTCTCAGTGTCTCCGTGTCTCAGTGTCTCCGTGTCTCAGTGTCTCGGAGTCTCGGTGTCTCAGTGTCTCAGTGTCTCAGTGTCTCGGTGTCTCTGTGTCTCCGTGTCTCCGTGTCTCAGTGTCTCAGTGTCTCAGTTTCTCCGTGTCACCGTGTCTCCGTGTCTCAGTGTCTCTGGGTCTCTGTGTCTCAGTGTCTCTGTGTCTCTGTGTCTCCGTGTCTCAGTGTCTCCGTGTCTCAGTGTCTCGGAGTCTCGGTGTCTCAGTGTCTCAGTGTCTCGGTGTCTCCGTGTCTCCGTGTCTCAGTGTCTCAGTGTCTCAGTTTCTCCGTGTCACCGTGTCTCCGTGTCTCAGTGTCTCTGGGTCTCTGTGTCTCAGTGTCTCTGTGTCTCTGTGTCTCCGTGTCTCAGTGTCTCTGTGTCTCTGTGTCTCCGTGTCTCAGTGTCTCAGTGTCTCTGTGTCTCTGTGTCTCCGTGTCTCTGTGTCTCAGTGTCTCCGTGTCTCCGTGTCTCAGTGTCTCAGAGTCTCTGTGTCTCTGTGTCTCCGTGTCTCAGTGTCTCAGTGTCTCAGTGTCTCTGTGTCTCAGTGTCTCTGTGTCTCCGTGTCCCGGTGTCTCAGTGTCTCAGTGTCTCAGTGTCTCCGTGTCTCAGTGTCTCCGTGTCTCAGTGTCTCGGAGTCTCGGTGTCTCAGTGTCTCAGTGTCTCTGTGTCTCTGTGTCTCCGTGTCTCCGTGACTCAGTGTCTCAGTGTCTCCGTGTCACCGTGTCTCCGTGTCTCAGTGTCTCTGGGTCTCTGTGTCTCAGTGTCTCTGTGTCTCTGTGTCTCCGTGTCTCCGTGACTCAGTGTCTCAGTGTCTCCGTGTCACCGTGTCTCCGTGTCTCAGTGTCTCTGGGTCTCTGTGTCTCAGTGTCTCTGTGTCTCTGTGTCTCCGTGTCTCAGTGTCTCAGTGTCTCTGGGTCTCTGTGTCTCAGTGTCTCCGTGTCTCTGTGATCCGTGTCTCCATGTCTCAGTGTCTCAGTGTCTCTGTGTCTCCGTGTCTCCGTGCCTCAGTGTCTCTGGGTCTCAGTGTCTCAGTGTCTCTGTGTCTCTGTGCCTCTTGCCTCTGTGTCTCTGTGTCTCCGTGTCTCAGTGTCTCTGGGTCTCTGTGTCTCAGTGTCTCAGTGTCTCTGTGTCTCAGTGTCTCTGGGTCTCTGTGACTCAGTGTCTCAGTGTCTCTGTGTCTCCGTGTCTCATTGTCTCAGTGTCTCCGTGTCTCCGTGTCTCAGTGTCTCAGTGTCTCTGTGTCTCCGTGTCTTAGTGTCTCAGTCTCTCATTGTCTCTGTGTCTCCGTGTCTCAGTGTCTCAGTGTCTCTGTGTCTCCTTGTCTCAGTGTCTCAGTGTCTCTGTGTCTCTGTGTCTCCGTGTCTCAGTGTCACAGTGTCTCTGTGTCTCCGTGTCTCCGTGTCTCAGTGTCTCAGTGTCTCCGTGTCTCAATGTCTCAGTGTCTCAGTGTCTCAGTGTCTCCGTGTCTCTGTGTTTCCGTGTCTCCGTGTCTCAGTGTCTCAGTGTCTCTGTGTCTCCGTTTCTCCGTGTCTCATTGTCTCAGTGTCTCCGTGTCTCCGTGTCTCAGTGTCTCAGTGTCTCTGTGTCTCCGTACCTCCGTGTCTCAGTGTGTTAGTGTCCCAGTGTCTCAGTGTGTCTGTGTCTCTGTGTCTCAGTGTCTCAGTGTCTCCGTGTCTCCGTGTCTCCGTGTCTCAGTGCCTGAGTGTCTCAGTGTCTCTGTGTCTCCGTGTCTCAGTGTCTCAGTGTCTCCGTGTCTCCGTGTCTCCGTGTCTCAGTGTCTCCGTGTCTCAGTGTTTCAGTGTCTCAGTGTCTCTGTTTCTCCGTGTCTCCGTGTCTCCGTGTCTCAGTGTCTCAGTGTCTCAGTGTCTCCGTGTCTCCGTGTCTCAGTGTCTCTGGGTCTCTGTGTCTCAGTGTCTCAGCGTCTCAGCGTCTCTGTGTCTCCGTGTCTCAATGTCTCCGTGTCTCAGTGTCTCAGTGTCTCTGTGTCTCAGTCTCTCCGTGCCTCAGTGTCTCAGTGTCTCTGTGTCTCTGTGTCTCCGTGTCTCCGTGTCTCGGAGTCTCGGTGTCTCGTTTTCTCAGTGTCTCTGTGTCTCCGTGTCTCAGTATCTCTGTGTCTCCATGTCTCCGTGTCTCAGTGTCTCAGTGTCTCAGTGTCTCTGTATCTCCGTACCTCCGTGTCTCAGTGTCTCAGTGTCTCAGTGTCTCAGTGTGTCTGTGTCTCTGTGTCTCAGTGTCTCCGTGTTTCCCTGTCTCAGTGTCTCAGTGTCTCTGTGTCTCTGTGTCTCAGTGTCTCAGTGTCTCTGTGTCTCAGTGTCTCTGTGTCTCCGTGTCCCGGTGTCTCAGTGTCTCAGTGTCTCCGTGTCTCAGTGTCTCCGTGTCTCAGTGTCTCGGAGTCTCGGTGTCTCAGTGTCTCAGTGTCTCAGTGTCTCGGTGTCTCTGTGTCTCCGTGTCTCCGTGTCTCAGTGTCTCAGTGTCTCAGTTTCTCCGTGTCACCGTGTCTCCGTGTCTCAGTGTCTCTGGGTCTCTGTGTCTCAGTGTCTCTGTGTCTCTGTGTCTCCGTGTCTCAGTGTCTCCGTGTCTCAGTGTCTCGGAGTCTCGGTGTCTCAGTGTCTCAGTGTCTCGGTGTCTCCGTGTCTCCGTGTCTCAGTGTCTCAGTGTCTCAGTTTCTCCGTGTCACCGTGTCTCCGTGTCTCAGTGTCTCTGGGTCTCTGTGTCTCAGTGTCTCTGTGTCTCTGTGTCTCCGTGTCTCAGTGTCTCTGTGTCTCTGTGTCTCCGTGTCTCAGTGTCTCAGTGTCTCTGTGTCTCTGTGTCTCCGTGTCTCTGTGTCTCAGTGTCTCCGTGTCTCCGTGTCTCAGTGTCTCAGAGTCTCTGTGTCTCTGTGTCTCCGTGTCTCAGTGTCTCAGTGTCTCAGTGTCTCTGTGTCTCAGTGTCTCTGTGTCTCCGTGTCCCGGTGTCTCAGTGTCTCAGTGTCTCAGTGTCTCCGTGTCTCAGTGTCTCCGTGTCTCAGTGTCTCGGAGTCTCGGTGTCTCAGTGTCTCAGTGTCTCTGTGTCTCTGTGTCTCCGTGTCTCCGTGACTCAGTGTCTCAGTGTCTCCGTGTCACCGTGTCTCCGTGTCTCAGTGTCTCTGGGTCTCTGTGTCTCAGTGTCTCTGTGTCTCTGTGTCTCCGTGTCTCCGTGACTCAGTGTCTCAGTGTCTCCGTGTCACCGTGTCTCCGTGTCTCAGTGTCTCTGGGTCTCTGTGTCTCAGTGTCTCTGTGTCTCTGTGTCTCCGTGTCTCAGTGTCTCAGTGTCTCTGGGTCTCTGTGTCTCAGTGTCTCCGTGTCTCTGTGATCCGTGTCTCCATGTCTCAGTGTCTCAGTGTCTCTGTGTCTCCGTGTCTCCGTGCCTCAGTGTCTCTGGGTCTCAGTGTCTCAGTGTCTCTGTGTCTCTGTGCCTCTTGCCTCTGTGTCTCTGTGTCTCCGTGTCTCAGTGTCTCTGGGTCTCTGTGTCTCAGTGTCTCAGTGTCTCTGTGTCTCAGTGTCTCTGGGTCTCTGTGACTCAGTGTCTCAGTGTCTCTGTGTCTCCGTGTCTCATTGTCTCAGTGTCTCCGTGTCTCCGTGTCTCAGTGTCTCAGTGTCTCTGTGTCTCCGTGTCTTAGTGTCTCAGTCTCTCATTGTCTCTGTGTCTCCGTGTCTCAGTGTCTCAGTGTCTCTGTGTCTCCTTGTCTCAGTGTCTCAGTGTCTCTGTGTCTCTGTGTCTCCGTGTCTCAGTGTCACAGTGTCTCTGTGTCTCCGTGTCTCCGTGTCTCAGTGTCTCAGTGTCTCCGTGTCTCAATGTCTCAGTGTCTCAGTGTCTCAGTGTCTCCGTGTCTCTGTGTTTCCGTGTCTCCGTGTCTCAGTGTCTCAGTGTCTCTGTGTCTCCGTTTCTCCGTGTCTCATTGTCTCAGTGTCTCCGTGTCTCCGTGTCTCAGTGTCTCAGTGTCTCTGTGTCTCCGTACCTCCGTGTCTCAGTGTGTTAGTGTCCCAGTGTCTCAGTGTGTCTGTGTCTCTGTGTCTCAGTGTCTCAGTGTCTCCGTGTCTCCGTGTCTCCGTGTCTCAGTGCCTGAGTGTCTCAGTGTCTCTGTGTCTCCGTGTCTCAGTGTCTCAGTGTCTCAGTGTCTCTGTGTCTCCGTGTCTCAGTGTCTCAGTGTCTCTGTGTCTCCTTGTCTCAGTGTCTCAGTGTCTCTGTGTCTCTGTGTCTTTGTGTCTCAGTGTGTCATAGTCTCAGTGTCTCTGTGTCTCAGTGTCTCAGTGGCTCAGTGTCTCAGAGTCTCTGTGTCTCAGAGTCTCAGCGTCTCTTTGTCTCTGTATCTCAGTGTCTCAGTGTCTCAGTGTCTCAGTGTCTCGGTGTCTCAGTGTCTCTGTGTCTCAGTGTCTCAGTGTCTCAGTGTCTCTGTGTCTCCGTGTCTCAGTGTCTCAGTGTCTCCGTTTCTCCGTGTCTCCGTGTCTCGGAGTCTCGGTGTCTCGGTGTCTCAGTGTCTCTGTGTCTCCGTGTCTCCGTGTCTCGGAGTCTCGGTGTCTCGGTGTCTCAGTGTCTCAGTGTCTCTGTGTCTCTGTGTCACCGTGTCTCAGTGTCTCTGTGTCTCCGTGTCTCAGTATCTCAGTGTCTCAGTGTCTCTGCGTCTCTGTGTCTCCGTGTCTCAGTGTCTCAGTGTCTTTGTGTCTCCGTGTCTCAGTGTCTCAGTGTCTCAGTGTCTCTGTGTCTCCGTGTCTCAGTGTCTCTGTGTCTCCGTGTCTCAGTATCTCAGTGTCTCAGTGTCTCTGCGTCTCTGTGTCTCCGTGTCTCAGTGTCTCAGTGTCTTTGTGTCTCCGTGTCTCAGTGTCTCAGTGTCTCTGGGCCTCTGTGTCTCAGTGTCTCAGTGTCTCTGTGTCTCTGTGTCTCAGTGTCTCAGTGTCTCGGTGTCTCCGTGTCTCAGTGTCTCTGTGTCTCGGTGCCTCCGTGTCTCAGTGTCTCTGTGTCTCCGTGTCTCCGTGTCTCGGAGTCTCGGTGTCTCGGTGTCTCAGTGTCTCAGTGTCTCTGTGTCTCCGTGTCTCAGTGTCTCAGTGTCTTTGTGTCTCAGTGTCTCAGTGTCTCAGTGTCTCAGTGTCTCTGTGTCTCCGTGTCTCAGTGTCTCTGTGTCTCCGTGTCTCAGTATCTCAGTGTCTCAGTGTCTCTGCGTCTCTGTGTCTCCGTGTCTCCGTGTCTCGGAGTCTCGGTGTCTCGTTTTCTCAGTGTCTCTGTGTCTCCGTGTCTCAGTATCTCTGTGTCTCCATGTCTCCGTGTCTCAGTGTCTCAGTGTCTCAGTGTCTCTGTATCTCCGTACCTCCGTGTCTCAGTGTCTCAGTGTCTCAGTGTCTCAGTGTGTCTGTGTCTCTGTGTCTCAGTGTCTCCGTGTTTCCCTGTCTCAGTGTCTCAGTGTCTCTGTGTCTCTGTGTCTCCGTGTCTCCGTGTCTCAGTGTCTCCGTGTCTCAGTGTCTCAGAGTCTCTGTGTCTCTGTGTCTCCGTGTCTCAGTGTCTCAGTGTCTCTGTGTCTCAGTGTCTCTGTGTCTCCGTGTCCCGGTGTCTCAGTGTCTCAGTGTCTCCGTGTCTCAGTGTCTCCGTGTCTCAGTGTCTCGGAGTCTCGGTGTCTCAGTGTCTCAGTGTCTCAGTGTCTCGGTGTCTCTGTGTCTCCGTGTCTCCGTGCCTCAGTGTCTCAGTGTCTCAGTTTCTCCGTGTCACCGTGTCTCCGTGTCTCAGTGTCTCTGGGTCTCTGTGTCTCAGTGTCTCTGTGTCTCTGTGTCTCCGTGTCCCGGTGTCTCAGTGTCTCAGTGTCTCCGTGTCTCAGTGTCTCCGTGTCTCAGTGTCTCGGAGTCTCGGTGTCTCAGTGTCTCAGTGTCTCAGTGTCTCGGTGTCTCCGTGTCTCCGTGTCTCAGTGTCTCAGTGTCTCAGTTTCTCCGTGTCACCGTGTCTCCGTGTCTCAGTGTCTCTGGGTCTCTGTGTCTCAGTGTCTCTGTGTCTCTGTGTCTCCGTGTCTCAGTGTCTCTGTGTCTCTGTGTCTCCGTGTCTCAGTGTCTCAGTGTCTCTGTGTCTCTGTGTCTCCGTGTCTCTGTGTCTCAGTGTCTCCGTGTCTCAGTGTCTCAGAGTCTCTGTGTCTCTGTGTCTCCGTGTCTCAGTGTCTCAGTGTCTCAGTGTCTCTGTGTCTCAGTGTCTCTGTGTCTCCGTGTCCCGGTGTCTCAGTGTCTCAGTGTCTCAGTGTCTCCGTGTCTCAGTGTCTCCGTGTCTCAGTGTCTCGGAGTCTCGGTGTCTCAGTGTCTCAGTGTCTCTGTGTCTCTGTGTCTCCGTGTCTCCGTGACTCAGTGTCTCAGTGTCTCCGTGTCACCGTGTCTCCGTGTCTCAGTGTCTCTGGGTCTCTGTGTCTCAGTGTCTCTGTGTCTCTGTGTCTCCGTGTCTCCGTGACTCAGTGTCTCAGTGTCTCCGTGTCACCGTGTCTCCGTGTCTCAGTGTCTCTGGGTCTCTGTGTCTCAGTGTCTCTGTGTCTCTGTGTCTCCGTGTCTCAGTGTCTCAGTGTCTCTGGGTCTCTGTGTCTCAGTGTCTCCGTGTCTCTGTGATCCGTGTCTCCATGTCTCAGTGTCTCAGTGTCTCTGTGTCTCCGTGTCTCCGTGCCTCAGTGTCTCTGGGTCTCAGTGTCTCAGTGTCTCTGTGTCTCTGTGCCTCTTGCCTCTGTGTCTCTGTGTCTCCGTGTCTCAGTGTCTCTGGGTCTCTGTGTCTCAGTGTCTCAGTGTCTCTGTGTCTCAGTGTCTCTGGGTCTCTGTGACTCAGTGTCTCAGTGTCTCTGTGTCTCCGTGTCTCATTGTCTCAGTGTCTCCGTGTCTCCGTGTCTCAGTGTCTCAGTGTCTCTGTGTCTCCGTGTCTCAGTGTCTCAGTGTCTCAGTGTCTCTGTGTCTCCGTGTCTCAGTGTCTCAGTGTCTCTGTGTCTCCTTGTCTCAGTGTCTCAGTGTCTCTGTGTCTCTGTGTCTCCGTGTCTCAGTGTCACAGTGTCTCTGTGTCTCTGTGTCTCCGTGTCTCAGTGTCTCTGTGTCTCCGTGTCTCAGTATCTCAGTGTCTCAGTGTCTCTGTGTCTCTGTGTCTCCGTGTCTCAGTGTCTCAGTGTCTCAGTGTCTCTGGGCCTCTGTGTCTCAGTGTATCAGTGTCTCTGTGTCTCAGTGTCTCAGTGTCTCAGTGTCTCGGTGTCTCCGTGTCTCCGTGTCTCAGTGTCTCAGTGTCTCAGTTTCTCCGTGTCACCGTGTCTCCGTGTCTCAGTGTCTCTGGGTCTCTGTGTCTCAGTGTCTCTGTGTCTCTGTGTCTCCGTGTCTCAGTGTCTCTGTGTCTCTGTGTCTCCGTGTCTCAGTGTCTCAGTGTCTCTGTGTCTCTGTGTCTCCGTGTCTCTGTGTCTCAGTGTCTCCGTGTCTCAGTGTCTCAGAGTCTCTGTGTCTCTGTGTCTCCGTGTCTCAGTGTCTCAGTGTCTCAGTGTCTCTGTGTCTCAGTGTCTCTGTGTCTCCGTGTCCCGGTGTCTCAGTGTCTCAGTGTCTCAGTGTCTCCGTGTCTCAGTGTCTCCGTGTCTCAGTGTCTCGGAGTCTCGGTGTCTCAGTGTCTCAGTGTCTCTGTGTCTCTGTGTCTCCGTGTCTCCGTGACTCAGTGTCTCAGTGTCTCCGTGTCACCGTGTCTCTGTGTCTCAGTGTCTCTGGGTCTCTGTGTCTCAGTGTCTCTGTGTCTCTGTGTCTCCGTGTCTCCGTGACTCAGTGTCTCAGTGTCTCCGTGTCACCGTGTCTCCGTGTCTCAGTGTCTCTGGGTCTCTGTGTCTCAGTGTCTCTGTGTCTCTGTGTCTCCGTGTCTCAGTGTCTCAGTGTCTCTGGGTCTCTGTGTCTCAGTGTCTCCGTGTCTCTGTGATCCGTGTCTCCATGTCTCAGTGTCTCAGTGTCTCTGTGTCTCCGTGTCTCCGTGCCTCAGTGTCTCTGGGTCTCAGTGTCTCAGTGTCTCTGTGTCTCTGTGCCTCTTGCCTCTGTGTCTCTGTGTCTCCGTGTCTCAGTGTCTCTGGGTCTCTGTGTCTCAGTGTCTCAGTGTCTCTGTGTCTCAGTGTCTCTGGGTCTCTGTGACTCAGTGTCTCAGTGTCTCTGTGTCTCCGTGTCTCATTGTCTCAGTGTCTCCGTGTCTCCGTGTCTCAGTGTCTCAGTGTCTCTGTGTCTCCGTGTCTCAGTGTCTCAGTGTCTCAGTGTCTCTGTGTCTCCGTGTCTCAGTGTCTCAGTGTCTCTGTGTCTCCTTGTCTCAGTGTCTCAGTGTCTCTGTGTCTCTGTGTCTCCGTGTCTCAGTGTCACAGTGTCTCTGTGTCTCTGTGTCTCCGTGTCTCAGTGTCTCTGTGTCTCCGTGTCTCAGTATCTCAGTGTCTCAGTGTCTCTGTGTCTCTGTGTCTCCGTGTCTCAGTGTCTCAGTGTCTCAGTGTCTCTGGGCCTCTGTGTCTCAGTGTATCAGTGTCTCTGTGTCTCAGTGTCTCAGTGTCTCAGTGTCTCGGTGTCTCCGTGTCTCCGTGTCTCAGTGTCTCAGTGTCTCAGTTTCTCCGTGTCACCGTGTCTCCGTGTCTCAGTGTCTCTGGGTCTCTGTGTCTCAGTGTCTCTGTGTCTCTGTGTCTCCGTGTCTCAGTGTCTCTGTGTCTCTGTGTCTCCGTGTCTCAGTGTCTCAGTGTCTCTGTGTCTCTGTGTCTCCGTGTCTCTGTGTCTCAGTGTCTCCGTGTCTCAGTGTCTCAGAGTCTCTGTGTCTCTGTGTCTCCGTGTCTCAGTGTCTCAGTGTCTCAGTGTCTCTGTGTCTCAGTGTCTCTGTGTCTCCGTGTCCCGGTGTCTCAGTGTCTCAGTGTCTCAGTGTCTCCGTGTCTCAGTGTCTCCGTGTCTCAGTGTCTCGGAGTCTCGGTGTCTCAGTGTCTCAGTGTCTCTGTGTCTCTGTGTCTCCGTGTCTCCGTGACTCAGTGTCTCAGTGTCTCCGTGTCACCGTGTCTCCGTGTCTCAGTGTCTCTGGGTCTCTGTGTCTCAGTGTCTCTGTGTCTCTGTGTCTCCGTGTCTCCGTGACTCAGTGTCTCAGTGTCTCCGTGTCACCGTGTCTCCGTGTCTCAGTGTCTCTGGGTCTCTGTGTCTCAGTGTCTCTGTGTCTCTGTGTCTCCGTGTCTCAGTGTCTCAGTGTCTCTGGGTCTCTGTGTCTCAGTGTCTCCGTGTCTCTGTGATCCGTGTCTCCATGTCTCAGTGTCTCAGTGTCTCTGTGTCTCCGTGTCTCCGTGCCTCAGTGTCTCTGGGTCTCAGTGTCTCAGTGTCTCTGTGTCTCTGTGCCTCTTGCCTCTGTGTCTCTGTGTCTCCGTGTCTCAGTGTCTCTGGGTCTCTGTGTCTCAGTGTCTCAGTGTCTCTGTGTCTCAGTGTCTCTGGGTCTCTGTGACTCAGTGTCTCAGTGTCTCTGTGTCTCCGTGTCTCATTGTCTCAGTGTCTCCGTGTCTCCGTGTCTCAGTGTCTCAGTGTCTCTGTGTCTCCGTGTCTCAGTGTCTCAGTGTCTCAGTGTCTCTGTGTCTCCGTGTCTCAGTGTCTCAGTGTCTCTGTGTCTCCTTGTCTCAGTGTCTCAGTGTCTCTGTGTCTCTGTGTCTCCGTGTCTCAGTGTCACAGTGTCTCTGTGTCTCCGTGTCTCCGTGTCTCAGTGTCTCAGTGTCTCCGTGTCTCAATGTCTCAGTGTCTCAGTGTCTCAGTGTCTCCGTGTCTCTGTGTTTCCGTGTCTCCGTGTCTCAGTGTCTCAGTGTCTCTGTGTCTCCGTTTCTCCGTGTCTCATTGTCTCAGTGTCTCCGTGTCTCCGTGTCTCAGTGTCTCAGTGTCTCTGTGTCTCCGTACCTCCGTGTCTCAGTGTGTTAGTGTCCCAGTGTCTCAGTGTGTCTGTGTCTCTGTGTCTCAGTGTCTCAGTGTCTCCGTGTCCCCGTGTCTCCGTGTCTCAGTGCCTGAGTGTCTCAGTGTCTCTGTGTCTCCGTGTCTCAGTGTCTCAGTGTCTCAGTGTCTCTGTGTCTCCGTGTCTCAGTGTCTCAGTGTCTCTGTGTCTCCTTGTCTCAGTGTCTCAGTGTCTCTGTGTCTCTGTGTCTTTGTGTCTCAGTGTGTCATAGTCTCAGTGTCTCTGTGTCTCAGTGTCTCAGTGGCTCAGTGTCTCAGAGTCTCTGTGTCTCAGAGTCTCAGCGTCTCTTTGTCTCTGTATCTCAGTGTCTCAGTGTCTCAGTGTCTCAGTGTCTCGGTGTCTCAGTGTCTCTGTGTCTCAGTGTCTCAGTGTCTCTGTGTCTCCGTGTCTCAGTGTCTCAGTGTCTCCGTTTCTCCGTGTCTCCGTGTCTCGGAGTCTCGGTGTCTCGGTGTCTCAGTGTCTCTGTGTCTCCGTGTCTCCGTGTCTCGGAGTCTCGGTGTCTCGGTGTCTCAGTGTCTCAGTGTCTCTGTGTCTCTGTGTCACCGTGTCTCAGTGTCTCTGTGTCTCCGTGTCTCAGTATCTCAGTGTCTCAGTGTCTCTGCGTCTCTGTGTCTCCGTGTCTCAGTGTCTCAGTGTCTTTGTGTCTCCGTGTCTCAGTGTCTCAGTGTCTCAGTGTCTCTGTGTCTCCGTGTCTCAGTGTCTCTGTGTCTCCGTGTCTCAGTATCTCAGTGTCTCAGTGTCTCTGCGTCTCTGTGTCTCCGTGTCTCAGTGTCTCAGTGTCTTTGTGTCTCCGTGTCTCAGTGTCTCAGTGTCTCAGTGTCTCTGGGCCTCTGTGTCTCAGTGTCTCAGTGTCTCTGTGTCTCTGTGTCTCAGTGTCTCAGTGTCTCGGTGTCTCCGTGTCTCAGTGTCTCTGTGTCTCGGTGCCTCCGTGTCTCAGTGTCTCTGTGTCTCCGTGTCTCCGTGTCTCGGAGTCTCGGTGTCTCGGTGTCTCAGTGTCTCAGTGTCTCTGTGTCTCCGTGTCTCAGTGTCTCAGTGTCTTTGTGTCTCAGTGTCTCAGTGTCTCAGTGTCTCAGTGTCTCTGTGTCTCTGTGTCTCTGTGTCTCCGTGTCTCAGTGTCTCTGTGTCTCCGTGTCTCAGTATCTCAGTGTCTCAGTGTCTCTGCGTCTCTGTGTCTCCGTGTCTCAGTGTCTCAGTGTCTTTGTGTCTCCGTGTCTCAGTGTCTCAGTGTCTCAGTGTCTCTGGGCCTCTGTGTCTCAGTGTCTCAGTATCTCTGTGTCTCTGTGTCTCAGTTTCTCAGTGTCTCAGTGTCTCCGTGTCTCAGTGTCTCTGTGTCTCGGTGTCTCCGTGTCTCAGTGTCTCTGTGTCTCCGTGTCTCCGTGTCTCGGAGTCTCGGTGTCTCGGTGTCTCAGTATCTCAGTGTCTCTGTGTCTCTGTGTCTCCGTGTCTCAGTGTCTCTGTGTCTCCGTGTCTCAATATCTCAGTGTCTCAGTGTCTCTGTGTCTCTGTGTCTCCGTGTCTCAGTGTCTCCGTGTCTCCGTGTCTCAGTGTCTCTGGGACTCTGTGTCTCAGTGTCTCAGTGTCACAGTGTCTCAGTGTCACAGTGTCTCTGTGTCTCCGTGACTCAGTGTCTCAGTGTCTCAGTGTCTCTGTGTCTCCGTGTCTCAGTGACTCCGTGTCTCTGTGTCTCCGTGTCTCAGTGTCTCACTGTCTCTGGGTCTCTGTGTCTCTGTGTCTCTGTGTCTCCGTGTCTCAGTGTCTCTGGGTCTCTGTGTCTCAGTGTCTCAGTGTCTCTGTGCCTCTGTGCCTCTGTGTCTCTGTGTCTCCGTGTCTCAGTGTTTCTGGGTCTCAGTGTCTCAGTGTCTCTGTGTCTCTGTGTCTCCGTGTCTCAGTGTCTCAGTGTCACAGTGTCTCAGTGTCTCAGTGTCTCTGTGTCTCTGTGTCACAGTGTCTCTGTTTCTCTGTGTCTCTGTGTCACCGTGTCTCAGTGTCTCCGTGACACCGTGTCTCCGTGTCTCAGTGTCTCTGGGTCTCTGTGTCTCAGTGTCTCAGTGTCTCTGTGTCTCAGTGTCACAGTGTCTCTGTTTCTCTGTGTCTCTGTGTCTCCGTGTCTCAGTGTCTCCGTGACACCGTGTCTCCGTGTCTCAGTGTCTCTGGGTCTCTGTGTCTCAGTGTCTCAGTGTCTCTGTGTCTCCGTGTCTCAGTGTCTCAGTGTCTCCGTTTCTCCGTGTCTCCGTGTCTCGGAGTCTCGGTGTCTCGGTGTCTCAGTGTCTCTGTGTCTCCGTGTCTCCGTGTCTCGGAGTCTCGGTGTCTCGGTGTCTCAGTGTCTCAGTGTCTCTGTGTCTCTGTGTCACCGTGTCTCAGTGTCTCTGTGTCTCCGTGTCTCAGTATCTCAGTGTCTCAGTGTCTCTGCGTCTCTGTGTCTCCGTGTCTCAGTGTCTCAGTGTCTTTGTGTCTCCGTGTCTCAGTGTCTCAGTGTCTCAGTGTCTCTGTGTCTCCGTGTCTCAGTGTCTCTGTGTCTCCGTGTCTCAGTATCTCAGTGTCTCAGTGTCTCTGCGTCTCTGTGTCTCCGTGTCTCAGTGTCTCAGTGTCTTTGTGTCTCCGTGTCTCAGTGTCTCAGTGTCTCAGTGTCTCTGGGCCTCTGTGTCTCAGTGTCTCAGTGTCTCTGTGTCTCTGTGTCTCAGTGTCTCAGTGTCTCGGTGTCTCCGTGTCTCAGTGTCTCTGTGTCTCGGTGCCTCCGTGTCTCAGTGTCTCTGTGTCTCCGTGTCTCCGTGTCTCGGAGTCTCGGTGACTCGGTGTCTCAGTGTCTCAGTGTCTCTGTGTCTCCGTGTCTCAGTGTCTCAGTGTCTTTGTGTCTCAGTGTCTCAGTGTCTCAGTGTCTCTGTGTCTCTGTGTCTCCGTGTCTCAGTGTCTCTGTGTCTCCGTGTCTCAGTATCTCAGTGTCTCAGTGTCTCTGCGTCTCTGTGTCTCCGTGTCTCAGTGTCTCAGTGTCTTTGTGTCACCGTGTCTCAGTGTCTCAGTGTCTCTGGGCCTCTGTGTCTCAGTGTCTCAGTATCTCTGTGTCTCTGTGTCTCAGTTTCTCAGTGTCTCAGTGTCTCCGTGTCTCAGTGTCTCTGTGTCTCGGTGTCTCCGTGTCTCAGTGTCTCTGTGTCTCCGTGTCTCGGAGTCTCGGTGTCTCGGTGTCTCAGTATCTCAGTGTCTCTGTGTCTCTGTGTCTCCGTGTCTCAGTGTCTCTGTGTCTCCGTGTCTCAATATCTCAGTGTCTCAGTGTCTCTGTGTCTCCGTGTCTCAGTATCTCAGTGTCTCAGTGTCTCTGTGTCTCTGTGTCTCCGTGTCTCAGTGTCTCAGTGTCTCAGTGTCTCTGGGCCTCTGTGTCTCAGTGTATCAGTGTCTCTGTGTCTCAGTGTCTCAGTGTCTCAGTGTCTCGGTGTCTCCGTGTCTCCGTGTCTCAGTGTCTCAGTGTCTCAGTTTCTCCGTGTCACCGTGTCTCCGTGTCTCAGTGTCTCTGGGTCTCTGTGTCTCAGTGTCTCTGTGTCTCTGTGTCTCCGTGTCTCAGTGTCTCTGTGTCTCTGTGTCTCCGTGTCTCAGTGTCTCAGTGTCTCTGTGTCTCTGTGTCTCCGTGTCTCTGTGTCTCAGTGTCTCCGTGTCTCAGTGTCTCAGAGTCTCTGTGTCTCTGTGTCTCCGTGTCTCAGTGTCTCAGTGTCTCAGTGTCTCTGTGTCTCAGTGTCTCTGTGTCTCCGTGTCCCGGTGTCTCAGTGTCTCAGTGTCTCAGTGTCTCCGTGTCTCAGTGTCTCCGTGTCTCAGTGTCTCGGAGTCTCGGTGTCTCAGTGTCTCAGTGTCTCTGTGTCTCTGTGTCTCCGTGTCTCTGTGACTCAGTGTCTCAGTGTCTCCGTGTCACCGTGTCTCCGTGTCTCAGTGTCTCTGGGTCTCTGTGTCTCAGTGTCTCTGTGTCTCTGTGTCTCCGTGTCTCCGTGACTCAGTGTCTCAGTGTCTCCGTGTCACCGTGTCTCCGTGTCTCAGTGTCTCTGGGTCTCTGTGTCTCAGTGTCTCTGTGTCTCTGTGTCTCCGTGTCTCAGTGTCTCAGTGTCTCTGGGTCTCTGTGTCTCAGTGTCTCCGTGTCTCTGTGATCCGTGTCTCCATGTCTCAGTGTCTCAGTGTCTCTGTGTCTCCGTGTCTCCGTGCCTCAGTGTCTCTGGGTCTCAGTGTCTCAGTGTCTCTGTGTCTCTGTGCCTCTTGCCTCTGTGTCTCTGTGTCTCCGTGTCTCAGTGTCTCTGGGTCTCTGTGTCTCAGTGTCTCAGTGTCTCTGTGTCTCAGTGTCTCTGGGTCTCTGTGACTCAGTGTCTCAGTGTCTCTGTGTCTCCGTGTCTCATTGTCTCAGTGTCTCCGTGTCTCCGTGTCTCAGTGTCTCAGTGTCTCTGTGTCTCCGTGTCTCAGTGTCTCAGTGTCTCAGTGTCTCTGTGTCTCCGTGTCTCAGTGTCTCAGTGTCTCTGTGTCTCCTTGTCTCAGTGTCTCAGTGTCTCTGTGTCTCTGTGTCTCCGTGTCTCAGTGTCACAGTGTCTCTGTGTCTCCGTGTCTCCGTGTCTCAGTGTCTCAGTGTCTCCGTGTCTCAATGTCTCAGTGTCTCAGTGTCTCAGTGTCTCCGTGTCTCTGTGTTTCCGTGTCTCCGTGTCTCAGTGTCTCAGTGTCTCTGTGTCTCCGTTTCTCCGTGTCTCATTGTCTCAGTGTCTCCGTGTCTCCGTGTCTCAGTGTCTCAGTGTCTCTGTGTCTCCGTACCTCCGTGTCTCAGTGTGTTAGTGTCCCAGTGTCTCAGTGTGTCTGTGTCTCTGTGTCTCAGTGTCTCAGTGTCTCCGTGTCTCCGTGTCTCCGTGTCTCAGTGCCTGAGTGTCTCAGTGTCTCTGTGTCTCCGTGTCTCAGTGTCTCAGTGTCTCAGTGTCTCTGTGTCTCCGTGTCTCAGTGTCTCAGTGTCTCTGTGTCTCCTTGTCTCAGTGTCTCAGTGTCTCTGTGTCTCTGTGTCTTTGTGTCTCAGTGTGTCATAGTCTCAGTGTCTCTGTGTCTCAGTGTCTCAGTGGCTCAGTGTCTCAGAGTCTCTGTGTCTCAGAGTCTCAGCGTCTCTTTGTCTCTGTATCTCAGTGTCTCAGTGTCTCAGTGTCTCAGTGTCTCGGTGTCTCAGTGTCTCTGTGTCTCAGTGTCTCAGTGTCTCTGTGTCTCCGTGTCTCAGTGTCTCAGTGTCTCCGTTTCTCCGTGTCTCCGTGTCTCGGAGTCTCGGTGTCTCGGTGTCTCAGTGTCTCTGTGTCTCCGTGTCTCCGTGTCTCGGAGTCTCGGTGTCTCGGTGTCTCAGTGTCTCAGTGTCTCTGTGTCTCTGTGTCACCGTGTCTCAGTGTCTCTGTGTCTCCGTGTCTCAGTATCTCAGTGTCTCAGTGTCTCTGCGTCTCTGTGTCTCCGTGTCTCAGTGTCTCAGTGTCTTTGTGTCTCCGTGTCTCAGTGTCTCAGTGTCTCAGTGTCTCTGTGTCTCCGTGTCTCAGTGTCTCTGTGTCTCCGTGTCTCAGTATCTCAGTGTCTCAGTGTCTCTGCGTCTCTGTGTCTCCGTGTCTCAGTGTCTCAGTGTCTTTGTGTCTCCGTGTCTCAGTGTCTCAGTGTCTCAGTGTCTCTGGGCCTCTGTGTCTCAGTGTCTCAGTGTCTCTGTGTCTCTGTGTCTCAGTGTCTCAGTGTCTCGGTGTCTCCGTGTCTCAGTGTCTCTGTGTCTCGGTGCCTCCGTGTCTCAGTGTCTCTGTGTCTCCGTGTCTCCGTGTCTCGGAGTCTCGGTGTCTCGGTGTCTCAGTGTCTCAGTGTCTCTGTGTCTCCGTGTCTCAGTGTCTCAGTGTCTTTGTGTCTCAGTGTCTCAGTGTCTCAGTGTCTCAGTGTCTCTGTGTCTCTGTGTCTCTGTGTCTCCGTGTCTCAGTGTCTCTGTGTCTCCGTGTCTCAGTATCTCAGTGTCTCAGTGTCTCTGCGTCTCTGTGTCTCCGTGTCTCAGTGTCTCAGTGTCTTTGTGTCTCCGTGTCTCAGTGTCTCAGTGTCTCAGTGTCTCTGGGCCTCTGTGTCTCAGTGTCTCAGTATCTCTGTGTCTCTGTGTCTCAGTTTCTCAGTGTCTCAGTGTCTCCGTGTCTCAGTGTCTCTGTGTCTCGGTGTCTCCGTGTCTCAGTGTCTCTGTGTCTCCGTGTCTCCGTGTCTCGGAGTCTCGGTGTCTCGGTGTCTCAGTATCTCAGTGTCTCTGTGTCTCTGTGTCTCCGTGTCTCAGTGTCTCTGTGTCTCCGTGTCTCAATATCTCAGTGTCTCAGTGTCTCTGTGTCTCTGTGTCTCCGTGTCTCAGTGTCTCCGTGTCTCCGTGTCTCAGTGTCTCTGGGACTCTGTGTCTCAGTGTCTCAGTGTCACAGTGTCTCAGTGTCACAGTGTCTCTGTGTCTCCGTGACTCAGTGTCTCAGTGTCTCAGTGTCTCTGTGTCTCCGTGTCTCAGTGACTCCGTGTCTCTGTGTCTCCGTGTCTCAGTGTCTCACTGTCTCTGGGTCTCTGTGTCTCTGTGTCTCTGTGTCTCCGTGTCTCAGTGTCTCTGGGTCTCTGTGTCTCAGTGTCTCAGTGTCTCTGTGCCTCTGTGCCTCTGTGTCTCTGTGTCTCCGTGTCTCAGTGTTTCTGGGTCTCAGTGTCTCAGTGTCTCTGTGTCTCTGTGTCTCCGTGTCTCAGTGTCTCAGTGTCACAGTGTCTCAGTGTCTCAGTGTCTCTGTGTCTCTGTGTCACAGTGTCTCTGTTTCTCTGTGTCTCTGTGTCACCGTGTCTCAGTGTCTCCGTGACACCGTGTCTCCGTGTCTCAGTGTCTCTGGGTCTCTGTGTCTCAGTGTCTCAGTGTCTCTGTGTCTCAGTGTCACAGTGTCTCTGTTTCTCTGTGTCTCTGTGTCTCCGTGTCTCAGTGTCTCCGTGACACCGTGTCTCCGTGTCTCAGTGTCTCTGGGTCTCTGTGTCTCAGTGTCTCAGTGTCTCAGTGTCTCTGTGTCTCCGTGTCTCAGTGTCTCAGTGTCTCCGTTTCTCCGTGTCTCCGTGTCTCGGAGTCTCGGTGTCTCGGTGTCTCAGTGTCTCTGTGTCTCCGTGTCTCCGTGTCTCGGAGTCTCGGTGTCTCGGTGTCTCAGTGTCTCAGTGTCTCTGTGTCTCTGTGTCACGGTGTCTCAGTGTCTCTGTGTCTCCGTGTCTCAGTATCTCAGTGTCTCAGTGTCTCTGCGTCTCTGTGTCTCCGTGTCTCAGTGTCTCAGTGTCTTTGTGTCTCCGTGTCTCAGTGTCTCAGTGTCTCTGTGTCTCCGTGTCTCAGTGTCTCTGTGTCTCCGTGTCTCAGTATCTCAGTGTCTCAGTGTCTCTGCGTCTCTGTGTCTCCGTGTCTCAGTGTCTCAGTGTCTTTGTGTCTCCGTGTCTCAGTGTCTCAGTGTCTCAGTGTCTCTGGGCCTCTGTGTCTCAGTGTCTCAGTGTCTCTGTGTCTCTGTGTCTCAGTGTCTCAGTGTCTCGGTGTCTCCGTGTCTCAGTGTCTCTGTGTCTCGGTGCCTCCGTGTCTCAGTGTCTCTGTGTCTCCGTGTCTCCGTGTCTCGGAGTCTCGGTGACTCGGTGTCTCAGTGTCTCAGTGTCTCTGTGTCTCCGTGTCTCAGTGTCTCAGTGTCTTTGTGTCTCAGTGTCTCAGTGTCTCAGTGTCTCTGTGTCTCTGTGTCTCCGTGTCTCAGTGTCTCTGTGTCTCCGTGTCTCAGTATCTCAGTGTCTCAGTGTCTCTGCGTCTCTGTGTCTCCGTGTCTCAGTGTCTCAGTGTCTTTGTGTCTCCGTGTCTCAGTGTCTCAGTGTCTCTGGGCCTCTGTGTCTCAGTGTCTCAGTATCTCTGTGTCTCTGTGTCTCAGTTTCTCAGTGTCTCAGTGTCTCCGTGTCTCAGTGTCTCTGTGTCTCGGTGTCTCCGTGTCTCAGTGTCTCTGTGTCTCCGTGTCTCGGAGTCTCGGTGTCTCGGTGTCTCAGTATCTCAGTGTCTCTGTGTCTCTGTGTCTCCGTGTCTCAGTGTCTCTGTGTCTCCGTGTCTCAATATCTCAGTGTCTCAGTGTCTCTGTGTCTCTGTGTCTCCGTGTCTCAGTGTCTCCGTGTCTCCGTGTCTCAGTGTCTCTGGGACTCTGTGTCTCAGTGTCTCAGTGTCACAGTGTCTCAGTGTCACAGTGTCTCTGTGTCTCCGTGACTCAGTGTCTCAGTGTCTCAGTGTCTCTGTGTCTCCGTGTCTCAGTGACTCCGTGTCTCTGTGTCTCCGTGTCTCAGTGTCTCACTGTCTCTGGGTCTCTGTGTCTCTGTGTCTCTGTGTCTCCGTGTCTCAGTGTCTCTGGGTCTCTGTGTCTCAGTGTCTCAGTGTCTCTGTGCCTCTGTGCCTCTGTGTCTCTGTGTCTCCGTGTCTCAGTGTTTCTGGGTCTCAGTGTCTCAGTGTCTCTGTGTCTCTGTGTCTCCGTGTCTCAGTGTCTCAGTGTCACAGTGTCTCAGTGTCTCAGTGTCTCTGTGTCTCTGTGTCACAGTGTCTCTGTTTCTCTGTGTCTCTGTGTCACCGTGTCTCAGTGTCTCCGTGACACCGTGTCTCCGTGTCTCAGTGTCTCTGGGTCTCTGTGTCTCAGTGTCTCAGTGTCTCTGTGTCTCAGTGTCACAGTGTCTCTGTTTCTCTGTGTCTCTGTGTCTCCGTGTCTCAGTGTCTCCGTGACACCGTGTCTCCGTGTCTCAGTGTCTCTGGGTCTCTGTGTCTCAGTGTCTCAGTGTCTCAGTGTCTCTGTGTCTCCGTGTCTCAGTGTCTCTGGGTCTCTGTGTCTCTGTGTCTCAGTGTCTCTGTGTCTCCGTGTCTCAGTGTCTCAGTGTCTCTGTGTCTCTGTGTCTCCGTGTCTCTGTGTCTCTGTGTCTCCGTGTCTCGGAGTCTCGGTGTCTCAGTGTCTCAGTGTCTCAGTCTCTCTGTGTCTCTGTGTCTCCGTGTCTCAGTGTCTCTTTGTCTCCGTGTCTCCGTGTCTCAGTGTTTCAGTGTCTCTGTGTCTCTGTGTCTCTGTGTCTCCGTGTCTCAGTGTCTCAGTGTCTCTGTGTCTCTGTGTCTCCGTCTCTCCGTGTCTCAGTGTCTCAGTGTCTCCGTGTCTCCGTGTCTCAGTGTCTCCGTGTCTCAGTGTCTCTGTGTCTCTGTGTCTCCGTGTCTCCGTGTCTCAGTGTCTCGGAGTCTCGGTGTCTCGGTGTCTCAGTGTCTCAGTGTCTCTGTGTCTCCGTGTCTCAGCGTCTCAGCGTCTCTGTGTCTCTGTGTCTCCGTGTCTCAGTGTCTCTGTGTCTCCGTGTCTCAGTGTCTCCGTGTCTCCGTGTCTCCGTGTCTCAGTGTCTCTGTGTCTCTGTGTCTCCGTGTCTCAGTGTCTCAGTGTCTCAGTGTCTCCGTGTCTCCGTGTCTCAGTGTCTCTGGGTCTCTGTGTCTCTGTGTCTCCGTCTCTCCGTGTCTCAGTGTCTCCGTGTCTCAGTGTCTCAGTGTCTCAGTGTCTCTGTGTCTCCGTGTCTCCGTGTCTCCGTGTCTCAGTGTCTCAGTGTCTCTGTTTCTCTGTGTCTCCGTGTCTCAGTGTCTCAGTGTCTCAGTGTCTCTGTTTCTCCGTGTCTCCGTGTCTCCGTGTCTCCGTGTCTCAGTGTCTCTGTGTCTCTGTGTCTCCGTGTCTCCGTGTCTCAGTGTCTCAGTGTCTCCGTGTCTCCGTGTCTCAGTGTCTCTGGGTCTCTGTGTCTCTGTGTCTCCGTCTCTCCGTGTCTCAGTGTCTCCGTGTCTCCGTGTCTCCGTGTCTCAGTGTCTCCGTGTCTCAGTGTCTCTGTGTCTCTGTGTCTCCGTGTCTCCGTGTCTCAGTGTCTCAGTGTCTCTGTTTCTCCGTGTCTCCGTGTCTCCGTGTCTCAGTGTCTCTGTGTCTCAGTGTCTCAGTGTCTCCGTGTCTCCGTGTCTCAGTGTCTCTGGGTCTCAGTGTCTCAGCGTCTCAGCGTCTCTGTGTCTCCGTGTCTCCGTGTCTCAGTGTCTCTGTTTCTCCGTGTCTCCGTGTCTCCGTGTCTCCGTGTCTCAGTGTCTGAGTGTCTCCGTGTCTCCGTGTCTCAGTGTCTCAGTGTCTCAGTGTCTCCGTTTCTCCGTGTCTCCGTGTCTCCGTGTCTCAGTGTCTCAGTGTCTCCGTGTCTCCGTGTCTCAGTGTCTCTGGGTCTCTGTGTCTCAGTGTCTCAGCGTCTCAGCGTCTCTGTGTCTCCGTGTCTCAATGTCTCCGTGTCTCAGTGTCTCAGTGTCTCTGTGTCTCAGTCTCTCCGTGCCTCAGTGTCTCAGTGTCTCTGTGTCTCTGTGTCTCCGTGTCTCCGTGTCTCGGAGTCTCGGTGTCTCGTTTTCTCAGTGTCTCTGTGTCTCCGTGTCTCAGTATCTCTGTGTCTCCATGTCTCCGTGTCTCAGTGTCTCAGTGTCTCAGTGTCTCTGTATCTCCGTACCTCCGTGTCTCAGTGTCTCAGTGTCTCAGTGTCTCAGTGTGTCTGTGTCTCTGTGTCTCAGTGTCTCCGTGTTTCCCTGTCTCAGTGTCTCAGTGTCTCTGTGTCTCTGTGTCTCCGTGTCTCTGTGTCTCAGTGTCTCCGTGTCTCAGTGTCTCAGAGTCTCTGTGTCTCTGTGTCTCCGTGTCTCAGTGTCTCAGTGTCTCTGTGTCTCAGTGTCTCTGTGTCTCCGTGTCCCGGTGTCTCAGTGTCTCAGTGTCTCCGTGTCTCAGTGTCTCCGTGTCTCAGTGTCTCGGAGTCTCGGTGTCTCAGTGTCTCAGTGTCTCAGTGTCTCGGTGTCTCTGTGTCTCCGTGTCTCCGTGTCTCAGTGTCTCAGTGTCTCAGTTTCTCCGTGTCACCGTGTCTCCGTGTCTCAGTGTCTCTGGGTCTCTGTGTCTCTGTGTCTCTGTGTCTCCGTGTCTCAGTGTCTCAGTGTCTTTGTGTCTCCGTGTCTCAGTGTCTCAGTGTCTCAGTGTCTCTGGGCCTCTGTGTCTCAGTGTCTCAGTATCTCTGTGTCTCATTGTCTCAGTTTCTCAGTGTCTCAGTGTCTCCGTGTCTCAGTGTCTCTGTGTCTCGGTGTCTCCGTGTCTCAGTGTCTCTGTGTCTCCGTGTCTCCGTGTCTCGGAGTCTCGGTGTCTCGGTGTCTCAGTATCTCAGTGTCTCTGTGTCTCTGTGTCTCCGTGTCTCAGTGTCTCTGTGTCTCCGTGTCTCAATATCTCAGTGTCTCAGTGTCTCTGTGTCTCTGTGTCTCCGTGTCTCAGTGTCTCCGTGTCTCCGTGTCTCAGTGTCTCTGGGACTCTGTGTCTCAGTGTCTCAGTGTCACAGTGTCTCAGTGTCTCAGTGTCTCTGTGTCTCCGTGTCTCCGTGTCTCGGAGTCTCGGTGTCTCGGTGTCTCAGTGTCTCAGTGTCTCTGTGTCTCTGTGTCACCGTGTCTCAGTGTCTCTGTGTCTCCGTGTCTCAGTATCTCAGTGTCTCAGTGTCTCTGCGTCTCTGTGTCTCCGTGTCTCAGTGTCTCAGTGTCTTTGTGTCTCCGTGTCTCAGTGTCTCAGTGTCTCAGTGTCTCTGTGTCTCCGTGTCTCAGTGTCTCTGTGTCTCCGTGTCTCAGTATCTCAGTGTCTCAGTGTCTCTGCGTCTCTGTGTCTCCGTGTCTCAGTGTCTCAGTGTCTTTGTGTCTCCGTGTCTCAGTGTCTCAGTGTCTCAGTGTCTCTGGGCCTCTGTGTCTCAGTGTCTCAGTGTCTCTGTGTCTCTGTGTCTCAGTGTCTCAGTGTCTCGGTGTCTCCGTGTCTCAGTGTCTCTGTGTCTCGGTGCCTCCGTGTCTCAGTGTCTCTGTGTCTCCGTGTCTCCGTGTCTCGGAGTCTCGGTGTCTCGGTGTCTCAGTGTCTCAGTGTCTCTGTGTCTCCGTGTCTCAGTGTCTCAGTGTCTTTGTGTCTCAGTGTCTCAGTGTCTCAGTGTCTCAGTGTCTCTGTGTCTCTGTGTCTCTGTGTCTCCGTGTCTCAGTGTCTCTGTGTCTCCGTGTCTCAGTATCTCAGTGTCTCAGTGTCTCTGCGTCTCTGTGTCTCCGTGTCTCAGTGTCTCAGTGTCTTTGTGTCTCCGTGTCTCAGTGTCTCAGTGTCTCAGTGTCTCTGGGCCTCTGTGTCTCAGTGTCTCAGTATCTCTGTGTCTCTGTGTCTCAGTTTCTCAGTGTCTCAGTGTCTCCGTGTCTCAGTGTCTCTGTGTCTCGGTGTCTCCGTGTCTCAGTGTCTCTGTGTCTCCGTGTCTCCGTGTCTCGGAGTCTCGGTGTCTCGGTGTCTCAGTATCTCAGTGTCTCTGTGTCTCTGTGTCTCCGTGTCTCAGTGTCTCTGTGTCTCCGTGTCTCAATATCTCAGTGTCTCAGTGTCTCTGTGTCTCTGTGTCTCCGTGTCTCAGTGTCTCCGTGTCTCAGTGTCTCTGGGACTCTGTGTCTCAGTGTCTCAGTGTCACAGTGTCTCAGTGTCACAGTGTCTCTGTGTCTCCGTGACTCAGTGTCTCAGTGTCTCAGTGTCTCTGTGTCTCCGTGTCTCAGTGACTCCGTGTCTCTGTGTCTCCGTGTCTCAGTGTCTCACTGTCTCTGGGTCTCTGTGTCTCTGTGTCTCTGTGTCTCCGTGTCTCAGTGTCTCTGGGTCTCTGTGTCTCAGTGTCTCAGTGTCTCTGTGCCTCTGTGCCTCTGTGTCTCTGTGTCTCCGTGTCTCAGTGTTTCTGGGTCTCAGTGTCTCAGTGTCTCTGTGTCTCTGTGTCTCCGTGTCTCAGTGTCTCAGTGTCACAGTGTCTCAGTGTCTCAGTGTCTCTGTGTCTCTGTGTCACAGTGTCTCTGTTTCTCTGTGTCTCTGTGTCACCGTGTCTCAGTGTCTCCGTGACACCGTGTCTCCGTGTCTCAGTGTCTCTGGGTCTCTGTGTCTCAGTGTCTCAGTGTCTCTGTGTCTCAGTGTCACAGTGTCTCTGTTTCTCTGTGTCTCTGTGTCTCCGTGTCTCAGTGTCTCCGTGACACCGTGTCTCCGTGTCTCAGTGTCTCTGGGTCTCTGTGTCTCAGTGTCTCAGTGTCTCAGTGTCTCTGTGTCTCCGTGTCTCAGTGTCTCTGGGTCTCTGTGTCTCTGTGTCTCAGTGTCTCTGTGTCTCCGTGTCTCAGTGTCTCAGTGTCTCTGTGTCTCTGTGTCTCCGTGTCTCTGTGTCTCTGTGTCTCCGTGTCTCGGAGTCTCGGTGTCTCAGTGTCTCAGTGTCTCAGTCTCTCTGTGTCTCTGTGTCTCCGTGTCTCAGTGTCTCTTTGTCTCCGTGTCTCCGTGTCTCAGTGTTTCAGTGTCTCTGTGTCTCTGTGTCTCTGTGTCTCCGTGTCTCAGTGTCTCAGTGTCTCTGTGTCTCTGTGTCTCCGTCTCTCCGTGTCTCAGTGTCTCAGTGTCTCCGTGTCTCCGTGTCTCAGTGTCTCCGTGTCTCAGTGTCTCTGTGTCTCTGTGTCTCCGTGTCTCCGTGTCTCAGTGTCTCGGAGTCTCGGTGTCTCGGTGTCTCAGTGTCTCAGTGTCTCTGTGTCTCCGTGTCTCAGCGTCTCAGCGTCTCTGTGTCTCTGTGTCTCCGTGTCTCAGTGTCTCTGTGTCTCCGTGTCTCAGTGTCTCCGTGTCTCCGTGTCTCCGTGTCTCAGTGTCTCTGTGTCTCTGTGTCTCCGTGTCTCAGTGTCTCAGTGTCTCAGTGTCTCCGTGTCTCCGTGTCTCAGTGTCTCTGGGTCTCTGTGTCTCTGTGTCTCCGTCTCTCCGTGTCTCAGTGTCTCCGTGTCTCCGTGTCTCCGTGTCTCAGTGTCTCAGTGTCTCAGTGTCTCAGTGTCTCTGTGTCTCCGTGTCTCCGTGTCTCCGTGTCTCAGTGTCTCAGTGTCTCTGTTTCTCTGTGTCTCCGTGTCTCAGTGTCTCAGTGTCTCAGTGTCTCTGTTTCTCCGTGTCTCCGTGTCTCCGTGTCTCCGTGTCTCAGTGTCTCTGTGTCTCTGTGTCTCCGTGTCTCCGTGTCTCAGTGTCTCAGTGTCTCCGTGTCTCCGTGTCTCAGTGTCTCTGGGTCTCTGTGTCTCTGTGTCTCCGTCTCTCCGTGTCTCAGTGTCTCCGTGTCTCCGTGTCTCCGTGTCTCAGTGTCTCCGTGTCTCAGTGTCTCTGTGTCTCTGTGTCTCCGTGTCTCCGTGTCTCAGTGTCTCAGTGTCTCTGTTTCTCCGTGTCTCCGTGTCTCCGTGTCTCAGTGTCTCTGTGTCTCAGTGTCTCAGTGTCTCCGTGTCTCCGTGTCTCAGTGTCTCTGGGTCTCAGTGTCTCAGCGTCTCAGCGTCTCTGTGTCTCCGTGTCTCCGTGTCTCAGTGTCTCTGTTTCTCCGTGTCTCCGTGTCTCCGTGTCTCCGTGTCTCAGTGTCTGAGTGTCTCCGTGTCTCCGTGTCTCAGTGTCTCAGTGTCTCAGTGTCTCAGTGTCTCCGTTTCTCCGTGTCTCCGTGTCTCCGTGTCTCAGTGTCTCAGTGTCTCCGTGTCTCCGTGTCTCAGTGTCTCTGGGTCTCTGTGTCTCAGTGTCTCAGCGTCTCAGCGTCTCTGTGTCTCCGTGTCTCAATGTCTCCGTGTCTCAGTGTCTCAGTGTCTCTGTGTCTCAGTCTCTCCGTGCCTCAGTGTCTCTGTGTCTCCGTGTCTCAGTGTCTCAGTGTCTCTGTGTCTCTGTGTCTCCGTCTCTCCGTGTCTCAGTGTCTCAGTGTCTCCGTGTCTCCGTGTCTCAGTGTCTCCGTGTCTCAGTGTCTCTGTGTCTCTGTGTCTCCGTGTCTCCGTGTCTCAGTGTCTCGGAGTCTCGGTGTCTCGGTGTCTCAGTGTCTCAGTGTCTCTGTGTCTCCGTGTCTCAGCGTCTCAGCGACTCTGTGTCTCTGTGTCTCCGTGTCTCAGTGTCTCTGTGTCTCCGTGTCTCAGTGACTCCGTGTCTCTGTGTCTCCGTGTCTCAGTGTCTCACTGTCTCTGGGTCTCTGTGTCTCTGTGTCTCTGTGTCTCCGTGTCTCAGTGTCTCTGGGTCTCTGTGTCTCAGTGTCTCAGTGTCTCTGTGCCTCTGTGCCTCTGTGTCTCTGTGTCTCCGTGTCTCAGTGTTTCTGGGTCTCAGTGTCTCAGTGTCTCTGTGTCTCTGTGTCTCCGTGTCTCAGTGTCTCAGTGTCACAGTGTCTCAGTGTCTCAGTGTCTCTGTGTCTCTGTGTCACAGTGTCTCTGTTTCTCTGTGTCTCTGTGTCACCGTGTCTCAGTGTCTCCGTGACACCGTGTCTCCGTGTCTCAGTGTCTCTGGGTCTCTGTGTCTCAGTGTCTCAGTGTCTCTGTGTCTCAGTGTCACAGTGTCTCTGTTTCTCTGTGTCTCTGTGTCTCCGTGTCTCAGTGTCTCCGTGACACCGTGTCTCCGTGTCTCAGTGTCTCTGGGTCTCTGTGTCTCAGTGTCTCAGTGTCTCAGTGTCTCTGTGTCTCCGTGTCTCAGTGTCTCTGGGTCTCTGTGTCTCTGTGTCTCAGTGTCTCTGTGTCTCCGTGTCTCAGTGTCTCAGTGTCTCTGTGTCTCTGTGTCTCCGTGTCTCTGTGTCTCTGTGTCTCCGTGTCTCGGAGTCTCGGTGTCTCAGTGTCTCAGTGTCTCAGTCTCTCTGTGTCTCTGTGTCTCCGTGTCTCAGTGTCTCTTTGTCTCCGTGTCTCCGTGTCTCAGTGTTTCAGTGTCTCTGTGTCTCTGTGTCTCTGTGTCTCCGTGTCTCAGTGTCTCAGTGTCTCTGTGTCTCTGTGTCTCCGTCTCTCCGTGTCTCAGTGTCTCAGTGTCTCCGTGTCTCCGTGTCTCAGTGTCTCCGTGTCTCAGTGTCTCTGTGTCTCTGTGTCTCCGTGTCTCCGTGTCTCAGTGTCTCGGAGTCTCGGTGTCTCGGTGTCTCAGTGTCTCAGTGTCTCTGTGTCTCCGTGTCTCAGCGTCTCAGCGTCTCTGTGTCTCTGTGTCTCCGTGTCTCAGTGTCTCTGTGTCTCCGTGTCTCAGTGTCTCCGTGTCTCCGTGTCTCCGTGTCTCTGTGTCTCTGTGTCTCCGTGTCTCAGTGTCTCCGTGTCTCCGTGTCTCAGTGTCTCTGGGTCTCTGTGTCTCTGTGTCTCCGTCTCTCCGTGTCTCAGTGTCTCCGTGTCTCCGTGTCTCAGTGTCTCAGTGTCTCAGTGTCTCAGTGTCTCTGTGTCTCCGTGTCTCCGTGTCTCTGTGTCTCTGTGTCTCAGTGTCTCAGTGTCTCTGTTTCTCTGTGTCTCAGTGTCTCAGTGTCTCAGTGTCTCTGTTTCTCCGTGTCTCCGTGTCTCCGTGTCTCCGTGTCTCAGTGTCTCTGTGTCTCTGTGTCTCCGTGTCTCAGTGTCTCAGTGTCTCAGTGTCTCCGTGTCTCCGTGTCTCAGTGTCTCTGGGTCTCTGTGTCTCTGTGTCTCCGTCTCTCCGTGTCTCAGTGTCTCCGTGTCTCCGTGTCTCCGTGTCTCAGTGTCTCCGTGTCTCAGTGTCTCTGTGTCTCCGTGTCTCCGTGTCTCAGTGTCTCAGTGTCTCAGTGTCTCTGTTTCTCCGTGTCTCCGTGTCTCCGTGTCTCAGTGTCTCTGTGTCTCAGTGTCTCAGTGTCTCCGTGTCTCCGTGTCTCAGTGTCTCTGGGTCTCAGTGTCTCAGCGTCTCAGCGTCTCTGTGTCTCCGTGTCTCCGTGTCTCAGTGTCTCTGTTTCTCCGTGTCTCCGTGTCTCCGTGTCTCCGTGTCTCAGTGTCTGAGTGTCTCCGTGTCTCCGTGTCTCAGTGTCTCAGTGTCTCCGTGTCTCAGTGTCTCCGTGTCTCAGTGTCTCGGAGTCTCGGTGTCTCAGTGTCTCAGTGTCTCTGTGTCTCTGTGTCTCCGTGTCTCCGTGTCTCAGTGTCTCAGTGTCTCCGTGTCACCGTGTCTCCGTGTCTCAGTGTCTCTGGGTCTCTGTGTCTCAGTGTCTCTGTGTCTCTGTGTCTCCGTGTCTCAGTGTCTCAGTGTCTCAGTGTCTCTGGGTCTCTGTGTCTCAGTGTCTCCGTGTCTCTGTGATCCGTGTCTCCATGTCTCAGTGTCTCAGTGTCTCTGTGTCTCCGTGTCTCCGTGTCTCAGTGTCTCTGGGTCTCAGTGTCTCAGTGTCTCTGTGTCTCTGTGCCTCTTGCCTCTGTGTCTCTGTGTCTCCGTGTCTCAGTGTCTCTGGGTCTCTGTGTCTCAGTGTCTCAGTGTCTCTGTGTCTCAGTGTCTCAGTGTCTCTGGGTCTCTGTGACTCAGTGTCTCAGTGTCTCTGTGTCTCCGTGTCTCATTGTCTCAGTGTCTCCGTGTCTCCGTGTCTCAGTGTCTCAGTGTCTCTGTGTCTCCGTACCTCCGTGTCTCAGTGTGTTAGTGTCCCAGTGTCTCAGTGTGTCTGTGTCTCTGTGTCTCAGTGTCTCAGTGTCTCCGTGTCTCCGTGTCTCCGTGTCTCAGTGCCTGAGTGTCTCTGTGTCTCCGTGTCTCAGTGTCTCAGTGTCTCAGTGTCTCAGTGTCTCTGTGTCTCCGTGTCTCAGTGTCTCAGTGTCTCTGTGTCTCCTTGTCTCAGTGTCTCAGTGTCTCTGTGTCTCTGTGTCTCTGTGTCTCCGTGTCTCAGTGTCACAGTGTCTCTGTGTCTCCGTGTCTCCGTGTCTCAGTGTCTCAGTGTCTCCGTGTCTCCGTGTCTCAATGTCTCCGTGTCTCAGTGTCTCAGTGTCTCCGTGTCTCTGTGTTTCCGTGTCTCCGTGTCTCAGTGTCTCAGTGTCTCTGTGTCTCCGTTTCTCCGTGTCTCAGTGTCTCAGTGTCTCTGTGTCTCCGTACCTCCGTGTCTCAGTGTGTTAGTGTCCCAGTGTCTCAGTTTGTCTGTGTCTCTGTGTCTCAGTGTCTCCGTGTCTCCGTGTCTCCGTGTCTCAGTGCCTGAGTGTCTCTGTGTCTCCGTGTCTCAGTGTCTCAGTGTCTCAGTGTCTCTGTGTCTCCGTGTCTCAGTGTCTCAGTGTCTCTGTGTCTCCTTGTCTCAGTGTCTCAGTGTCTCTGTGTCTCTGTGTCTTTGTGTCTCAGTGTGTCATAGTCTCAGTGTCTCTGTGTCTCAGTGTCTCAGTGGCTCAGTGTCTCAGAGTCTCTGTGTCTCAGAGTCTCAGCGTCTCTTTGTCTCTGTATCTCAGTGTCTCAGAGTCTCAGTGTCTCAGTGTCTCGGTGTCTCAGTGTCTCTGTGTCTCTGTGTTTCAGTGTCTCAGTGTCTCTGCGTCTCAGAGTCTCAGTGTCTCAGTGTCTCAGAGTCTCTGTGTCTCTGTATCTCAGTGTCTCAGAGTCTCAGTGTCTCAGTGTCTCGGTGTCTCAGTGTCTCTGTGTCTCTGTGTTTCAGTGTCTCTGTGTCTCTGCGTCTCAGAGTCTCAGAGTCTCAGTGTCTCAGTGTCTCAGAGTCTCTGTGTCTCTGTGTCTCAGTGTCTCAGTGTCCCAGTGTCTCAGAGTCTCTGTGTCTCTGTGTCTCAGTACCTCAGAGTCTCTGTGTCTCAGTGTCTCAGTGTCTCTGTGTCTCTGCGTCTCAGTGTCTCAGTGTCTCAGTGATTCAGTGTCTCAATGTCTCGGTGTCTCAGTGACTCAGTGTCTCAGTGTCTCAGTGTCTCTGTGTCTCTGTGTCTTTGCCTCTCAGTGTCTCTGTGTCTCAGTGTCTCAGTACCTCAGAGTCTCAGTGTCTCTTTGTCTCTGTGTCTCTGTGTCTCAGTTTCTCAGTGTCTCAGTGTCTCAGTGTCTCCGAGTCTCAGAGTCTCTGTGGCTCAGTGTCCCAGTGTTTCTGTGTCTCAGTGTCTCTGTGTCTCTGTGTCTCAGAGTCTCAGTGTCTCAGTGTCTCAATGTCTCAGTGTCTCAGTGTCTCAGTGATCAGGGTCTCAATGTCTCGGTGTCTCAGTGACTCAGTGTCTCAGTGTCTCTGTGTCTTTGCCTCTCTGTGTCTCTGTGTCCCAGTGTCTCTGTGTCTCAGTGTCTCAGTGGCTCAGTGTCTCAGAGTCTCTGTGTATCAGAGTCTCAGTGTATCTGTGTCTCTGTGTCTCAGTGTCTCAGCGTCTCAGTGTCTCGGTGTCTCAGTCTCTCTGTTTCTCTGTGTTTCAGTGTCTCTGTGTCTCTGCGTCTCAGAGTCTCAGTGTCTCAGTGTCTCAGAGTCTCTGTGTCTCTGTGTCTCAGTGTCTCAGTGTCCCAGTGTCTCAGAGCCTCTGTGTCTCTGTGTCTCAGTACCTCAGAGTCCCTGTGTCTCAGTGTCTCAGTGTCTCTGTGTCTCTGAGTCTCAGAGTCTCAGTGTCTCAGTGCCTCAGTGTCTCAGAGTCTCTGTGTCTCTGTGTCTCAGTGTCTCAGTGTCCCAGTGTCTCAGAGTCTCTGTGTCTCTGTGTCTCAGTACCTCAGAGTCTCAGAGTCTCAGTGTCTCTGTGTCTCTGTTTCTCTGTGTCTCAGTCTCTCAGTGTCTCAGAGTCTCTGTGTCTCGGTGTCTCAGTGTCTCAGAGTCTCTGCGTCTCTAAGTCTCAGTGTCTCTGTGTCTCAGAGTCTCTGTGTCTCTGTGTCTCAGTGTCTCAGAGTCTCAGAGTCTCTGTGTCTCAGTGTCTCAGTGTCCCAGTGTCTCTGAGTCTCTGTGTCTCTGTGTCTCAGTACCTCACAGTCTCAGTGTGTCAGTGTCTCAGTGTCTCTGTGTCTCAGTTTCTCTGTGTCTCAGTGTCCCAGTGTCTCAGAGTCTCTGTGTCTCGGTGTCTCAGTGTCTCAGAGTCTCTGTGTCTCTGTGTCTGAGTGTCTCAGTGTCCCAGTGTCTCAGAGTCTCTGTGTCTCAGTACCTCAGAGTCTCAGTGTCTCAGTGTCTCAGTATCTCTGTGTCTCATTGTCTCAGTGTCTCTGTGTCTCAGTGTCTCAGCGTCTCTGTCTCTCAGAGTCTCAGTGTCTCTGTGTCTCAGTGTCCCTGTGTCTCTGTGTCTCAGTGTCTCTGTGTCTCTGTGTCTCAGGGTGTCAGTGTCTCACAGTCTCTGTGTCTCTGTGTCTCTGTGCCTCAGTGTCTCTGTGTCTCAGAGTCTCAGTGTCTCTGTGTCCCTGTGTCTCTGTGTCTCTGCGTCTCAGTGTCTCATAGTCTCAGTGACTCAGAGTCTCTGTGTCTCAGTGTCTCAGTGTCTCTGTGTCTCAGTGTCTCAGAATCTCAGTGTCTCTGTTTCTCTGTGTCTCAGTGTTTCAGTGTCTCTGTGTCTCAGTGTCTCAGAGTCTCAGTGTCTCTGTGTATCAGTGTCTCTGTGTCTCTGTGTCTCAGAGCCTCTGTGTCTCTGTGTCTCAGAACCTCAGAGTCTCAGTGTCTCATTGTCTCAGTGTCTCTTTGTCTCAGAGTCTCTGTGTCTCTGTGTCTCAGTGTCTCAGAGTCTGAGTGTCCCAGAGTCCAAGTGTCTCAGTGTCTGAGAGACTCTGTGTCTCAGTGTCTCAGTGTCTCTGTGTCTCACTGTCTCTGTGTCTCCATGTCTCAGTGTCTCCGAGTCTCTGTGTCTCTGTGTCTCAGTCTCTCAGTGTCTCTGTGTCTCAGTGTCTCAGAATCTCAGTGTCTCTGTTTCTCTGAGTCTCTGTGTCTCTCTGTCTCTGTGTCTCAATGTCTCGGTGTCTCAGTGTCTCAGAGTCTCAGTGTCTCGGTGTCTCAGTGTGTCAGAGTCTCTGTGTCTCTGTGTCTCCTTGTCTCAGTGTCTCTTTGTCTCAGTGTCTCAATGTCTCTGTGTCTCAGTTTCTCTGTGTGTCTGTGTCTCTGTGTCTCAGTGTCTCTGCGTCTCTGCGTCTCAGAGTCTCAGTGTCTCAGTGCCTCAGTGTCTCAGAGTCTCTGTGTCTCTGTGTCTCAGTGTCTCAGTGTCCCAGTGTCTCAGAGTCTCTGTGTCTCTGTGTCTCAGTGTCTCAGTTTCTCCGTGTCTCAGTGTCTCTGTGTCTCCGAGTCTCAGTGTCTCTGTGTCTCAGTGTCCCTGTGTCTCTGTGTCTCAGTGTCTCTGTGTCTCTGTGTCTCAGTTTCTCAGGGTGTCAGTGTCTCACAGTCTCTGTGTCTCTGTGTCTCTGTGCCTCAGTGTCTCTGTGTCTCAGAGTCTCAGTGTCTCTGTGTCCCTGTGTCTCTGTGTCTCTGCGTCTCAGTGTCTCATAGTCTCAGTGACTCAGAGTCTCTGTGTCTCAGTGTCTCAGTGTCTCTGTGTGTCTGTGTCTCAGTTCTCAGAGTCTCTGTGTCTCAGTGTCTCAGTGTCTCTGTGTCTCAGTGTCTCAGAATCTCAGTGTCTCTGTTTCTCTGTGTCTCTGTGTCTCTGTGTCTCAGTGTTTCAGTGTCTATGTGTCTCAGTGTCTCTGTGTATCAGTGTCTCTGTGTCTCTGTCTCTCTGTGTCTCCGTGTCTGAGTGTCCCAGAGTCCAAGTGTCTCAGTGTCTGAGAGACTCTGTATCTCAGTGTCTCTGTGTCTCTTTGTCTCAGTGTCTCTGTGTCTCAGTGTCTCAGTGTCTCTGTGTCTCAGTGTCTCTGTGTCTCCATGTCTCAGTGTCTCCGAGTCTCTGTGTCTCTGTGTCTCAGTCTCTCAGTGTCTCTGTGTCTCAGAGTCTCTGTGTCTCTGTGCCTCTGAGTCTCCGTGTCTGAGTGTCCCAGAGTCTCAGTGTCTCTGTGTCTCAGTGTCTGAGAGACTCTGTGTCTCAGTGTCTCAGTGTCTCTGTGTCTCTGTGTCTCAGTGTCTCAGAGTCTCAGAGTCTCAGAGTCTCTGTGGCTCAGTGTCTCAGTGTTTCTGTATCTCAGTGTCTCTGTGTCTCAGAGTCTCAGTGCCTCAGTGTCTCAGACTCTCTGTGTCTCTGTGTCTCAGTGTCTCAGTGTCTCTGTGTCTCAGTGTCTCTGTGTCTCTGCGTCTCAGTGCCTCAGTGTCTCAGAGTCTCTGTGTCTTGGTGTCTCAGCGTCTCTGTGTCTCTGCGTCTCAGAGTCTCAGTGTCTCAGCGCCTCAGTGTCTCAGAGTCGCTGTGTCTCTGTGTCTCTGTGTCTCAGTGTCTCTGTGTCTCTGCGTCTCAGAGTCTCAGTGTCTCAGTGTCTCAGAGTCTCTGTGTCTCTGTGTCTCAGTGTCTCAGTGTCTCGGTGTCTCGGTGTCTCTGAGTCTCAATGTCTCTGTGTCTCAGTGTCTCTGTGTCTCAGAGACTCTGTGTCTCTGTGTCTCTGTGTCTCCGTGTCTGAGTATCCCAGAGTCAAAGTGTCTCTGTGTCTCCGTGTCTGAGAGACTCTGTGTCTCAGTGTCTCTGTGTCTCTGTGTCTCAGTGTCTCAGTGTCCCTGTGTCTCAGTGTCTCTGTGTCTCAATGTCTCAGTGTCTCCGAGTCTCTGTGTCTCTGTGTCTCAGTCTCTCAGTGTCTCTGTGTCTCAGTGTCTCAGAGTCTCTGTGTCTCTGTGTCTCTGTGTCTCAGAGTCTCTGTGTCTCTGTGTCTCCGTGTCTGAGTGTCCCAGAGTCTCAGTGTCTCTGTGTCTCAGTGTCTGAGAGACTCTGTGTCTCAGTGTCTCAGTGTCTCTGTGTCTCTGTGTCTCAGTGTCTCTGTGTCTCAGTGTCTCAGTGTCTTAGTGTCTCTGTGTCTCAATGTCTCAGTGTCTCAATGTCACTGTGCTTCAGTGTCGCTGTGTCTCTGTTTCTCTGTGTCTCTGTGTCTCAGTGTCTCTGTGTCTCATTGTGTCAGAGTCTCAGTGTCTCTGTGTCTCTCTGTCTCTGTGTCTCAGTGTCTCAGTGCCTCAGTCTCTCAGTGTCTCAATGTCTCAGTGTCTCAGTGTCTCAATGTCTCAGTGTTTCAGAGTCTCTGTGTCTCAGTGTCTCAGTGTCTCAATGTCTCAGTGTCTCCGTGACTCAGTTTTTCAATGTCTCGGTGTCTCAGAGTCTCTGTGTATCTGTGTCTCAGTGTCTCAGTGTCTCTGTGCCTCAGTGTCTCAGAGTCTCAGTGTCTCAGTGTCTCTGAGTCTCTGCGTCTCTGCGTCTCAGTGTCTCTGTGTCTTCGTGTCTCAGAGTCTCTGTGTCTCGGTCCCTCTGTGTCTCAGTGCCTCAGTGACTCAGTGCCACAGACTCTCAGTGTCACAGAGTCCCTGTGTCTCAGTGCCTCAGTGGCTCAGTGTCTCAGTGTGTCAGTGCCTCAGTGCCACAGTGTCTCCTTGTCACAGAGTCTCTGTGTTTCAGTGTGCCAGTGTCTCATTCTCTCTGTGTCTCAGTGACTCAGTGTGTCAGTGCCTCAGTGCCACAGTGTCTCAGTGTCCCCGAGCCTCTGTATCTCACTGTCTCTGTCTCTTTTGTCTCAGTGTCTCAGAGTCTCAGTGCCTCAGTGTCTCAGAGTCTCTGTGTCTCAGTGCCTCCGTGTCTCTGCGTCTCAGTGTCTGTGTCTAAGTTTCTCAGAGTCTCTGTGTCTATGAATCCCAGTGTCTCAGTGTCTCAGTGTCTCAGAGTCTGTGTGTCTCAGTGTCTCAGAGTCTGTGTGTCTCTGTGTCTCATAGTCTCAGTGTCTCAGTGTCTCAGAGTCTCTGTGTCTCTGTGTCTCAGTGTCTCTGTGTCTCTGTGTCGCAGGGTCTCAGTGTCTCAATGTCTCTGTGTCTCTATGTCCCAGTGTCTCTGTGTCTCTCTGTCTCAGAGTCTCAGTGTCTCTGTTTCTCAGTGTGTCAATGTCTCTGTGTCTCTGTGTCTCAGTTTCTCTGTGTCTCTGTGTCTCAGTGTCTCTGTGTCTCTGTGTGTCAGAGTCTCAGTGTCCCTTTGTCTCAGTGTGACAGAGTCTCAGTGTCTCTGTGTCTCAGTGCCTCAGTGTCTCAGTGTCTCAATGTCTCAGTGTCTCAATGTTTCAGAGTCTCTGTGTCTCAGTGTCTCAGTGTGTCAGTGTCTCAATGTCTCAGTGTCTCAGTGATTCAGTGTCTCAATGTCTCAGTGTCTCAGAGTCTCTGTGTATCAGTGCCTCAGTGTCTCAGAGTCTCAGTGTCTCAGTGTCTCAGAGTCTCTGCGTCTCTAAGTCTCAGTATGTCTCTGTCTCAGTGACTCTGAGTCTCAGTGTCTGTGTGTCTCTGTGTCTCAGTGTCTCAGAGTCTCAGAGTCTCTGTGTCTCAGTGTCTCTGTATCTCTGTGTCTCTGTGACTCTGTGTCTCAGAGTCTCAGTGTCTCTGTGTCTCAGTGTCTCTTTGTCTCAGTGTCTCTGTGCCTCTGTGTCTCTGTGTCTCCGTGTCTGAGTGTCCCAGAGTCTCAGTGTCTCTGTGTCTCAGTGTCTGAGAGACTCTGTGTCTCAGTGTCTCAGTGTCTCTGCGTCTCTGTGTCTCAGTTTGACTGTGTCTCAGTGTCTCAGTGTCTCTGTATCTCAGTGTCTCTGTGTCTCAATGTCTCAGTGTCTCCGAGTCTCTGTGTCTCTGTGTCTCAGTCTCTCAGTGTCTCTGTGTCTCTGTGTCTCAGAGTCTCCGTGTCTCTGTGTCTCTGTGTCTCCGTGTCTGAGTGTCTCAGAGTCTCAGTGTCACTGTGTCTCAGTGTGTCAGTGTCTCTGTGTCTCAGTGTCTCTGTGTCTCAATGTCTCAGTGTCTCCGAGTCTCTGTGTCTCTGTGTCTCAGTCTCTCAGTATCTCTGTCTCTCAGTGTCTCAGTGTCTCTGTGTCTCAGTGTCTCAGCGTCTCTGTCTCTCAGAGTCTCAGTGTCTCTGTGTCTCAGTGTCCCTGTGTCTCTGTGTCTCAGTGTCTCAGTGTCTCTGTGTCTCAGTGTCTCAGGGTGTCAGTGTCTCAGAGTCTCTGTGTCTCTGTGCCTCAGTGTCTCTGTGTCTCAGTGTCTCAGTGTCCCAGTGTCTCAGAGTCTCTGTGTCTCTGTGTCTCAGTGTCTCAGCACCTTAGAGTCTCAGTGTCTCTTTGTCTCTGTGTCTCTGTGTCTCAGTTTCTCTGTGTCTCAGTGTCTCAGTGTCTCAGTGTCTCCGAGTCTCAGTGTCTCTGTGTCTCAGTGTCCCTGTGTCTCTGTGTCTCAGTGTCTCTGTGTCTCTGTGTCTCTGTGTCTCAGTTTCTCAGGGTGTCAGTGTCTCACAGTCTCTGTGTCTCTGTGTCTCTGTGCCTCAGTGTCTCTGTGTCTCAGAGTCTCAGTGTCTCTGTGTCCCTGTGTCTATGTGTCTCAGCGTCTCAGTGTCTCATAGTCTCAGTGACTCAGAGTCTCTGTGTCTCAGTGTCTCAGTGTCTCTGTGTGTCTGTGTCTCAGTTCTCAGAGTCTCTGTGTCTCAGTGTCTCAGTGTCTCTGTGTCTCAGTGTCTCAGAATCTCAGTGTCTCTGTTTCTCTGTGTCTCTGTGTCTCAGTGTTTCAGTGTCTCTGTGTCTCAGTGTCTCAGAGTCTCAGTGTCTCTGTGTATCAGTGTCTCTGTGTCTCTGCGTCTCAGTGTCTCTGTGTCTCAGTGTCTCTGTGTCTCAGAGTCTCTGTGACTCAGTGTCTCAGAGTCTCAGAGACTCTGTGGCTCAGTGTCTCAGTGTCTCCGTGACTCCGTGTCTCAGTGTCACAGTGTCTCAGTGTCTCAGTGTCTCTGTGTCTCCGTGTCTCAGTGTCTCTGTGTCTCCGTGTCTCCGTGTCTCAGTGTCTCCGTGTCTCCCTGTCTCAGTGTCTCCGTGTCTCCGTGTCACAGTGTCTCCGTGTCTCCGTGTCTCCGTGTCTCCGTTTCACAGTGTCTCAGTGTCTCAGTGTCTCAGTGTCTCTGTGTCTCCGTGCCTCAGTGTCTCAGTGTCTCATTGTCTCAGTGTCTCAGTGTCTCTGTGTCTCCGTGCCTCAGTATCTCAGTGTCTCAGTGTCTCTGTGTCTCCGTGTCACCGTGTCTCAGTGTCTCAGTGTTTCTGTGTCTCTGTCTCTCCGTGTCTCAGTGTCTCTGTGTCTCTGTGTCTCCGTGTCTCCGTGTCTCGGAGTCTCGGTGTCTCGGTGTCTCAGTGTCTCTGTGTCTCCGTGTCTCAGTGTCTCCGTGTCTCTGTGTCTCTGTGTCTCCGTGTCTCAGTGTCTCAGTGTCTCTGTGTCTCTGTGTCTATGTGTCTCAGTGTCTCAGTGTCTCTGTGTCTCAGTGTCTCCGTGTCTCCGTGTCTCTGTGTCTCCGTGTCTCCTTGTCTCAGTGTCTCAGTGTTTCAGTGTCTCAGTGTCTCAGTGTCTCAGTGTCTCTGTGTCTCTGTGCCTCAGTGTGTCTGTGTCTCCGTGTCTCAGTGTCTCAGTGTCTCAGTGTCTCCGTGTCAACGTGTCTCCATGTCTCAGAGTCTCTGGGTCTCTGTGTCTCAGTGTCTCAGTGTCTCAGTGTCTATGGGTCTCTGTGTCTCAGTGTCTCAGTGTCTCCGTGTCTCTGTGTCTCCGTGTCCCAGTGTCTCAGTGTCTCAGTGTCTCAGTGTCTCCGTGTCTCCGTGTCTCAGGGTCTCTGTGTCACAGTGTCTCAGAGTCTCAGTGTCTCTGTGTATCAGTGTCTCTGTGTCTCTGTGTCTCAGTGTCTCAGGGTGTCAGTGTCTCAGAGTCTCTGTGTCTCTGTGTCTCAGTGTCTCTGTGTCTCTGCGTCTCAGTGTCTCATAGTCTCAGTGTCTAAGAGTCTCTGTGTCTCAGTGTCTCTGTGTGTCTGTGTGTCTGTGTCTCAGTTCTCAGAGTCTCTGTGTCTCAGTGTCTCAGTGTCTCTGTGTCTCAGTGTCTCAGAATCTCAGTGTCTCTGTTTCTCTGTGTCTCTCTGTCTCTGTGTCTCAGTGTCTCTGTGTCTCTGTGTCTCAGAGTCTCAGTGTCTCGGTGTCTAAGTGTGTCAGAGTCTCAGTGTCTCTGTGTCTCTGTGTCTCCTTCTCTCAGTGTCTCAATGTCTCTGTGTCTCTGTGTCTCAGTTTCTCTGTGTCTCTGTGTCTCAGTGTCTCTGCGTCTCTGCGTCTCAGAGCCTCAGTGTCTCAGAGTCTCAGAGTCTCTGTGTCTCTGTGTCTCAGTGTCTCAGTACCTCAGAGTCTCAGTGTCTCTTTGTCTCTGTGTCTCTGTGTCTCAGTTTCTATGTGTTTCAGTGTCTCAGTGTCTCAGAGTCTCAGAGTCTCTGTGGCTCAATGTCTTGGTGTCTCAGTGACTCAGTGACTCAGTGTCTCAGTGTCTCTGTGTCTCTGTGTCTTTGTGTCTCAGTGTGTCATAGTCTCAGTGTCTCTGTGTCTCAGTGTCTCAGTGGCTCAGTGTCTCAGAGTCTCTGTGTCTCAGAGTCTCAGCGTCTCTGTGTCTCTGTATCTCAGTGTCTCAGAGTCTCAGTGTCTCAGTGTCTCGGTGTCTCAGTGTCTCTGTGTCTCTGTGTTTCAGTGTCTCTGTGTCTCTGCGTCTCAGAGTCTCAGAGTCTCAGTGTCTCAGTGTCTCAGAGTCTCTGTGTCTCTGTGTCTCAGTGTCTCAGTGTCCCAGTGTCTCAGAGTCTCTGTGTCTCTGTGTCTCAGTACCTCAGAGTCTCTGTGTCTCAGTGTCTCAGTGTCTCTGTGTCTCTGCGTCTCAGAGTCTCAGTGTCTCAGTGATTCAGTGTCTCAATGTCTCGGTGTCTCAGTGACTCAGTGTCTCAGTGTCTCAGTGTCTCTGTGTCTCTGTGTCTTTGCCTCTCAGTGTCTCTGTGTCTCATTGTCTCAGTACCTCAGTGTCTCAGTGTCTCTTTGTCTCTGTGTCTCTGTGACTCAGTTTCTCAGTGTCTCAGTGTCTCCGAGTCTCAGAGTCTCTGTGGCTCAGTGTCCCAGTGTTTCTGTGTCTCAGTGTCTCTGTGTCTCAGAGTCTCAGTGTCTCAGTGTCTCAGTGTCTCAATGTCTCAGTGTCTCAGTGTCTCAGCGTCTCAGTGATCAGGGTCTCAATGTCTCGGTGTCTCAGTGACTCAGTGTCTCAGTGTCTCTGTGTCTTTGCCTCTCAGTGTCTCTGTGTCCCAGTGTCTCTGTGTCTCAGTGTCTCAGTGGCTCAGTGTCTCAGAGTCTCTGTGTCTCAGAGTCTCAGAGTATCTGTGTCTCTGTGTCTCAGTGTCTCAGCTTCTCAGTGTCTCAGTGTCTTGGTGTCTCAGTCTCTCTGTGTCTCTGTGTTTCAGTGTCTCTGTGTCTCTGCGTCTCAGAGTCTCAGTGTCTCAGTGTCTCAGAGTCTCTGTGTCTCTGTGTCTCAGTGTCTCAGTGTCCCAGTGTCTCAGAGCCTCTGTGTCTCTGTGTCTCAGTACCTCAGAGTCCCTGTGTCTCAGTGTCTCAGTGTCTCTGTGTCTCTGAGTCTCAGAGTCTCAGTGTCTCAGTGCCTCAGTGTCTCAGAGTCTCTGTGTCTCTGTGTCTCAGTGTCTCAGTGTCCCAGTGTCTCAGAGTCTCTGTGTCTCTGTGTCTCAGTACCTCAGAGTCTCAGTGTCTCAGTGTCTCTGTGTCTCTGTTTCTCTGTGTCTCAGTCTCTCAGTGTCTCAGAGTCTCTGTGTCTCGGTGTCTCAGTGTCTCAGAGTCTCTGCGTCTCTAAGTCTCAGTGTCTCTGTGTCTCAGAGTCTCTGTGTCTCTGTGTCTAAGTGTCTCAGAGTCTCAGAGTCTCAGAGTCTCTGTGTCTCAGTGTCTCAGTGTCCCAGTGTCTCAGAGTCTCTGTGTCTCTGTGTCTCAGTACCTCAGAGTCTCAGTGTGTCAGTGTCTCAGTGTCTCTGTGTCTCAGTTTCTCTGTGTCTCAGTGTCCCAATGTCTCAGAGTCTCTGTGTCTCGGTGTCTCAGTGTCTCAGAGTCTCTGTGTCTCTGTGTCTCAGTGTCTCAGTGCCCAGTGTCTCAGAGTCTCTGTGTCTCAGTACCTCAGAGTCTCAGTGTCTCAGTGTCTCAGTATCTCTGTGTCTCATTGTCTCTGTGTCTCTGTGTCTCAGTACCTCAGAGTCTCAGTGTCTCAGTGTCTCAGTATCTCTGTGTCTCATTGTCTCAGTGTCTCTGTGTCTCAGTGTCTCAGCGTCTCTGTCTCTCTGAGTCTCAGTGTCTCTGTGTCTCAGTGTCCCTGTGTCTCTGTGTCTCAGTGTCTCTGTGTCTCTCTGTCTCAGTGTCTCAGGGTGTCAGTGTCTCACAGTCTCTGTGTCTCTGTGTCTCTGTGCCTCAGTGTCTCTGTGTCTCAGAGTCTCAGTGTCTCTGTGTCCCTGTGTCTCTGTGTCTCTGCGTCTCAGTGTCTCATAGTCTCAGTGACTCAGAGTCTCTGTGTCTCAGAATCTCAGTGTCTCTGTTTCTCTGTGTCTCAGTGTTTCAGTGTCTCTGTGTCTCAGTGTCTCAGAGTCTCAGTGTCTCTGTGTATCAGTGTCTCTGTGTCTCTGTGTCTCAGAGCCTCTGTGTCTCTGTGTCTCAGTACCTCAGAGTCTCAGTGTCTCATTGTCTCAGTGTCTCTTTGTCTCAGAGTCTCTGTGTCTCTGTCTCTCTGTGTCTCCGTGTCTGAGTGTCCCAGAGTCCAAGTGTCTCAGTGTCTGAGAGACTCTGTGTCTCAGTGTCTCAGTGTCTGTGTGTCTCAGTGTCTCTGTGTCTCCATGTCTCAGTGTCTCCGAGTCTCTGTGTCTCTGTGTCTCAGTCTCTCAGTGTCTCTGTGTCTCAGAGTCTCTGTGTCTCTGTGTCTCTGAGTCTCCGTGTCTGAGTGTCCCAGAGTCTCAGTGCCTCTGTGTCTCAGTTCTCAGAGTCTCTGTGTCTCAGAGTCTCAGTGTCTCTTTGTCTCTGTGTCTCAGTGTCTCTGTGTCTCTGTGTCTCAGTGTCTCAGAATCTCAGTGTCTCTGTTTCTCTGAGTCTCTGTGTCTCTCTGTCTCTGTGTCTCAGTGTCTCGGTGTCTCAGTGTCTCAGAGTCTCAGTGTCTCGGTGTCTCAGTGTGTCAGAGTCTCTGTGTCTCTGTGTCTCCTTGTCTCAGTGTCTCTTTGTCTCAGTGTCTCAATGTCTCTGTGTCTCAGTTTCTGTGTGTGTCTGTGTCTCTGTGTCTCAGTGTCTCTGCGTCTCTGCGTCTCAGAGTCTCAGTGTCTCAGTGCCTCAGTGTCTCAGAGTCTCTGTGTCTCTGTGTCTCAGTGTCTCAGTGTCCCAGTGTCTCAGAGTCTCTGTGTCTCTGTGTCTCAGTGTCTCAGCACCTTAGAGTCTCAGTGTCTCTTTGTCTCTGTGTCTCTGTGTCTCAGTTTCTCTGTGTCTCAGTGTCTCAGTGTCTCCGAGTCTCAGTGTCTCTGTGTCTCAGTGTCCCTGTGTCTCTGTGTCTCAGTGTCTCTGTGTCTCTGTGTCTCTGGTTCTCAGTTTCTCAGGGTGTCAGTGTCTCACAGTCTCTGTGTCTCTGTGCCTCAGTGTCTCTGTGTCTCAGAGTCTCAGTGTCTCTGTGTCCCTGTGTCTCTGTGTCTCTGCGTCTCAGTGTCTCATAGTCTCAGTGAATCAGAGTCTCTGTGTCTCAGTGTCTCAGTGTCTCTGTGTGTCTGTGTCTCAGTTCTCAGAGTCTCTGTGTCTCAGAGTCTCAGTGTCTCTTTGTCTCTGTGTCTCAGTGTCTCTGTGTCTCTGTGTCTCAGTGTCTCAGAATCTCAGTGTCTCTGTTTCTCTGAGTCTCTGTGTCTCTCTGTCTCTGTGTCTCAGTGTCTCGGTGTCTCAGTGTCTCAGAGTCTCAGTGTCTCGGTGTCTCAGTGTGTCAGAGTCTCTGTGTCTCTGTGTCTCCTTGTCTCAGTGTCTCTTTGTCTCAGTGTCTCAATGTCTCTGTGTCTCAGTTTCTGTGTGTGTCTGTGTCTCTGTGTCTCAGTGTCTCTGCGTCTCTGCGTCTCAGAGTCTCAGTGTCTCAGTGCCTCAGTGTCTCAGAGTCTCTGTGTCTCTGTGTCTCAGTGTCTCAGTGTCCCAGTGTCTCAGAGTCTCTGTGTCTCTGTGTCTCAGTGTCTCAGCACCTTAGAGTCTCAGTGTCTCTTTGTCTCTGTGTCTCTGTGTCTCAGTTTCTCTGTGTCTCAGTGTCTCAGTGTCTCCGAGTCTCAGTGTCTCTGTGTCTCAGTGTCCCTGTGTCTCTGTGTCTCAGTGTCTCTGTGTCTCTGTGTCTCTGGTTCTCAGTTTCTCAGGGTGTCAGTGTCTCACAGTCTCTGTGTCTCTGTGCCTCAGTGTCTCTGTGTCTCAGAGTCTCAGTGTCTCTGTGTCCCTGTGTCTCTGTGTCTCTGCGTCTCAGTGTCTCATAGTCTCAGTGACTCAGAGTCTCTGTGTCTCAGTGTCTCAGTGTCTCTGTGTGTCTGTGTCTCAGTTCTCAGAGTCTCTGTGTCTCAGTGTCTCAGTGTCTCTGTGTCTCAGTGTCTCAGAATCTCAGTGTCTCTGTTTCTCTGTGTCTCTGTGTCTCTGTGTCTCAGTGTTTCAGTGTCTCTGTGTCTCAGTGTCTCAGAGTCTCAGTGTCTCTGTGTATCAGTGTCTCTGTGTCTCTGCGTCTCAGTGTCTCTGTGTCTCAGTGTCTCTGTGTCTCAGAGTCTCTGTGTCTCTGTGTCTCAGTGTCTCAGAGTCTCAGAGACTCTGTGGCTCAGTGTCTCAGTGTCTCCGTGACTCCGTGTCTCAGTGTCACAGTGTCTCAGTGTCTCAGTGTCTCTGTGTCTCCGTGTCTCAGTGTCTCTGTGTCTCCGTGTCTCCGTGTCTCAGTGTCTCAGTGTCTCCGTGTCTCCGTGTCTCAGTGTCTCCGTGTCTCCGTGTCACAGTGTCTCAGTGTCTCCATGTCTCCGAGTCTCCGTGTCACAGTGTCTCAGTGTCTCATTGTCTCAGTGTCTCAGTGTCTCAGTGTCTCTGTGTCTCCGTGCCTCAGTGTCTCAGTGTCTCATTGTCTCAGTGTCTCAGTGTCTCAGTGTCTCCGTGTCTCCGTGTCTCAGTGTCTCAGTGTCTCCGTGTCTCCGTGTCTCAGTGTCTCCGTGTCTCCGTGTAACAGTGTCTCAGTGTCTCCGTGTCTCCGTGTCACAGTGTCTCAGTGTCGCATTGTCTCAGTGTCTCAGTGTCTCAGTGTCTCTGTGTCTCTGTGTCTCCGTGCCTCAGTGTCTCAGTGTCTCATTGTCTCAGTGTCTCAGTGTCTCAGTATCTCGGTGTCTCCGTGCCTCAGTGTCTCAGTGTCTCAGTGTCTCTGTGTCTCCGTGTCTCCGTGTCTCAGTGTCTCAGTGTTTCTGTGTCTCTGTCTCTCCGTGTCTCAGTGTCTCTGTGTCTCTGTGTCTCCGTGTCTCCGTGTCTCGGAGTCTCGGTGTCTCGGTGTCTCAGTGTCTCTGTGTCTCCGTGTCTCGGTGTCTCCGTGCCTCAGTGTCTCAGTGTCTCAGTGTCTCTGTGTCTCCGTGTCTCCGTGTCTCAGTGTCTCAGTGTTTCTGTGTCTCTGTCTCTCCGTGTCTCAGTGTCTCTGTGTCTCTGTGTCTCCGTGTCTCCGTGTCTCGGAGTCTCGGTGTCTCGGTGTCTCAGTGTCTCTGTGTCTCCGTGTCTCAGTGTCTCCGTGTCTCAGTGTCTCTGTGTCTCCGTGTCTCAGTGTCTCAGTGTCTCAGTGTGTCTGTGTCTCTGTGTCTCTGTGTCTCAGTGTCTCAGTGTCTCCGTGTCTCAGTATCTCAGTGTCTCATTGTCTCATTGTCTCTGTGTCTCTGTGTCTCCGTGTCTCAGTGTCTCAGTGTCTCAGTGTCTCCGTGTCTCCGTGTCTCCTTGTCTCAGTGTCTCAGTGTTTCAGTGTCTCAGTGTCTCAGTGTCTCTGTGTCTCTGTGCCTCAGTGTGTCTGTGTCTCCGTGTCTCAGTGTCTCAGTGTCTCAGTGTCTCCGTGTCAACGTGTCTCCATGTCTCAGAGTCTCTGGGTCTCTGTGTCTCAGTGTCTCTGTGTCTCCGTGTCTCAGTGTCTCAGTGTCTCAGTGTCTATGGGTCTCTGTGTCTCAGTGTCTCAGTGTCTCCGTGTCTCTGTGTCTCCGTGTCCCAGTGTCTCAGTGTCTCAGTGTCTCAGTGTCTCCGTGTCTCTGTGTCTCCGTGTCTCAGGGTCTCTGTGTCTCAGTGTCTCAGAGTCTCAGTGTCTGTGTGTATCAGTGTCTCTGTGTCTCTGTGTCTCAGGGTGTCAGTGTCTCAGAGTCTCTGTGTCTCTGTGTCTCAGTGTCTCTGTGTCTCTGCGTCTCAGTGTCTCATAGTCTCAGTGTCTCAGAGTCTCTGTGTCTCAGTGTCTCAGTGTCTCTGTGTGTCTGTGTGTCTGTGTCTCAGTTCTCAGTCTCTGTGTCTCAGTGTCTCAGTGTCTCTGTGTCTCAGTGTCTCAGAATCTCAGTGTCTCTGTTTCTCTGTGTCTCTCTGTCTCTGTGTCTCAGTGTCTCTGTGTCTCTGTGTCTCAGAGTCTCAGTGTCTCGGTGTCTAAGTGTGTCAGAGTCTCAGTGTCTCTGTGTCTCTGTGTCTCCTTCTCTCATGTCTCAATGTCTCTGTGTCTCTGTGTCTCAGTTTCTCTGTGTCTCTGTGTCTCAGTGTCTCTGCGTCTCTGCGTCTCAGAGCCTCAGTGTCTCAGAGTCTCAGAGTCTCTGTGTCTCTGTGTCTCAGTGTCTCAGTACCTCAGAGTCTCAGTGTCTCTTTGTCTCTGTGTCTCTGTGTCTCAGTTTCTATGTGTTTCAGTGTCTCAGTGTCTCAGAGTCTCAGAGTCTCTGTGGCTCAATGTCTTGGTGTCTCAGTGACTCAGTGTCTCTGTGTCTCTGTGTCTTTGTGTCTCAGTGTGTCATAGTCTCTGTGTCTCTGTGTCTCAGTGTCTCAGTGGCTCAGTGTCTCAGAGTCTCTGTGTCTCAGAGTCTCAGCGTCTCTGTGTCTCTGTATCTCAGTGTCTCAGAGTCTCAGTGTCTCAGTGTCTCGGTGTCTCAGTGTCTCTGTGACTCTGTGTTTCAGTGTCTCTGTGTCTCTGCGTCTCAGAGTCTCAGTGTCTCAGTGTCTCAGAGTCTCTGTGTCTCTGTGTCTCAGTGTCTCAGTGTCCCAGTGTCTCAGAGTCTCTGTGTCTCTGTGTCTCAGTACCTCAGAGTCTCTGTGTCTCAGTGTCTCAGTGTCTATGTGTCTCTGCGTCTCAGAGTCTCAGTGTCTCAGTGATTCAGTGTCTCAATGTCTCGGTGTCTCAGTGACTCAGTGTCTCAGTGTCTCTGTGTCTCTGTGTCTTTCCCTCTCAGTGTCTCTGTGTCTCAGTGTCTCAGTACCTCAGAGTCTCAGTGTCTCTTTGTCTCTGTGTCTCTGTGTCTCAGTTTCTCAGTGTCTCAGTGTCTCAGTGTCTCCGAGTCTCAGAGACTCTGTGGCTCAGTGTCCCAGTGTTTCTGTGTCTCAGTGTCTCTGTGTCTCTGTGTCTCAGAGTCTCAGTGTCTCAGTGTCTCAGTGTCTCAATGTCTCAGTGTCTCAGTGTCTCAGTGTCTCAGTGATCAGGGTCTCAATGTCTCGGTGTCTCAGTGACTCAGTGTCTCAGTGTCTCTGTGTCTTTGCCTCTCAGTGTCTCTGTGTCCCAGTGTCTCTGTGTCTCAGTGTCTCAGTGGCTCAGTGTCTCAGAGTCTCTGTGTCTCAGAGTCTCAGTGTATCTGTGTCTCTGTGTCTCAGTGTCTCAGCGTCTCAGTGTCTCAGTGTCTCGGTGTCTCAGTCTCTCTGTGTCTCTGTGTTTCAGTGTCTCTGTGTCTCTGCGTCTCAGAGTCTCAGTGTCTCAGTGTCTCAGAGTCTCTGTGTCTCTGTGTCTCAGTGTCTCAGTGTCCCAGTGTCTCAGAGCCTCTGTGTCTCTGTGTCTCAGTACCTCAGAGTCCCTGTGTCTCAGTGTCTCAGTGTCTCTGTGTCTCTGAGTCTCAGAGTCTCAGTGTCTCAGTGCCTCAGTGTCTCAGAGTCTCTGTGTCTCTGTGTCTCAGTGTCTCAGTGTCCCAGTGTCTCAGAGTCTCTGTGTCTCTGTGTCTCAGTACCTCAGAGTCTCAGTGTCTCAGTGTCTCTGTGTCTCTGTTTCTCTGTGTCTCAGTCTCTCAGTGTCTCAGAGTCTCTGTGTCTCGGTGTCTCAGTGTCTCAGAGTCTCTGCGTCTCTAAGTCTCAGTGTCTCTGTGTCTCAGAGTCTCTGTGTCTCTGTGTCTCAGTGTCTCAGAGTCTCAGAGTCTCTGTGTCTCAGTGTCTCAGTGTCCCAGTGTCTCAGAGTCTCTGTGTCTCAGTACCTCAGAGTCTCAGTGTGTCAGTGTCTCAGTGTCTCTGTGTCTCAGTTTCTCTGTGTCTCAGTGTCCCAATGTCTCAGAGTCTCTGTGTCTCGGTGTCTCAGTGTCTCAGAGTCTCTGTGTCTCTGTGTCTCAGTGTCTCAGTGTCCCAGTGTCTCAGAGTCTCTGTGTCTCAGTACCTCAGAGTCTCAGTGTCTCAGTGTCTCAGTATCTCTGTGTCTCATTGTCTCTGTGTCTCTGTGTCTCAGTACCTCAGAGTCTCAGTGTCTCAGTGTCTCAGTATCTCTGTGTCTCATTGTCTCAGTGTCTCTGTGTCTCAGTGTCTCAGCGTCTCTGTCTCTCTGAGTCTCAGTGTCTCTGTGTCTCAGTGTCCCTGTGTCTCTGTGTCTCAGTGTCTCTGTGTCTCTGTGTCTCAGTGTCTCAGGGTGTCAGTGTCTCACAGTCTCTGTGTCTCTGTGTCTCTGTGCCTCAGTGTCTCTGTGTCTCAGAGTCTCAGTGTCTCTGTGTCCCTGTGTCTCTGTGTCTCTGCGTCTCAGTGTCTCATAGTCTCAGTGACTCAGAGTCTCTGTGTCTCAGTGTCTCAGTGTCTCTGTGTCTCAGTGTCTCAGAATCTCAGTGTCTCTGTTTCTCTGTGTCTCAGTGTTTCAGTGTCTCTGTGTCTCAGTGTCTCAGAGTCTCAGTGTCTCTGTGTATCAGTGTCTCTGTGTCTCTGTGTCTCAGAGCCTCTGTGTCTCTGTGTCTCAGAACCTCAGAGTCTCAGTGTCTCATTGTCTCAGTGTCTCTTTGTCTCAGAGTCTCTGTGTCTCTGTCTCTCTGTGTCTCCGTGTATCAGTGTCTCTGTGTCTCTGCGTCTCAGTGTCTCTGTGTCTCAGTGTCTCTGTGTCTCAGAGTCTCTGTGTCTCTGTGTCTCAGTGTCTCAGAGTCTCAGAGAATCTGTGGCTCAGTGTCTCAGTGTTTCTGTGTCTCAGAGTCTCTGTGTCTCTGTCTCTCTGTGTCTCCGTGTCTGAGTGTCCCAGAGTCCAAGTGTCTCAGTGTCTGAGAGACTCTGTGTCTCAGTGTCTCAGTGTCTCTGTGTCTCACTGTCTCTGTGTCTCCATGTCTCAGTGTCTCCGAGTCTCTGTGTCTCTGTGTCTCAGTCTCTCAGTGTCTCTGTGTCTCAGAGTCTCTGTGTCTCTGTGTCTCTGAGTCCCCGTGTCTGAGTGTCCCAGAGTCTCAGTGTCTCTGTGTCTCAGTGTCTGAGAGACTCTGTGTCTCAGTGTCTCAGTGTCTCTTTGTCTCTGTGTCTCAGTGTCTCTGTGTCTCTGTGTCTCAGTGTCTCAGAATCTCAGTGTCTCTGTTTCTCTGAGTCTCTGTGTCTCTCTGTCTCTGTGTCTCAGTGTCTCGGTGTCTCAGTGTCTCAGAGTCTCAGTGTCTCGGTGTCTCAGTGTGTCAGAGTCTCTGTGTCTCTGTGTCTCCTTGTCTCAGTGTCTCTTTGTCTCAGTGTCTCAATGTCTCTGTGTCTCAGTTTCTGTGTGTGTCTGTGTCTCTGTGTCTCAGTGTCTCTGCGTCTCTGCATCTCAGAGTCTCAGTGTCTCAGTGCCTCAGTGTCTCTGTGTCTCTGTGTCTCAGTGTCTCAGTGTCCCAGTGTCTCAGAGTCTCTGTGTCTCTGTGTCTCAGTGTCTCAGCACCTTAGAGTCTCAGTGTCTCTTTGTCTCTGTGTCTCTGTGTCTCAGTTTCTCTGTGTCTCAGTGTGTCAGTGTCTCCGAGTCTCAGTGTCTCTGTGTCTCAGTGTCCCTGTGTCTCTGTGTCTCTGTGTCTCAATGTCTCAGTGTCTCAATGTCACTGTGTCTCTGTGTCTCAGAGTCTCAGTGTCTCAGTGCCTCAGTGTCTCATAGTCTCTGTGTCTCTGTGTCTCAGTGTCTCTGTGTCTCAGTGTCTCAGAGTCTCTGTTTCTCTGTGTCTCAGTATCTCTGTGTCTCTGTGTCTCAGTGTCTCTGTGTCTCAGTGTCTCAGTGTCTCTGTGTCACAGGGTCTCTGCATCTCAGAGTCTCAGTGTCTCAGTGTCTCAGAGTGTCTGAGTCTCAGTGTCTCAGTGTCTCTGTGTCTCTGTGCCTCAGTGTGTCAGAGTCTATGTGTCTCTGTGTCTCTGTGTCTCCTTGTCTCAGTGTCTTTGTGTCTCAATGTCTCCATGTCTCTGTGTCTCAGTGTCTCTGTTTCTCAGCGCCTCTGTGTCTCTGTGTTTCAGTGTCTCAATGCGTCTGTGTCTCTGTGTTTCTATGTCTCTGTGTCTCTGTGTCTCAATGTCTCTCTGGCTCTGAGTCTCTGTGTCTCAGTGTCTCAGAGTCTCAGAGTCTCTCTGTCTCAGTGTTTCAGTGCATCTGTGTCTCTGTGTCTCAGTGTCTCAGTATCTCTGTGTCTCAGTGTCTCTGTGTCTCAGTGTCCCTGTGTCTCTGTGTCTCAGTGTCTCAGAGTCTCAGTGTCTCTGTGTCTCTGTGTCTCAGTGTCTCTGAGTGTCAGTGTCTCTGTGTCTCGGTGTCACAGTGTCTCTGTGTCTCAGTGTCACAGTTTCTCAGTGTATCAGTTTCCCAGAGTCTCTGTGTCTCTGTGTCTCTGTGTCTCAGCGTCTCCATGTCTCAGTGTCTCTGTGTCTCAGTGTCTCTGTGCCTCAGTGTCTCTGTGTCTCAGTGTCTCTGCGTCTCAGTGTCTCAGTGTCTCAGTGTCTCCGTGTCTCAGAGTCTCAGTGTCTCTGTGTCTCTGTGTGCCAGTGTCTCAGTGCCTCTGTGTCTCAATGTCTCAGTGTCTCAGAGCCTCAATGCCTCAGTGTCTCAATGTCTCAGTGTCTCAGTGCCTCAATGTCTCAGTGTCTCAGAGTCTCATTGTCTCTGTGTCTCAGTGTCACAGTGCCTCAGTGTCTCAGTGTCTCTGTGTCTCAGAGTCTCAATGTCTCAGTGTCTCTGTGTCTCTGTGTCTCATTGTCTCAGAGTCTCTGTGTCTCAGTGTCTCTGTGTGTCAGTGTCTCAGTGTCTCTGTGTCTCAATGTCTCAGTGTCTCAGTGTCTCAATGTCTCACTGTCTCAGAGTCTCATTGTCTCTGTGTCTCAGTGTTACAGTGTCTCAGTGTCTCGGTGTTTCTGTGTCTCAGTGTCTCAGTGTCTCAGTGTCTCAGTGTCTCAGAGTCTCTGTGTCTCTGTGTCTCAGTGTCTCAGTGTCCCAGTGTCTCAGAGTCTCTGGGTCTCAGTGTCTCAGTACCTCAGAGTCTCACTGTCTCTTTGTCTCTGTCTCTCTGTGCCTCAGTGTCTCAGTGTGTCTGTGTCTCAGTGTCTCAAAGTCTCTGCATCTCTAAGTCTCAGTGTCTCTGTGTCTCAGTGTGTCAGAGTCTCTGTGTCTCAGTGTCTCAGAGCCTCAGAGTCTCTGTGTCTCAGTTTCTCAGTGTCTCAGTGTTTCTGTGTCTCAGTGTCTCTGTGTCTCTGTGTCTCAGAGTCTCAGTGTCTCAGTGTCTCAGTGCCTCTGTGTCTCAGTGCCTCTGTGTCTCTGTGTCTCTGTGTCTCCGTGTCTGAGTGTCTCAGAGTCTCAGTGTCTCTGTGTCTCAGACTCTCAGCGCATCTGTGTCTCAGTGTCTCAGTGCCTCAGATACTCTGTGTCTCTGTGTCTCTGCGTCTCAGTGTCTCAGAGTCTCAGTGTCTCTGTGTCTCAGTGTCTCAGTGTCTCAGAGTTTCTGTGTCTCTGTGTCTCAGTGTCTATGTGTCTCAGTGTCTCAATGTCTCAGTGTCTCAGTGTCTCAGTGACTCAGTGTCTCGATGTCTCAGTGTCGCAGAGTCTCTGTGTATCTGTGTCTCAGTGTCTCAGTGTCTCAGAGTCTCAGTGTCTGAGAGTCTCAGTGTCACTGAGTCTCTGTGTCTCAGAGTCTCAGTGTCTCAGTGTCTCACAGTCTCAGGGTCTCAGTGTCTCTGTGCCACAGTGTCTCAGTGTCTCAGAGTCTCAGTGTCCCTGTGTCTCTGTGTCTCTGTGCCTCAGTGTCTCAGAGTCTCAGTGCCTCAGATTCTCAGTGTCTCAGTGTCTCTGGGTCTCAGTGTCCCTGTGTCTCTGTGCCTCAGTGTCTCAGAATCTCAGTGTCTCAGTGTCGCTGTGTCTCTGTGCCGCAGTGTCTCCGTGTCTCAGAGTCTCTGAGTCTTAGTGTTACTGTGTCTCAGTGTCTCTGTGTCTCAGTGCCTCAGTGTCTCTGTGTCTCAGTGTCTCTGTGCCTCAGTGTCTCTGTGTCTCAGTGTCTCTGTGCCTCTGTGACTCTGAGTCTCATTGTCTCTTTGCCTCAGTATCTCAGTTTCTCAGTGTCTCTGTGTGTCTGTGCCTCAGTGCCTCAGTGTCTTAGAGCCTCAGTGTCTCTGTGTCTCAGTCTCTCAGAGTCTCTGTGTCTCTGTGTCTCAGTGTCTCTGTGCCTCAGTGTCTCAGAGTCTCAGTGTCTCAGATTCTCAGTGTCTCAGTGTCTGTCTGTCTCTGTGTCTCTGTGCCCTAGTGTCTCAGTGTCTCAGAGTCTCATTGTCTCTGTGACTCTGTGTCTCAGTGTCTCTTTACCTCAGTGTCTTAGTGTCTCACTGTCTCCGTGTCTCAGCGTCTCAGTGCCTCAGTCCCTCTGTGTCTCTGTCCCTCAGTGCCTCATTGTCACTGTACCTCAGTGTCTCTGTGTCCCTGTGCCTCAGTGTCTCAGTGTCTGAGTGTTTCAGGTCTCAGAGTCGCAGTATCTCTGTGTCTCAGTGTCTCAGAGTCTCAGAGTCTCTGTGTCTCGGTGCCTCTGTATCTCAGTTTCTCTGTGTCTCAGAGTCTCAGTGTCTCTGTGTCTCTTTGTCTCTTTGTCTCAGCGTCTCTGTACCTCAGTGTCTCAGTGTCTCAGAGACTCTGTGTCTCTGTGTCTCAGTATCTGAGAGACTCAGTGTCTCTATGTTTCTGTGTCTCAGTGTCTCTGGGTCTCAGTGTCTCTTTGCCTTAGTGCCTCTGTGTCTCTGTGTCTCAGTGTCTCTTTGTCTCTGATTCTCAGTGTCTCAGAGTCTCTGTGTGTCAGTGTCTCTTTGTCTCAGTGTCTCTGTGCCTCAGTGTCTCAGAGTCCCAGTGTCTTAGTGACTCTGTGTCTCAGTGTCTCAGAGTCTGAGTGTCTCAGTGTCTCAGTGTCTCAGTGTCTCTGTGCCTCAGTGTCTCAGAGTCTCAGTGTCTCAGTGTCTCTGAGTCTCTGCGTCTCTGCGTCTCAGTGTCTCTGTGTCTTCGTGTCTCAGAGTCTCTGTGTCTCGGTCCCTCTGTGTCTCAGTGCCTCAGTGACTCAGTGCCACAGACTCTCAGTGTCACAGAGTCCCTGTGTCTCAGTGCCTCAGTGGCTCAGTGTCTCAGTGTGTCAGTGCCTCAGTGCCACAGTGTCTCCGTGTCACAGAGTCTCTGTGTTTCAGTGTGCCAGTGTCTCATTCTCTCTGTGTCTCAGTGACTCAGTGTGTCAGTGCCTCAGTGCCACAGTGTCTCAGTGTCCCCGAGCCTCTGTATCTCACTGTCTCTGTCTCTTGTGTCTCAGTGTCTCAGAGTCTCTGTGCCTCAGAGTCTCAGAGTCTCTGTGTCTCAGTGCCTCCGTGTTTCTGCGTCTCAGTGTCTGTGTCTCAGTTTCTCAGAGTCTCTGTGTCTATGTGTCCCAGTGTCTCAGTGTCTCAGTGTCTCAGAGTCTGTGTCGCTCTGTGTCTCAGTGTCTCAGTGTCTCTGTGTCTCATAGTCTCAGTGTCTCAGTGTCTCAGAGTCTCTGTGTCTCTGTGTCTCAGTGTCGCTGTGTCTCTGTGTCGCAGGGTCTCAGTGTCTCAATGTCTCTGTGTCTCTATGTCTCAGTGTCTCTGTGTCTCTGTGTGTCAGAGTCTCAGTGTCTCTTTGTCTCAGTGTGTCAGAGTCTCAGTGTCTCTGTGTCTCTGTGTCTCAGTGTCTCAGTGCCTCAGCGTCTCAGTGTCTCAGTGTCTCAGTGTCTCAATCTCTCAGTGTCTCTGTGTCTCAGTGTCTCAGAGTCTCAGAGTCTCTGTGTCTCAGTGTCTGTATCTCTGTGTCTCTGTGACTCTGTGTCTCAGAGTCTCAGTGTCTCTGTGTCTCAGTGTCTCAGAGTCTCTGTTTCTCTGTGTCTCAGTATCTCTGTGTCTCTGTGTCTCTGTGTCTCAGTGTCTCTGTGTCTCAGTGTCTCAGTGTCTCTGTGTCACAGGGTCTCTGCATCTCAGAGTCTCAGTGTCTCAGTGTCTCAGTGTCTCTGTGTCTCTGTGCCTCAGTGTGTCAGAGTCTATGTGTCTCTGTGCCTCTGTGTCTCCTTGTCTCAGTGTCTTTGTGTCTCAATGTCTCTATGTCTCTGTGTCTCAGTGTCTCTGTTTCTCAGCGCCTCTGTGTCTCTGTGTTTCAGTGTCTCAATGCGTCTGTGTCTCTGTGTTTCTATGTCTCTGTGTCTCTGTGTCTCAATGTCTCTGTGGCTCTGTGTCTCTGTGTCTCAGAGTCTCAGAGTCTCAGAGTCTCTCTGTCTCAGTGTCTCAGTGCATCTGTGTCTCTGTCTCTCAGTGTCTCAGTATCTCTGTGTCTCAGTGTCTCTGTGTCTCAGTGTCCCTGTGTCTCTGTGTCTCAGTGTCTCAGAGTCTCAGTGTCTCTGTGTCTCAGTGTCTCTGATTGTCAGTGTCTCTGTGTCTCGGTGTCTCTGTGTCTCAGTGTCTCAGTGTCTCTGTGTCTCAGTGTCTCAATGTCTGAGTGTCTCAGAGTCACAGTGTCTCTGTGTCTCAGTGTCACAGTTTCTCAGTGTATCAGTGTCTCAGAGTCTCTGTGTCTCTCTGTCACAGTGTCTCCATGTCTCAATGTCTCTGTGTCTCTGTGTCTCAGTGTCTCTGTGTCTCAGTGTCTCTGCGTCTCAGTGTCTCAGTGTCTCCGTGTCTCAGAGTCTCAGTGTCTCTGTGTCTCTGTGCCACAGTGTCTCCGTGTCTCAGAGTCTCTGAGTCTCAGTGTTACTGTGTCTCAGTGTCTCAGTGTCTCTGTGTCTCAGTGTCTCTGTGCCTCAGTGTCTCTGTGTCTCAGTGTCTCTGTGCCTCTGTGACTCTGAGTCTCATTGTCTCTTTGCCTCAGTATCTCAGTTTTTCAGTGTCTCGTGTCTCTGTGCCTCAGTGCCTCAGTGTCTTAGAGCCTCAGTGTCTCTGTGTCTCAGTCTCTCAGAGTCTCTGTGTCTCTGTGTCTCAGTGTCTCTGTGCCTCAGTGTCTCAGAGTCTCAGTGTCTCAGATTCTCAGTGTCTCAGTGTCTGTCTGTCTCTGTGTCTCTGTGCCCTAGTGTCTCAGTGTCTCAGTGTCTCAGAGTCTCATTGTCTCTGTGACTCTGTGTCTCAATGTCTCTTTACCTCAGTGTCTTAGTGTCTCACTGTCTCCGTGTCTCAGCGTCTCAGTGCCTCAGTGCCTCTGTGTCTCTGTCCCTCAGTGCCTCATTGTCACTGTACCTCAGTGTCTCTGTGTCTCTGTGCCTCAGTGTCTCAGTGTCTGAGTGTTTCAGGTCTCAGAGTCGCAGTATCTCTGTGTCTCAGTGTCTCAGTGTCTCAGAGACTCTGTGTCTCTGTGTCTCAGTATCTGAGAGACTCAGTGTCTCTATGTTTCTGTGTCTCAGTGTCTCTGGGTCTCAGTGTCTCTTTGCCTTAGTGCCTCTGTGTCTCTGTGTCTCAGTGTCTCTTTGTCTCTGATTCTCAGTGTCTCAGAGTCTCTGTGTGTCAGTGTCTCTTTGTCTCAGTGTCTCTGTGCCTCAGTGTCTCAGAGTCTCAGTGTCTTAGTGACTCTGTGTCTCAGTGTCTCAGAGTCTGAGTGTCTCAGTGTCTCAGTGTCTCTGTGTCTCAGTGTCTCAGTGTCTCAATGTCTCAGTGTCTCCGTGACTCAGTTTCTCAATGTCTCGGTGTCTCAGAGTCTCTGTGTATCTGTGTCTCAGTGTCTCAGTGTCTCTGTGTCTCAGTGTCTCAGTGTCTCAGTGTCTCTGAGTCTCTGCGTCTCTGCGTCTCAGTGTCTCTGTGTCTTCGTGTCTCAGAGTCTCTGTGTCTCGGTCCCTCTGTGTCTCAGTGCCTCAGTGACTCAGTGCCACAGACTCTCAGTGTCACAGAGTCCCTGTGTCTCAGTGCCTCAGTGGCTCAGTGTCTCAGTGTGTCAGTGCCTCAGTGCCACAGTGTCTCCGTGTCACAGAGTTTCTGTGTTTCAGTGTGTCAGTGTCTCATTCTCTCTGTGTCTCAGTGACTCAGTGTGTCAGTGCCTCAGTGCCACAGTGTCTCAGTGTCCCCGAGCCTCTGTATCTCACTGTCTCTGTCTCTTGTGTCTCAGTGTCTCAGAGTCTCAGTGCCTCAGAGTCTCAGAGTCTCTGTGTCTCAGTGCCTCCCTGTCCCTGCGTCTCAGTGTCTGTGTCTAAGTTTCTCAGAGTCTCTGTGTCTATGTGTCCCAGTGTCTCAGTGTCTCAGTGTCTCAGAGTCTGTGTGTCTCTGTGTCTCAGTGTCTCAGTGTCTCTGTGTCTCATAGTCTCAGTGTCTCAGTGTCTCAGAGTCTCTGTGTCTCTGTGTCTCAGTGTCTCTGTGTCTCTGTGTCGCAGGGTCTCAGTGTCTCAATGTCTCTGTGTCTCTATGTCTCAGTGTCTCTGTGTCTCTGTGTGTCAGAGTCTCAGTGTCTCTTTGTCTCAGTGTGTCAGAGTCTCAGTGTTTCTGTGTCTCTGTGTCTCAGTGTCTCAGTGCCTCAGTGTCTCAATGTCTCAGTGTCTCAGTGTCTCAATCTCTCAGTGTCTCAGTGTCTCAGTGTCTCAGAGTCTCAGAGTCTCTGTGTCTCAGTGTCTCTGTATCTCTGTGTCTCTGTGACTCTGTGTCTCAGAGTCTCAGTGTCTCTGTGTCTCAGTGTCTCTTTGTCTCAGTGTCTCTGTGCCTCTGTGTCTCTGTGTCTCAGTGTCTGAGTATCTCAGAGTCTCAGTGTCTCTGTGTCTCAGTGTCTCAGAGTCTCTGTTTCTCTGTGTCTCAGTATCTCTGTGTCTCTGTGTCTCAGTGTCTCTGTGTCTCAGTGTCTCTGTGTCTCAGTGTCTCAGTGTCTCAGTGTCTCTGTGTCACAGGGTCTCTGCATCTCAGAGTCTCAGTGTCTCAGTGTCTCAGAGTGTCTGAGTCTCTGTGTCTCAGTGTCTCAGTGTCTCAGTGTCTCTGTGTCTCTGTGCCTCAGTGTGTCAGAGTCTATGTATCTCTGTGTCTCTGTGTCTCCTTGTCTCAGTGTCTTTGTGTCTCAATGTCTCCATGTCTCTGTGTCTCAGTGTCTCTGTTTCTCAGCGCCTCTGTGTCTCTGTGTTTCAGTGTCTCAATGCGTCTGTGTCTCTGTGTTTCTATGTCTCTGTGTCTCTGTGTCTCAATGTCTCTCTGGCTCTGAGTCTCTGTGTCTCAGTGTCTCAGAGTCTCAGAGTCTCTCTGTCTCAGTGTCTCAGTGCATCTGTGTCTCTGTGTCTCAGTGTCTCAGTATCTCTGTGTCTCAGTGTCTCTGTGTCTCAGTGTCCCTGTGTCTCTGTGTCTCAGTGTCTCAGAGTCTCAGTGTCTCTGTGTCTCTGTGTCTCAGTGTCTCTGAGTGTCAGTGTCTCTGTGTCTCGGTGTCTCAGTGTCTCAGTGTCTCTGTGTCTCAGTGTCTCAATGTCTGAGTGTCTCAGAGTCACAGTGTCTCTGTGTCTCAGTGTCACAGTTTCTCAGTGTATCAGTGTCCCAGAGTCTCTGTGTCTCTGTGTCTCAGTGTCTCCATGTCTCAATGTCTCTGTGTCTCTGTGCCTCAGTGTCTCTGTGCCTCAGTGTCTCTGTGTCTCAGTGTCTCAGTGTCTCAATGTCTCACTGTCTCAGAGTCTCATTGTCTCTGTGTCTCAGTGTTACAGTGTCTCAGTGTCTCGGTGTTTCTGTGTCTCAGTGTCTCAGTGTCTCAGTGTCTCAGAGTCTCTGTGTCTCTGTGTCTCAGTGTCTCAGTGTCCCAGTGTCTCAGAGTCTCTGTGTCTCAGTGTCTCAGTACCTCAGAGTCTCACTGTCTCTTTGCCTCTGTCTCTCTGTGCCTCAGTGTCTCTGTGTCTCAGTGTCTCAAAGTCTCTGCATCTCTAAGTCTCAGTGTCTCTGTGTCTCAGTGTGTCAGAGTCTCTGTGTCTCAGTGTCTCAGAGCCTCAGAGTCTCTGTGTCTCAGTTTCTCAGTGTCTCAGTGTTTCTGTGTCTCAGTGTCTCTGTGTCTCAGACTCTCAGCGCATCTGTGTCTCAGTGTCTCAGTGCCTCAGATACTCTGTGTCTCTGTGTCTCTGCGTCTCAGTGTCTCAGAGTCTCAGTGTCTCTGTGTCTCAGACTCTCAGCGCATCTGTGTCTCAGTGTCTCAGTGTCTCAGTGTCACAGGGTCTCAGTGTCTCAGTGCCTCTGTGTCTCTGTGTCTCTGTGTCTCCGTGTCTGAGTGTCTCAGAGTCTCAGTGTCTCAGTGTATCAGAGTCTCAGTGTCTCAGTGTCTCAGTGCCTCTGTGTCTCTGTGTCTCTGTGTCTCCGTGTCTGAGTGTCTCAGAGTCTCAGTGTCTCTGTGTCTCAGACTCTCAGCGCATCTGTGTCTCAGTGTCTCAGTGCCTCAGATACTCTGTGTCTCTGTGTCTCTGCGTCTCAGTGTCTCAGAGTCTCAGTGTCTCTGTGTCTCAGTGTCTCAGTGTCTCAGAGTTTCTGTGTCTCTGTGTCTCAGTGTCTATGTGTCTCAGTGTCTCAATGTCTCAGTGTCTCAGTGTCTCAGTGACTCAGTGTCTCGATGTCTCAGTGTCGCAGAGTCTCTGTGTATCTGTGTCTCAGTGTCTCAGTGTCTCAGAGTCTCAGTGTCTGAGAGTCTCAGTGTCCCTGAGTCTCTGTGTCTCAGAGTCTCAGTGTCTCAGTGTCTCACAGTCTCAGGGTCTCAGTGTCTCTGTGCCACAGTGTCTCAGTGTCTCAGAGTCTCAGTGTCCCTGTGTCTCTGTGTCTCTGTGCCTCAGTGTCTCAGAGTCTCAGTGCCTCAGATTCTCAGTGTCTCAGTGTCTCTGGGTCTCAGTGTCCCTGTGTCTCTGTGCCTCAGTGTCTCAGAATCTCAGTGTCTCAGTGTCGCTGTGTCTCTGTGCCGCAGTGTCTCCGTGTCTCAGAGTCTCTGAGTCTTAGTGTTACTGTGTCTCAGTGTCTCTGTGTCTCAGTGCCTCAGTGTCTCTGTGTCTCAGTGTCTCTGTGCCTCAGTGTCTCTGTGTCTCAGTGTCTCTGTGCCTCTGTGACTCTGAGTCTCATTGTCTCTTTGCCTCAGTATCTCAGTTTCTCAGTGTCTCTGTGTGTCTGTGCCTCAGTGCCTCAGTGTCTTAGAGCCTCAGTGTCTCTGTGTCTCAGTCTCTCAGAGTCTCTGTGTCTCTGTGTCTCAGTGTCTCTGTGCCTCAGTGTCTCAGAGTCTCAGTGTCTCAGATTCTCAGTGTCTCAGTGTCTGTCTGTCTCTGTGTCTCTGTGCCCTAGTGTCTCAGTGTCTCAGAGTCTCATTGTCTCTGTGACTCTGTGTCTCAGTGTCTCTTTACCTCAGTGTCTTAGTGTCTCACTGTCTCCGTGTCTCAGCGTCTCAGTGCCTCAGTCCCTCTGTGTCTCTGTCCCTCAGTGCCTCATTGTCACTGTACCTCAGTGTCTCTGTGTCCCTGTGCCTCAGTGTCTCAGTGTCTGAGTGTTTCAGGTCTCAGAGTCGCAGTATCTCTGTGTCTCAGTGTCTCAGAGTCTCAGAGTCTCTGTGTCTCGGTGCCTCTGTATCTCAGTTTCTCTGTGTCTCAGAGTCTCAGTGTCTCTGTGTCTCTTTGTCTCTTTGTCTCAGCGTCTCTGTACCTCAGTGTCTCAGTGTCTCAGAGACTCTGTGTCTCTGTGTCTCAGTATCTGAGAGACTCAGTGTCTCTATGTTTCTGTGTCTCAGTGTCTCTGGGTCTCAGTGTCTCTTTGCCTTAGTGCCTCTGTGTCTCTGTGTCTCAGTGTCTCTTTGTCTCTGATTCTCAGTGTCTCAGAGTCTCTGTGTGTCAGTGTCTCTTTGTCTCAGTGTCTCTGTGCCTCAGTGTCTCAGAGTCCCAGTGTCTTAGTGACTCTGTGTCTCAGTGTCTCAGAGTCTGAGTGTCTCAGTGTCTCAGTGTCTCAGTGTCTCTGTGCCTCAGTGTCTCAGAGTCTCAGTGTCTCAGTGTCTCTGAGTCTCTGCGTCTCTGCGTCTCAGTGTCTCTGTGTCTTCGTGTCTCAGAGTCTCTGTGTCTCGGTCCCTCTGTGTCTCAGTGCCTCAGTGACTCAGTGCCACAGACTCTCAGTGTCACAGAGTCCCTGTGTCTCAGTGCCTCAGTGGCTCAGTGTCTCAGTGTGTCAGTGCCTCAGTGCCACAGTGTCTCCGTGTCACAGAGTCTCTGTGTTTCAGTGTGCCAGTGTCTCATTCTCTCTGTGTCTCAGTGACTCAGTGTGTCAGTGCCTCAGTGCCACAGTGTCTCAGTGTCCCCGAGCCTCTGTATCTCACTGTCTCTGTCTCTTGTGTCTCAGTGTCTCAGAGTCTCTGTGCCTCAGAGTCTCAGAGTCTCTGTGTCTCAGTGCCTCCGTGTCTCTGCGTCTCAGTGTCTGTGTCTCAGTTTCTCAGAGTCTCTGTGTCTATGTGTCCCAGTGTCTCAGTGTCTCAGTGTCTCAGAGTCTGTGTCGCTCTGTGTCTCAGTGTCTCAGTGTCTCTGTGTCTCATAGTCTCAGTGTCTCAGTGTCTCAGAGTCTCTGTGTCTCTGTGTCTCAGTGTCGCTGTGTCTCTGTGTCGCAGGGTCTCAGTGTCTCAATGTCTCTGTGTCTCTATGTCTCAGTGTCTCTGTGTCTCTGTGTGTCAGAGTCTCAGTGTCTCTTTGTCTCAGTGTGTCAGAGTCTCAGTGTCTCTGTGTCTCTGTGTCTCAGTGTCTCAGTGCCTCAGCGTCTCAGTGTCTCAGTGTCTCAGTGTCTCAATCTCTCAGTGTCTCTGTGTCTCAGTGTCTCAGAGTCTCAGAGTCTCTGTGTCTCAGTGTCTGTATCTCTGTGTCTCTGTGACTCTGTGTCTCAGAGTCTCAGTGTCTCTGTGTCTCAGTGTCTCAGAGTCTCTGTTTCTCTGTGTCTCAGTATCTCTGTGTCTCTGTGTCTCTGTGTCTCAGTGTCTCTGTGTCTCAGTGTCTCAGTGTCTCTGTGTCACAGGGTCTCTGCATCTCAGAGTCTCAGTGTCTCAGTGTCTCAGTGTCTCTGTGTCTCTGTGCCTCAGTGTGTCAGAGTCTATGTGTCTCTGTGCCTCTGTGTCTCCTTGTCTCAGTGTCTTTGTGTCTCAATGTCTCTATGTCTCTGTGTCTCAGTGTCTCTGTTTCTCAGCGCCTCTGTGTCTCTGTGTTTCAGTGTCTCAATGCGTCTGTGTCTCTGTGTTTCTATGTCTCTGTGTCTCTGTGTCTCAATGTCTCTGTGGCTCTGTGTCTCTGTGTCTCAGAGTCTCAGAGTCTCAGAGTCTCTCTGTCTCAGTGTCTCAGTGCATCTGTGTCTCTGTCTCTCAGTGTCTCAGTATCTCTGTGTCTCAGTGTCTCTGTGTCTCAGTGTCCCTGTGTCTCTGTGTCTCAGTGTCTCAGAGTCTCAGTGTCTCTGTGTCTCAGTGTCTCTGATTGTCAGTGTCTCTGTGTCTCGGTGTCTCTGTGTCTCAGTGTCTCAGTGTCTCTGTGTCTCAGTGTCTCAATGTCTGAGTGTCTCAGAGTCACAGTGTCTCTGTGTCTCAGTGTCACAGTTTCTCAGTGTATCAGTGTCTCAGAGTCTCTGTGTCTCTCTGTCACAGTGTCTCCATGTCTCAATGTCTCTGTGTCTCTGTGTCTCAGTGTCTCTGTGTCTCAGTGTCTCTGCGTCTCAGTGTCTCAGAGTCTCAGTGTCTCTGTGTCTCTGTATGCCAGTGTCTCAGTGTCTCTGTGTCTCTGTGTCTCAATGTCTCAGTGTCTCAGAGTCTCAATGTCTCAGTGTCTCAGTGTCACAGTGCCTCAGTGTCTCAGTGTCTCAGTGTCTCAGAGTCTCAGTGTCTCAGTGTCTCTGTGTGCCAGTGTCTCAGTGTCTCTGTGTCTCAATGTCTCAGTGTCTCAGAGCCTCAATGCCTCAGTGTCTCAATGTCTCAGTGTCTCAGTGCCTCAATGTCTCAGTGTCTCAGAGTCTCATTGTCTCTGTGTCTCAGTGTCACAGTGCCTCAGTGTCTCAGTGTCTCTGTGTCTCAGAGTCTCAGTGTCTCTGTGTCTCTGTGCCCTAGTGTCTCATTGTCTCAGAGTCTCTGTGTCTCAGTGTCTCTGTGTGTCAGTGTCTCAGTGTCTCTTTGTCTCAATGTCTCAGTGTCTCAGAGTCTCAATGTCACAGTGTCTCAATGTCTCAGTGTCTCAGTGTCTCAATGTCTCACTGTCTCAGAGTCTCATTGTCTCTGTGTCTCAGTGTTACAGTGTCTCAGTGTCTCGGTGTTTCTGTGTCTCAGTGTCTCTGTGTCTCTGTGTCTCTTTGTCTCTGTGTTTCAGTGTCTCTGTGTCTCTGCGTCTCAGAGTCTCAGTGTCTCAGTGTCTCAGTGTCTCAGAGTCTCTGTGTCTCTGTGTCTCAGTGTCTCAGTGTCCCAGTGTCTCAGAGTCTCTGTGTCTCAGTGTCTCAGTACCTCAGAGTCTCACTGTCTCTTTGTCTCTGTGTCTCTGTGCCTCAGTGTCTCAGTGTCTCAGTGTCTCAAAGTCTCTGCATCTCTAAGTCTCAGTGTCTCTGTGTCTCAGTGTGTCAGAGTCTCTGTGTCTCAGTTTCTCAGTGTCTCAGTGTTTCTGTGTCACAGTGTCTCAGTGTCTCTGTGTCTCTGTGTCTCAGAGTCTCAGTGTCTCAGTGTCTCAGTGCCTCTGTGTCTCTGTGTCTCCGTGTCTGAGTGTCTCAGAGTCTCAGTGTCTCTGTGTCTCAGACTCTCAGCGCATCTGTGTCTCAGTGTCTCAGTGCCTCAGATACTCTGTGTCTCTGTGCCTCTGCGTCTCAGTGTCTCAGAGTCTCAGTGTCTCTGTGTCTCAGTGTCTCAGTGTCTCAGAGTTTCTGTGTCTCTGTGTCTCAGTGTCTCAGTGTCTCAGTGACTCAGTGTCTCGATGTCTCAGTGTCGCAGAGTCTCTGTGTATCTGTGTCTCAGTGTCTCAGTGTCCCTGTGTCTCAGAGTCTCAGAGTCTCAGTGTCTGAGAGTCTCAGTGTCCCTGAGTCTCTGTGTCTCAGAGTCTCAGTGTCTCAGTGTCTCACAGTCTCAGGGTCTCAGTGTCTCTGTGTCTCTGTGCCTCAGTGTCTCAGAGTCTCAGTGCCTCAGATTCTCAGTGTCTCAGTGTCTCTAGGTCTCAGTGTCCCTGTGTCTCTGTGCCTCAGTGTCTCAGAATCTCAGTGTCTCAGTGTCGCTGTGTCTCTGTGCCACAGTGTCTCCGTGTCTCAGAGTCTCTGAGTCTCAGTGTTACTGTGTCTCAGTGTCTCTGTGTCTCAGTGTCTCAGTGTCTCTGTGTCTCAGTGTCTCTGTGCCTCAGTGTCTCTGTGTCTCAGTGTCTCTGTGCCTCTGTGACTCTGAGTCTCATTGTCTCTTTGCCTCAGTATCTCAGTTTTTCAGTGTCTCGTGTCTCTGTGCCTCAGTGCCTCAGTGTCTTAGAGCCTCAGTGTCTCTGTGTCTCAGTCTCTCAGAGTCTCTGTGTCTCTGTGTCTCAGTGTCTCTGTGCCTCAGTGTCTCAGAGTCTCAGTGTCTCAGATTCTCAGTGTCTCAGTGTCTGTCTGTCTCTGTGTCTCTGTGCCCTAGTGTCTCAGTGTCTCAGAGTCTCATTGTCTCTGTGACTCTGTGTCTCAGTGTCTCTTTACCTCAGTGTCTTAGTGTCTCACTGTCTCCGTGTCTCAGCGTCTCAGTGCCTCAGTGCCTCTGTGTCTCTGTCCCTCAGTGCCTCATTGTCACTGTACCTCAGTGTCTCTGTGCCTCTGTGCCTCAGTGTCTCAGTGTCTGAGTGTTTCAGGTCTCAGAGTCGCAGTGTCTCAGTGTCTCAGAGTCTCTGTGTCTCGTTGCCTCTGTATCTCAGTTTCTCTGTGTCTCAGTGTCTCAGTGTCTCTGTGTCTCTTTGTCTCTTTGTCTCAGTGTCTCTGTACCTCAGTGTCTCAGAGACTCTGTGTCTCTGTGTCTCAGTGTCTGAGAGACTCAGTGTCTCTATGTCTCTGTGTCTCAGTGTCTCTGGGTCTCAGTGTCTCTTTGCCTTAGTGCCTCTGTGTCTCTGTGTCTCAGTGTCTCTGTGTCTCTGATTCTCAGTGTCTCAGAGTCTCTGTGTGTCAGTGTCTCTTTGTCTCAGTGTCTCTGTGCCTCAGTGTCTCAGAGTCTCAGTGTCTTAGTGACTCTGTGTCTCAGTGTCTCAGAGTCTGAGTGTCTCAGTGTCTCAGTATCTCTGTGCCTCAGTGTCTCAGTGTCTCAGAGTCTCAGTGTCTCAGTGTCTCTGTGTCTCAGTGTCTCAGTTTCTCAGTGTCACTGTGTCTCAGTGTCTCAGACTATCAGTGCCGCAGTGTCTCAGTGTATCAGTGTCTCACTGTCTCTGTGTCTCAGAGTCTCAGTGTCTCTGTGTCTCAGTGTCTCTGTGCCTCCGTGTCTCAGAGTCTCATGGTCCAGGGTCTCAGTGTCTCTGTGTGTCAGTGGCTCAGTGTCTCAGTGTCTCAGAGTCTCAGAGTCTCAGTGTCTTAGTGTCTCTGTGTTTCTGTGTCTCAGTGTCTCTGTGTCTCAGTGTGTCTTTCTCTCTGTGCCTCAATGTCTCAGTGTCTCAGAGTCTAGGTGTCTCTGTGTCTCAGTGTCTCTGTGCCTCAGTGTCTCAGTGTCTCTGTGTCTCAGTGTCTCAGAGTCTCAGTGTCTCAGGGCCTCTGTGCCACAGTTTCTCTGTGTCTCAGTGTCTCAGTGTCTCAGTGTCTCTGTGTCTCTGTGTCTTTCATTCTCAGTGTCTCTGTGTCTCTGTGCCTCAGTGCCTCAGTGTCTCAGAGTCGCAGTGTCACTGTGTCTCTGTGCCTCAGTGTCTCTGTGCTTCAGTGCCTCAGTGTCTCTGTATCTCTGTGCCTCAGTGTCTCATTGTCTATTTGTCTCTCTGTCTCTTTGTCTCAGTGTCTCTGTGCCTCAGTGTCTCAGTGTCTCAGAGGCTCAGTGTCTCAGTGTCTCTGTGCCTCAGTTTCTCAGTGCCTCAGAGACTCAGTGTCTCAGTGTTTCAGTGCCTCAGTGTCTCAGTGTCTCAGTTTCTCAGTGTCTCTGTGCCTCACTGTTTCAGTGCCTCAGAGTCTCAGTGTCTCAGAGTCTCTTTGTCTCAGTGTCTCTGTGCCTCAGTGTCTCAGTTTCTCAGTGTCTCTGTGTCTCAGTGTCTCAGAGACTCAGTGTCTCTGTGCCTCAGTGTCTCAGAGACTCAGTGTCTCAGTGTCTCAGAGTCTCAGAGTCTCAGTGTCTTAGTGTCTCTGTGTTTCTGTGTCTCAGTGTCTCTGTGTCTCAGTGTCTCTTTCTCTCTGTGCCTCAATGTCTCAGTGTCTCAGAGTCTAGGTGTCTCTGTGTTCAGTGTCTCTGTGCCTCAGTGTCTCAGTGTATCAGTGCCTCTGTGTCTCTGTGTCTCAGTGCCTCAGTGTCTCAGTGTCTCAGAGTCTCACTGTCACAGTGTCATTGTGTTTCTGTGTCTCAGTGTCTGTGTGTCTCAGTGTCTCAGTGTCTCTGTGTCACAGTGTATCAGAGTCTCAGTGTCTCCGTTTAACAGTGTCTCTGTGCCTCAGAGTCTCAGTGTCTCAGTGCCTCAGAGTCTCAGTGTCTCTGTGCCTCAGTTTCTCATTGTCTCTGTGTATAAGAGTCTCAGTGTCTCTGTGTCTCAGTGTCTCTGTGTCTCTGTGCCTTTGTGTCTTTGTGTCTCTGTGCCTCAGTGTCTCAGTGACTCAGTGTCTCAGTGTTTCAGTATCTCAGTATCTCTGTGTCTCAGTGTCTCAGTGTCTCAGAGTCTCGGTGTCTCAGTGTCTCTGTGTCTCTGTGTCTCTGTGTCTCTGTGCCTCAGTGACTCAGTGTCTCCGTGTCTCCGTGTCTCAGTGTCCAGTGTCTCAGTGTCTCTGTGTCTTTGTGTCTCAGTGTCTCTGTGCCTCAGTGTCTCAGTGTCTCTGTGACTCAGTGTCTCAGAGTCTCAGTGTCACTGTGTCTCAGTGTCACTGTGCCTCAGTGTCTCAGTGTCTCTGTGTCCAGGGTCTTAGTGACTCAGTGTCTCTGTGTCTCAGTGTCTCAGAGTCTGAGTGTCTCAGTATCTCTGTGTTTCAGAGTCTCTGTGCCTCAGTGTCTCAGTGTCTCAGAGTCTCAGTGTCTCAGTGTCTCTGTGTCTCTGTGCCTCAAAGTCTCAGTGTCTCAGTGTCTCAGTTTCTCAGTGTCACTGTGTCTCAGTGTCTCTGTGTGTCAGCGGCTCAGTGTCTCAGTGTCTCAGAGTCTCAGTGTCTTAGTGTCCCTGTGTTACTGTGTCTCAGTGTCTCTGTGTCTCAGTGTCTCTTTCTCTCTGTGCCTCAATGTCTCAGTGTCTCAGAGTCTAGGTGTCTCTGTGTCTCAGTGTCTCTGTGCCTCAGTGTCTCAGTGTATCAGTGCCTCTGTGTCTCTGTGTCTCTGTGTCTCAGTGTCTCTGTGTCTCAGAGTCTCAGTGTCTCTGTGTCTCAGTGTCTCTGTGCCTCCGTGTCTCAGTGTCTCCAGGTCTTAGTGCCTCAGTGTCTCAGTGTCTCAGAGTCTCAGTGTCACAGTGTCATTGCGTTTCTGTGTCTCAGTGTCTGTGCCTCAGTGTCTCTGTCTCACAGTGTATAAGAGTCTCAGTGTCTCTGTGTCTCAGTGTTTCTGTGTCTCTGTGCCTTTGTGTCTTAGTGTCTCTGTGTCTCTGTGCCTCAGTGTCTCAGTGTCTCAGTGTCTCAGAGTATCAGTGCCTCAGTGTCTCAGTGTATCAGTGTCTCTGTGTCTCACTGTCTCTGTGTCTCAGAGTCTCAGTGTGTCTGTGTCTCAGTGTCTCTGTGCCTCCGTGTCTCAGTGTCTCATGGTCTCAGTGTCTCTGTGTCTCAGTGTCTCTGTGTCTCAGAGTCTCAGTGTCTCTGTGTCTCAGTGTCTCAGTGTCTCAGTGTCTCAGTGTCTCAGAGTCTCAGTGTCTCAGGGCCTCTGTGCCTCAGTTTCTCTGTGTCTCAGTGTCTCTGTGTCTCAGTGTCTCTGTGTGTCAGTGGCTCAGTGTCTCAGAGTCTCAAAGTCTCAGTGTCTTAGTGTCTTAGTGTCTCTGTGTTTCTGTGTCTCAGTGCCTCTGTGTCTCAGTGTCTCTTTCTCTCTGTGCGTCAATGTCTCAGTGTCTCAGTGTCTCAGAGTCTAGGTGTCTCTGTGTCTCAGTGTCTCTGTGCCTCAGTGTCTCAGTGTATCAGTGCCTCTGTGTCTCAGTGTCTCTGTGTCTCAGAGTCTCAGTGTCTCTGTGTCTCAGTGTCTCTGTGCCTCCGTGTCTCAGTGTCTCAAGGTCTTAGTGCCTCAGTGTCTCAGTGTCTCAGAGTCTCAGTGTCTCTGTGTCTCAGTGTCTCTGTGCCTCCGTGTCTCAGTGTCTCAAGGTCTTAGTGCCTCAGTGTCTCAGTGTCTCAGAGTCTCAGTGTCACAGTGTCTTTGTGTTTCTGTGTCTCAGTGTATCTGTGTCTCAGTGTCTCTTTCTCTCTGTGCCTCAATGTCTCAGTGTCTCAGAGTCTAGGTGTCTCTGTGTCTCAGTGTCTCTGTGCCTCAGTGTCTCAGTGTATCAGTGCCTCTGTGTCTCAGTGTCTCAGTGTCTCTGTGTCTCAGAGTCTCAGTGCATCTGTGCCTCAGTGTCTCATTGTCTCTGTGTATAAGGGTCTCAGTGTCTCAGTGTCTCTGTGTCTCAGTGTCTCAGTGTCTCTGTGCCTTTGTGTCTTAGTGTCTCTGTGTCTCTGTGCCTCAGTGTTCTAGTGACTCAGTGTCTCAGTGTCACAGAGTCTGAGTATCTCTGTGTCTCTGTGTTTCTGTGTCTCATTGTCTCTGTGCCTCAGTGTCTCAGTGTCTCTGTGGCTCAGTGTCTCAGTGTCTCAGTGTCTCAGGGCCTCTGTGCCTCTGTTTCTCTGTGTCTCAGTGTCTCAGTGTCTCTGTGTCTCAGTGTCTCTGTGTCTCAGAGTCTCAGTGTCTCTGTGTCTCAGTGTCTCTGTGCCTCCGTGTCTCAGTGTCTCCAAGTCTTAGTGCCTCAGTGTCTCAGTGTCTCAGAGTCTCAGTGTCACAGTGTCATTGCGTTTCTCTGTCTCAGTGTCTGTGTGTCTCAGTGTCTCAGTGTCTCTGTGTCACAGTGTATAAGAGTCTCAGTGTCTCTGTGTCTCAGTGTCTCTGTGTCTCTGTGCCTTTGTGTCTTAGTGTCTCTGTGTCTCTGTGCCTCAGTGTCTCAGTGTCTCAGTGTCTCTGTGCCTCAGTGTCTCAGAGTCTCAGTGTCTCAGTGTCTCTGTGTCTCTGTGCCTCAAAGTCTCAGTTTCTCAGTGTCTCAGTTTCTCAGTGTCACTGTGTCTCAGTGTCTCAGAGTATCAGTGCCTCAGTGTCTCAGTGTATCAGTGTCTCTTTGTCTCACTGTCTGTGTGTCTCAGAGTCTCAGTGTCTCTGTGTCTCAGTGTCTCTGTGCCTCCGTGTCTCAGTGTCTCATGGTCTCAGTGTCTCTGTGTCTCTGTGCCTTTGTGTCTTAGTGTCTCTGTGTCTCTGTGCCTCAGTGTCTCAGTGACTCAGTGTCTCAGTGTCTCTGTGTCTCAGTGTCTCAGTGTCTCAGAGTCTCAGTGTCTCAGGGCCTCTGTGCCTCAGTTTCTCTGTGTCTCAGTGTCTCAGAGTCTCAGTGTCTCTGTGTGTCAGTGGCTCAGTGTCTCAGAGTCTCAGAGTCTCAGTGTCTTAGTGTCTCTGTGTTTCTGTGTCTCAGTGCCTCTGTGTCTCAGTGTCTCTTTCTCTCTGTGCGTCAATGTCTCAGTGTCTCAGTGTCTCAGAGTCTAGGTGTCTCTGTGTCTCAGTGTCTCTGTGCCTCAGTGTCTCAGTGTATCAGTGCCTCTGTATCTCTGTGTCTCAGTGTCTCTGTGTCTCAGAGTCTCAGTGTCTCTGTGTCTCAGTGTCTCTGTGCCTCCGTGTCTCAGTGTCTCAAGGTCTTAGTGCCTCAGTGTCTCAGTGTCTCAGAGTCTCAGTGTCTCTGTGTCTCAGTGTCTCTGTGTCTCAGTGTCTCTGTGTCTCCGTGTCTCAGTGTCTCAAGGTCTTAGTGCCTCAGTGTCTCAGTGTCTCAGAGTCTCAGTGTCACAGTGTCTTTGTGTTTCTGTGTCTCAGCGTCTCTGTGTCTCAGCGTCTCTGTGTCTCAGTGTCTCTTTCTCTCTGTGCCTCAATGTCTCAGTGTCTCAGTGTCTCAGAGTCTAGGTGTCTCTGTGTCTCAGTGTTTCTGTGCCTCAGTGTCTCAGTGTATCAGTGCCTCTGTGTCTCAGTGTCTCAGCGTCTCTGTGTCTCAGAGTCTCAGTGCATCTGTGCCTCAGTGTCTCATTGTCTCTGGGTATAAGGGTCTCAGTGTCTCAGTGTCTCTGTATCTCAGTGTTTCAGTGTCTCTGTGTCTCTGCGTCTCAGAGTCTCAGTGTCTCAGTGTCTCAGTGTCTCAGAGTCTCTGTGTCTCTGTGTCTCAGTGTCTCAGTGTCCCAGTGTCTCAGAGTCTCTGTGTCTCAGTGTCTCAGTACCTCAGAGTCTCACTGTCTCTTTGTCTCTGTGTCTCTGTGCCTCAGTGTCTCAGTGTCTCAGTGTCTCAGTGTCTCAAAGTCTCTGCATCTCTAAGTCTCAGTGTCTCTGTGTCTCAGTGTGTCAGAGTCTCTGTGTCTCAGTGTCTCAGTGTCTCAGAGCCTCAGAGTCTCTGTGTCTCAGTTTCTCAGTGTCTCAGTGTTTCTGTGTCACAGTGTCTCAGTGTCTCTGTGTCTCAGAGTCTCAGTGTCTCAGTGTCTCAGTGCCTCTGTGTCTCTGTGTCTCTGTGTCTCTGTGTCTCCGTGTCTGAGTGTCTCAGAGTCTCAGTGTCTCTGTGTCTCAGACTCTCAGCGCATCTGTGTCTCAGTGTCTCAGTGCCTCAGATACTCTGTGTCTCTGTGCCTCTGCGTCTCAGTGTCTCAGAGTCTCAGTGTCTCTGTGTCTCAGTGTCTCAGTGTCTCAGAGTTTCTGTGTCTCTGTGTCTCAGTGTCTATGTGTCTCAGTGTCTCAGTGACTCAGTGTCTCGATGTCTCAGTGTCGCAGAGTCTCTGTGTATCTGTGTCTCAGTGTCTCAGTGTCCCTGTGTCTCAGAGTCTCAGAGTCTCAGTGTCTGAGAGTCTCAGTGTCCCTGAGTCTCTGTGTCTCAGAGTCGCAGTGTCTCACAGTCTCAGGGTCTCAGTGTCTCTGTGTCTCTGTGCCTCAGTGTCTCAGAGTCTCAGTGCCTCAGATTCTCAGTGTCTCAATGTCTCTAGGTCTCAGTGTCCCTGTGTCTCTGTGCCTCAGTGTCTCAGAATCTCAGTGTCTCAGTGTCGCTGTGTCTCTGTGCCACAGTGTCTCCGTGTCTCAGAGTCTCTGAGTCTCAGTGTTACTGTGTCTCAGTGTCTCTGTGTCTCAGTGTCTCAGTGTCTCTGTGTCTCAGTGTCTCTGTGCCTCAGTGTCTCTGTGTCTCAGTGTCTCTGTGCCTCTGTGACTCTGAGTCTCATTGTCTCTTTGCCTCAGTATCTCAGTTTTTCAGTGTCTCGTGTCTCTGTGCCTCAGTGCCTCAGTGTCTTAGAGCCTCAGTGTCTCTGTGTCTCAGTCTCTCAGAGTCTCTGTGTCTCTGTGTCTCAGTGTCTCTGTGCCTCAGTGTCTCAGAGTCTCAGTGTCTCAGATTCTCAGTGTCTCAGTGTCTGTCTGTCTCTGTGTCTCTGTGTCTCTGTGCCCTAGTGTCTCAGTGTCTCAGAGTCTCATTGTCTCTGTGACTCTGTGTCTCAGTGTCTCTTTACCTCAGTGTCTTAGTGTCTCACTGTCTCCGTGTCTCAGCGTCTCAGTGCCTCAGTGCCTCTGTGTCTCTGTCCCTCAGTGCCTCATTGTCACTGTACCTCAGTGTCTCTGTGCCTCTGTGCCTCAGTGTCTCAGTGTCTGAGTGTTTCAGGTCTCAGAGTCGCAGTGTCTCAGTGTCTCAGAGTCTCTGTGTCTCGTTGCCTCTGTATCTCAGTTTCTCTGTGTCTCAGTGTCTCAGTGTCTCTGTGTCTCTTTGTCTCTTTGTCTCAGTGTCTCTGTACCTCAGTGTCTCAGAGACTCTGTGTCTCTGTGTCTCAGTGTCTGAGAGACTCAGTGTCTCTATGTCTCTGTGTCTCAGTGTCTCTGGGTCTCAGTGTCTCTTTGCCTTAGTGCCTCTGTGTCTCTGTGTCTCAGTGTCTCTGTGTCTCTGATTCTCAGTGTCTCAGAGTCTCTGTGTGTCAGTGTCTCTTTGTCTCAGTGTCTCTGTGCCTCAGTGTCTCAGAGTCTCAGTGTCTTAGTGACTCTGTGTCTCAGTGTCTCAGAGTCTGAGTGTCTCAGTGTCTCAGTGTCTCTGTGCCTCAGTGTCTCAGTGTCTCAGAGTCTCAGTGTCTCAGTGTCTCTGTGTCTCAGTGTCTCAGTTTCTCAGTGTCACTGTGTCTCAGTGTCTCAGACTATCAGTGCCGCAGTGTCTCAGTGTATCAGTGTCTCACTGTCTCTGTGTCTCAGAGTCTCAGTGTCTCTGTGTCTCAGTGTCTCTGTGCCTCCGTGTCTCAGTGTCTCATGGTCCAGGGTCTCAGTGTCTCTGTGTGTCAGTGGCTCAGTGTCTCAGTGTCTCAGAGTCTCAGAGTCTCAGTGTCTTAGTGTCTCTGTGTTTCTGTGTCTCAGTGTCTCTGTGTCTCAGTGTGTCTTTCTCTCTGTGCCTCAATGTCTCAGTGTCTCAGAGTCTAGGTGTCTCTGTGTCTCAGTGTCTCTGTGCCTCAGTGTCTCAGTGTCTCTGTGTCTCAGTGTCTCAGAGTCTCAGTGTCTCAGGGCCTCTGTGCCACAGTTTCTCTGTGTCTCAGTGTCTCAGTGTCTCTGTGTCTCTGTGTCTCTGTGTCTTTCATTCTCAGTGTCTCTGTGTCTCTGTGCCTCAGTGCCTCAGTGTCTCAGAGTCGCAGTGTCACTGTGTCTCTGTGCCTCAGTGTCTCTGTGCTTCAGTGCCTCAGTGTCTCTGTATCTCTGTGCCTCAGTGTCTCATTGTCTATTTGTCTCTCTGTCTCTTTGTCTCAGTGTCTCTGTGCCTCAGTGTCTCAGTGTCTCAGAGACTCAGTGTCTCAGTGTCTCTGTGCCTCAGTTTCTCAGTGCCTCAGAGACTCAGTGTCTCAGTGTTTCAGTGCCTCAGTGTCTCAGTTTCTCAGTGTCTCTGTGCCTCACTGTTTCAGTGCCTCAGAGTCTCAGTGTCTCAGAGTCTCTTTGTCTCAGTGTCTCTGTGCCTCAGTGTCTCAGTTTCTCAGTGTCTCTGTGCCTCAGTGTCTCAGAGACTCAGTGTCTCAGTGTCTCAGAGTCTCAGAGTCTCAGTGTCTTAGTGTCTCTGTGTTTCTGTGTCTCAGTGTCTCTGTGTCTCAGTGTCTCTTTCTCTCTGTGCCTCAATGTCTCAGTGTCTCAGAGTCTAGGTGTCTCTGTGTTCAGTGTCTCTGTGCCTCAGTGTCTCAGTGTATCAGTGCCTCTGTGTCTCTGTGTCTCAGTGCCTCAGTGTCTCAGTGTCTCAGAGTCTCACTGTCACAGTGTCATTGTGTTTCTGTGTCTCAGTGTCTGTGTGTCTCAGTGTCTCAGTGTCTCTGTGTCACAGTGTATCAGAGTCTCAGTGTCTCCGTTTAACAGTGTCTCTGTGCCTCAGAGTCTCAGTGTCTCAGTGCCTCAGAGTCTCAGTGTCTCTGTCCCTCAGTTTCTCATTGTCTCTGTGTATAAGAGTCTCAGTGTCTCTGTGTCTCAGTGTCTCTGTGTCTCTGTGCCTTTGTGTCTTTGTGTCTCTGTGCCTCAGTGTCTCAGTGACTCAGTGTCTCAGTGTTTCAGTGTCTCAGTATCTCTGTGTCTCAGTGTCTCAGTGTCTCAGAGTCTCGGTGTCTCAGTGTCTCTGTGTCTCTGTGTCTCTGTGTCTCTGTGCCTCAGTGACTCAGTGTCTCCGTGTCTCCGTGTCTCAGTGTCCAGTGTCTCAGTGTCTCTGTGTCTTTGTGTCTCAGTGTCTCTGTGCCTCAGTGTCTCAGTGTCTCTGTGACTCAGTGTCTCAGAGTCTCAGTGTCACTGTGTCTCAGTGTCTCTGTGCCTCAGTGTCTCAGTGTCTCTGTGTCCAGGGACTTAGTGACTCAGTGTCTCTGTGTTTCAGAGTCTCTGTGCCTCAGTGTCTCAGTGTCTCAGAGTCTCAGTGTCTCAGTGTCTCTGTGTCTCTGTGCCTCAAAGTCTCAGTGTCTCAGTGTCTCAGTTTCTCAGTGTCACTGTGTCTCAGTGTCTCTGTGTGTCAGCGGCTCAGTGTCTCAGTGTCTCAGAGTCTCAGTGTCACAGTGTCTTTGTGTTTCTGTGTCTCAGTGTCTCTGTGTCTCAGTGTCTCTTTCTCTCTGTGCCTCAATGTCTCAGTGTCTCAGAGTCTAGGTGTCTCTGTGTCTCAGTGTCTCTGTGCCTCAGTGTCTCAGTGTATCAGTGCCTCTGTGTCTCTGTGTCTCTGTGTCTCAGTGTCTCTGTGTCTCAGAGTCTCAGTGTCTCTGTGTCTCAGTGTCTCTGTGCCTCCGTGTCTCAGTGTCTCCAGGTCTTAGTGCCTCAGTGTCTCAGTGTCTCAGAGTCTCAGTGTCACAGTGTCATTGCGTTTCTGTGTCTCAGTGTCTGTGTCTCAGTGTCTCTGTCTCACAGTGTATAAGAGTCTCAGTGTCTCTGTGTCTCAGTGTTTCTGTGTCTCTGTGCCTTTGTGTCTTAGTGTCTCAGAGTATCAGTGCCTCAGTGTCTCAGTGTCTCAGAGTCTCTGTGTCTCGTTGCCTCTGTATCTCAGTTTCTCTGTGTCTCAGTGTCTCAGTGTCTCTGTGTCTCTTTGTCTCTTTGTCTCAGTGTCTCTGTACCTCAGTGTCTCAGAGACTCTGTGTCTCTGTGTCTCAGTGTCTGAGAGACTCAGTGTCTCTATGTCTCTGTGTCTCAGTGTCTCTGGGTCTCAGTGTCTCTTTGCCTTAGTGCCTCTGTGTCTCTGTGTCTCAGTGTCTCTGTGTCTCTGATTCTCAGTGTCTCAGAGTCTCTGTGTGTCAGTGTCTCTTTGTCTCAGTGTCTCTGTGCCTCAGTGTCTCAGAGTCTCAGTGTCTTAGTGACTCTGTGTCTCAGTGTCTCAGAGTCTGAGTGTCTCAGTGTCTCAGTGTCTCTGTGCCTCAGTGTCTCAGTGTCTCAGAGTCTCAGTGTCTCAGTGTCTCTGTGTCTCAGTGTCTCAGTTTCTCAGTGTCACTGTGTCTCAGTGTCTCAGACTATCAGTGCCGCAGTGTCTCAGTGTATCAGTGTCTCACTGTCTCTGTGTCTCAGAGTCTCAGTGTCTCTGTGTCTCAGTGTCTCTGTGCCTCCGTGTCTCAGTGTCTCATGGTCCAGGGTCTCAGTGTCTCTGTGTGTCAGTGGCTCAGTGTCTCAGTGTCTCAGAGTCTCAGAGTCTCAGTGTCTTAGTGTCTCTGTGTTTCTGTGTCTCAGTGTCTCTGTGTCTCAGTGTGTCTTTCTCTCTGTGCCTCAATGTCTCAGTGTCTCAGAGTCTAGGTGTCTCTGTGTCTCAGTGTCTCTGTGCCTCAGTGTCTCAGTGTCTCTGTGTCTCAGTGTCTCAGAGTCTCAGTGTCTCAGGGCCTCTGTGCCACAGTTTCTCTGTGTCTCAGTGTCTCAGTGTCTCTGTGTCTCTGTGTCTCTGTGTCTTTCATTCTCAGTGTCTCTGTGTCTCTGTGCCTCAGTGCCTCAGTGTCTCAGAGTCGCAGTGTCACTGTGTCTCTGTGCCTCAGTGTCTCTGTGCTTCAGTGCCTCAGTGTCTCTGTATCTCTGTGCCTCAGTGTCTCATTGTCTATTTGTCTCTCTGTCTCTTTGTCTCAGTGTCTCTGTGCCTCAGTGTCTCAGTGTCTCAGAGACTCAGTGTCTCAGTGTCTCTGTGCCTCAGTTTCTCAGTGCCTCAGAGACTCAGTGTCTCAGTGTTTCAGTGCCTCAGTGTCTCAGTTTCTCAGTGTCTCTGTGCCTCACTGTTTCAGTGCCTCAGAGTCTCAGTGTCTCAGAGTCTCTTTGTCTCAGTGTCTCTGTGCCTCAGTGTCTCAGTTTCTCAGTGTCTCTGTGCCTCAGTGTCTCAGAGACTCAGTGTCTCAGTGTCTCAGAGTCTCAGAGTCTCAGTGTCTTAGTGTCTCTGTGTTTCTGTGTCTCAGTGTCTCTGTGTCTCAGTGTCTCTTTCTCTCTGTGCCTCAATGTCTCAGTGTCTCAGAGTCTAGGTGTCTCTGTGTTCAGTGTCTCTGTGCCTCAGTGTCTCAGTGTATCAGTGCCTCTGTGTCTCTGTGTCTCAGTGCCTCAGTGTCTCAGTGTCTCAGAGTCTCACTGTCACAGTGTCATTGTGTTTCTGTGTCTCAGTGTCTGTGTGTCTCAGTGTCTCAGTGTCTCTGTGTCACAGTGTATCAGAGTCTCAGTGTCTCCGTTTAACAGTGTCTCTGTGCCTCAGAGTCTCAGTGTCTCAGTGCCTCAGAGTCTCAGTGTCTCTGTCCCTCAGTTTCTCATTGTCTCTGTGTATAAGAGTCTCAGTGTCTCTGTGTCTCAGTGTCTCTGTGTCTCTGTGCCTTTGTGTCTTTGTGTCTCTGTGCCTCAGTGTCTCAGTGACTCAGTGTCTCAGTGTTTCAGTGTCTCAGTATCTCTGTGTCTCAGTGTCTCAGTGTCTCAGAGTCTCGGTGTCTCAGTGTCTCTGTGTCTCTGTGTCTCTGTGTCTCTGTGCCTCAGTGACTCAGTGTCTCCGTGTCTCCGTGTCTCAGTGTCCAGTGTCTCAGTGTCTCTGTGTCTTTGTGTCTCAGTGTCTCTGTGCCTCAGTGTCTCAGTGTCTCTGTGACTCAGTGTCTCAGAGTCTCAGTGTCACTGTGTCTCAGTGTCTCTGTGCCTCAGTGTCTCAGTGTCTCTGTGTCCAGGGACTTAGTGACTCAGTGTCTCTGTGTTTCAGAGTCTCTGTGCCTCAGTGTCTCAGTGTCTCAGAGTCTCAGTGTCTCAGTGTCTCTGTGTCTCTGTGCCTCAAAGTCTCAGTGTCTCAGTGTCTCAGTTTCTCAGTGTCACTGTGTCTCAGTGTCTCTGTGTGTCAGCGGCTCAGTGTCTCAGTGTCTCAGAGTCTCAGTGTCACAGTGTCTTTGTGTTTCTGTGTCTCAGTGTCTCTGTGTCTCAGTGTCTCTTTCTCTCTGTGCCTCAATGTCTCAGTGTCTCAGAGTCTAGGTGTCTCTGTGTCTCAGTGTCTCTGTGTCTCAGAGTCTCAGTGTCTCTGTGTCTCAGTGTCTCTGTGCCTCCGTGTCTCAGTGTCTCCAGGTCTTAGTGCCTCAGTGTCTCAGTGTCTCAGAGTCTCAGTGTCACAGTGTCATTGCGTTTCTGTGTCTCAGTGTCTGTGTCTCAGTGTCTCTGTCTCACAGTGTATAAGAGTCTCAGTGTCTCTGTGTCTCAGTGTTTCTGTGTCTCTGTGCCTTTGTGTCTTAGTGTCTCAGAGTATCAGTGCCTCAGTGTCTCAGTGTCTCAGAGTCTCTGTGTCTCGTTGCCTCTGTATCTCAGTTTCTCTGTGTCTCAGTGTCTCAGTGTCTCTGTGTCTCTTTGTCTCTTTGTCTCAGTGTCTCTGTACCTCAGTGTCTCAGAGACTCTGTGTCTCTGTGTCTCAGTGTCTGAGAGACTCAGTGTCTCTATGTCTCTGTGTCTCAGTGTCTCTGGGTCTCAGTGTCTCTTTGCCTTAGTGCCTCTGTGTCTCTGTGTCTCAGTGTCTCTGTGTCTCTGATTCTCAGTGTCTCAGAGTCTCTGTGTGTCAGTGTCTCTTTGTCTCAGTGTCTCTGTGCCTCAGTGTCTCAGAGTCTCAGTGTCTTAGTGACTCTGTGTCTCAGTGTCTCAGAGTCTGAGTGTCTCAGTGTCTCAGTGTCTCTGTGCCTCAGTGTCTCAGTGTCTCAGAGTCTCAGTGTCTCAGTGTCTCTGTGTCTCAGTGTCTCAGTTTCTCAGTGTCACTGTGTCTCAGTGTCTCAGACTATCAGTGCCGCAGTGTCTCAGTGTATCAGTGTCTCACTGTCTCTGTGTCTCAGAGTCTCAGTGTCTCTGTGTCTCAGTGTCTCTGTGCCTCCGTGTCTCAGTGTCTCATGGTCCAGGGTCTCAGTGTCTCTGTGTGTCAGTGGCTCAGTGTCTCAGTGTCTCAGAGTCTCAGAGTCTCAGTGTCTTAGTGTCTCTGTGTTTCTGTGTCTCAGTGTCTCTGTGTCTCAGTGTGTCTTTCTCTCTGTGCCTCAATGTCTCAGTGTCTCAGAGTCTAGGTGTCTCTGTGTCTCAGTGTCTCTGTGCCTCAGTGTCTCAGTGTCTCTGTGTCTCAGTGTCTCAGAGTCTCAGTGTCTCAGGGCCTCTGTGCCACAGTTTCTCTGTGTCTCAGTGTCTCAGTGTCTCTGTGTCTCTGTGTCTCTGTGTCTTTCATTCTCAGTGTCTCTGTGTCTCTGTGCCTCAGTGCCTCAGTGTCTCAGAGTCGCAGTGTCACTGTGTCTCTGTGCCTCAGTGTCTCTGTGCTTCAGTGCCTCAGTGTCTCTGTATCTCTGTGCCTCAGTGTCTCATTGTCTATTTGTCTCTCTGTCTCTTTGTCTCAGTGTCTCTGTGCCTCAGTGTCTCAGTGTCTCAGAGACTCAGTGTCTCAGTGTCTCTGTGCCTCAGTTTCTCAGTGCCTCAGAGACTCAGTGTCTCAGTGTTTCAGTGCCTCAGTGTCTCAGTTTCTCAGTGTCTCTGTGCCTCACTGTTTCAGTGCCTCAGAGTCTCAGTGTCTCAGAGTCTCTTTGTCTCAGTGTCTCTGTGCCTCAGTGTCTCAGTTTCTCAGTGTCTCTGTGCCTCAGTGTCTCAGAGACTCAGTGTCTCAGTGTCTCAGAGTCTCAGAGTCTCAGTGTCTTAGTGTCTCTGTGTTTCTGTGTCTCAGTGTCTCTGTGTCTCAGTGTCTCTTTCTCTCTGTGCCTCAATGTCTCAGTGTCTCAGAGTCTAGGTGTCTCTGTGTTCAGTGTCTCTGTGCCTCAGTGTCTCAGTGTATCAGTGCCTCTGTGTCTCTGTGTCTCAGTGCCTCAGTGTCTCAGTGTCTCAGAGTCTCACTGTCACAGTGTCATTGTGTTTCTGTGTCTCAGTGTCTGTGTGTCTCAGTGTCTCAGTGTCTCTGTGTCACAGTGTATCAGAGTCTCAGTGTCTCCGTTTAACAGTGTCTCTGTGCCTCAGAGTCTCAGTGTCTCAGTGCCTCAGAGTCTCAGTGTCTCTGTCCCTCAGTTTCTCATTGTCTCTGTGTATAAGAGTCTCAGTGTCTCTGTGTCTCAGTGTCTCTGTGTCTCTGTGCCTTTGTGTCTTTGTGTCTCTGTGCCTCAGTGTCTCAGTGACTCAGTGTCTCAGTGTTTCAGTGTCTCAGTATCTCTGTGTCTCAGTGTCTCAGTGTCTCAGAGTCTCGGTGTCTCAGTGTCTCTGTGTCTCTGTGTCTCTGTGTCTCTGTGCCTCAGTGACTCAGTGTCTCCGTGTCTCCGTGTCTCAGTGTCCAGTGTCTCAGTGTCTCTGTGTCTTTGTGTCTCAGTGTCTCTGTGCCTCAGTGTCTCAGTGTCTCTGTGACTCAGTGTCTCAGAGTCTCAGTGTCACTGTGTCTCAGTGTCTCTGTGCCTCAGTGTCTCAGTGTCTCTGTGTCCAGGGACTTAGTGACTCAGTGTCTCTGTGTTTCAGAGTCTCTGTGCCTCAGTGTCTCAGTGTCTCAGAGTCTCAGTGTCTCAGTGTCTCTGTGTCTCTGTGCCTCAAAGTCTCAGTGTCTCAGTGTCTCAGTTTCTCAGTGTCACTGTGTCTCAGTGTCTCTGTGTGTCAGCGGCTCAGTGTCTCAGTGTCTCAGAGTCTCAGTGTCACAGTGTCTTTGTGTTTCTGTGTCTCAGTGTCTCTGTGTCTCAGTGTCTCTTTCTCTCTGTGCCTCAATGTCTCAGTGTCTCAGAGTGTAGGTGTCTCTGTGTCTCAGTGTCTCTGTGCCTCAGTGTCTCAGTGTATCAGTGCCTCTGTGTCTCTGTGTCTCTGTGTCTCAGTGTCTCTGTGTCTCAGAGTCTCAGTGTCTCTGTGTCTCAGTGTCTCTGTGCCTCCGTGTCTCAGTGTCTCCAGGTCTTAGTGCCTCAGTGTCTCAGTGTCTCAGAGTCTCAGTGTCACAGTGTCATTGCGTTTCTGTGTCTCAGTGTCTGTGTCTCAGTGTCTCTGTCTCACAGTGTATAAGAGTCTCAGTGTCTCTGTGTCTCAGTGTTTCTGTGTCTCTGTGCCTTTGTGTCTTAGTGTCTCAGAGTATCAGTGCCTCAGTGTCTCAGTGTATCAGTGTCTCTGTGTCTCACTGTCTCTGTGTCTCAGAGTCTCAGTGTGTCTGTGTCTCAGTGTCTCTGTGCCTCCGTGTCTCAGTGTCTCATGGTCTCAGTGTCTCTGTGTCTCAGTGTCTCTGTGTCTCAGAGTCTCAGTGTCTCAGTGTCTCAGTGTCTCTGTGTCTCAGTGTCTCAGTGTCTCAGTGTCTCAGAGTCTCAGTGTCTCAGGGCCTCTGTGCCTCAGTTTCTCTGTGTCTCAGTGTCTCTGTGTCTCAGTGTCTCTGTGTGTCAGTGGCTCAGTGTCTCAGAGTCTCAAAGTCTCAGTGTCTTAGTGTCTCTGTGTTTCTGTGTCTCAGTGCCTCTGTGTCTCAGTGTCTCTTTCTCTCTGTGCGTCAATGTCTCAGTGTCTCAGTGTCTCAGAGTCTAGGTGTCTCTGTGTCTCAGTGTCTCTGTGCCTCAGTGTCTCAGTGTATCAGTGCCTCTGTGTCTCAGTGTCTCTGTGCCTCAGTGTCTCAGTGTATCAGTGCCTCTGTGTCTCAGTGTCTCTGTGTCTCAGAGTCTCAGTGTCTCTGTGTCTCAGTGTCTCTGTGCCTCCGTGTCTCAGTGTCTCAAGGTCTTAGTGCCTCTGTGTCTCAGTGTCTCAGAGTCTCAGTGTCTCTGTGTCTCAGTGTCTCTGTGCCTCCGTGTCTCAGTGTCTCAAGGTCTTAGTGCCTCAGTGTCTCAGTGTCTCAGAGTCTCAGTGTCACAGTGTCTTTGTGTTTCTGTGTCTCAGTGTATCTGTGTCTCAGTGTCTCTTTCTCTCTGTGCCTCAATGTCTCAGTGTCTCAGAGTGTAGGTGTCTCTGTGTCTCAGTGTCTCTGTGCCTCAGTGTCTCAGTGTATCAGTGCCTCTGTGTCTCAGTGTCTCAGTGTCTCTGTGTCTCAGAGTCTCAGTGCATCTGTGCCTCAGTGTCTCATTGTCTCTGTGTATAAGGGTCTCAGTGTCTCAGTGTCTCTGTGTCTCAGTGTCTCAGTGTCTCTGTGCCTTTGTGTCTTAGTGTCTCTGTGTCTCTGTGCCTCAGTGCTCTAGTGACTCAGTGTCTCAGTGTCACAGAGTCTGAGTATCTCTGTGTCTCTGTGTTTCTGTGTCTCATTGTCTCTGTGCCTCAGTGTCTCAGTGTCTCTGTGGCTCAGTGTCTCAGTGTCTCAGAGTCTCAGTGTCTCAGGGCCTCTGTGCCTCAGTTTCTCTGTGTCTCAGTGTCTCAGTGTCTCTGTGTCTCAGTGTCTCTGTGTCTCAGAGTCTCAGTGTCTCTGTGTCTCAGTGTCTCTGTGCCTCCGTGTCTCAGTGTCTCCAAGTCTTAGTGCCTCAGTGTCTCAGTGTCTCAGAGTCTCAGTGTCACAGTGTCATTGCGTTTCTCTGTCTCAGTGTCTGTGTGTCTCAGTGTCTCAGTGTCTCTGTGTCACAGTGTATAAGAGTCTCAGTGTCTCTGTGTCTCAGTGTCTCTGTGTCTCTGTGCCTTTGTGTCTTAGTGTCACTGTGTCTCTGTGCCTCAGTGTCTCAGTGTCTCAGTGTCTCTGTGCCTCAGTGTCTCAGAGTCTCAGTGTCTCAGTGTCTCTGTGTCTCTGTGCCTCAAAGTCTCAGTTTCTCAGTGTCTCAGTTTCTCAGTGTCACTGTGTCTCAGTGTCTCAGAGTATCAGTGCCTCAGTGTCTCAGTGTATCAGTGTCTCTGTGTCTCACTGTCTCTGTGTCTCAGAGTCTCAGTGTCTCTGTGTCTCAGTGTCTCTGTGCCTCCGTGTCTCAGTGTCTCATGGTCTCAGTGTCTCTGTGTCTCTGTGTCTCTGTGCCTTTGTGTCTTAGTGTCTCTGTGTCTCTGTGCCTCAGTGTCTCAGTGACTCAGTGTCTCAGTGTCTCTGTGTCTCAGTGTCTCAGTGTCTCAGAGTCTCAGTGTCTCAGGGCCTCTGTGCCTCAGTTTCTCTGTGTCTCAGTGTCTCAGAGTCTCAGTGTCTCTGTGTGTCAGTGGCTCAGTGTCTCAGAGTCTCAGAGTCTCAGTGTCTTAGTGTCTCTGTGTTTCTGTGTCTCAGTGCCTCTGTGTCTCAGTGTCTCTTTCTCTCTGTGCGTCAATGTCTCAGTGTCTCAGTGTCTCAGAGTCTAGGTGTCTCTGTGTCTCAGTGTCTCTGTGCCTCAGTGTCTCAGTGTATCAGTGCCTCTGTGTCTCTGTGTCTCAGTGTCTCTGTGTCTCAGAGTCTCAGTGTCTCTGTGTCTCAGTGTCTCTGTGCCTCCGTGTCTCAGTGTCTCAAGGTCTTAGTGCCTCAGTGTCTCAGTGTCTCAGAGTCTCAGTGTCTCTGTGTCTCAGTGTCTCTGTGTCTCAGTGTCTCTGTGTCTCCGTGTCTCAGTGTCTCAAGGTCTTAGTGCCTCAGTGTCTCAGTGTCTCAGAGTCTCAGTGTCACAGTGTCTTTGTGTTTCTGTGTCTCAGCGTCTCTGTGTCTCAGCGTCTCTGTGTCTCAGTGTCTCTTTCTCTCTGTGCCTCAATGTCTCAGTGTCTCAGTGTCTCAGAGTCTAGGTGTCTCTGTGTCTCAGTGTTTCTGTGCCTCAGTGTCTCAGTGTATCAGTGCCTCTGTGTCTCAGTGTCTCAGCGTCTCTGTGTCTCAGAGTCTCAGTGCATCTGTGCCTCAGTGTCTCATTGTCTCTGGGTATAAGGGTCTCAGTGTCTCAGTGTCTCTGTATCTCAGTGTTTCAGTGTCTCTGTGCCTTTGTGTCTTAGTGTCTCTGTGTCTCTGTGCCTCAGTGTCTCAGTGACTCAGTGTCTCAGTGTCACAGAGTCTGAGTATCTCTGTGTCTCTGTGTTTCTGTGTCTCATTGTCTCTGTGCCTCAGTGTCTCAGTGTCTCAGAGTCTCAGTGTCTCAGGGCCTCTGTGCCTCAGTTTCTCTGTGTCTCAGTGTCTCAGTGTCTCTGTGTCTCAGTGTCTCTGTGTCTTTCATTCTCAGTGTCTCTGTGTCTCTGTGCCTCAGTGCCTCAGTGTCTCAGAGTCGCAGTGTCACTGTGTCTCTGTGCCTCAGTGTCTCTGTGCTTCAGTGCCTCAGTGTCTCTGTATCTCTGTGCCTCAGTGTCTCATTGTCATTGTGTCTCTCTGTCTCTATGTCTCAGTGTCTCTGTGCCTCAGTGTCTCAGTGTCTCAGAGACTCAGTGTCTCAGTGTCTCTGTGCCTCAGTGTCTCAGTGTCTCAGAGACTCAGTGTCTCAGTGTCTCTGTGCCTCAGTGTGTCAGTGTCTCAGAGACTCCGTGTCTCAGTGTTTCAGTGCCTCAGTGTCACAGTGTCTCAGTGTCTCAGTTTCTCAGTGTCTCTGTGCCTCATTGTTTCAGTGCCTCAGAGTCTCAGTGTCTCATTGTCTCTGTGTTTCAGTGTGTCAGTATCTCAGTATCTCAGAGTCTCTGTGTCTCAGTGTCTCTGTGCCTCAGTGCCTCAGTATGTCAGAGTCACAGTGTCTCAGTGTCTCAATGTCTCTGTGTCTCTGTGTCTCAGTGTCTCAATGTCTCAGTGTCTCATTGTCTCTGTGTCTCTGTGTCTCAGCGTTGCAGTGTCTCTGTGTCTCAGTTTCTCAGAGCCTCAGTGTCTCTGTGTCTCAGTGTCTCAGAGTCTCTGCGTCTCTGCGTCTCACTGTCTCTGTGTCTCTGTGTCTCAGTGCCTCAGAGGCTATGTGGCTCTGTGTCTCTGTGTCTCAGTGTCTCAGAGTCTCTGTATCTCAGTGTCTCAGTGTCTCTGTGTCACTGTGTCTCAGAGTCTCAGTGTTTCTGTGTCTCAGTGTCTGAGTGTTTCAGTGTCTCAGAGTCGCAGTGTCTCTGTGTCTCAGTGTCTCAGAGTCTCTGTGTCTCGGTGCCTCTGTGTCTCAGTTTCTCTGTGTCTCTTTGTCTCAGTGTCTCTGGGTCTCAATGTCTCTTTGCCTTAGTGCCTCTGTGTCTCTGTGTCTCAGTGTCTCTGTGTCTCTGATTCTCAGGGTCTCAGAGTCTCTGTGTGTCAGTGTCTCTTTGTCTCAATGTTTCTGTGCCTCAGTGTCTCAGTGTCTGAGAGACTCAGTGTCTCTATGTCTCTGTGTCTCAGTGTCTCTGGGTCTCAGTGTCTCTGTGTCTCAGTGTCCAAGTGTCCAAGAGTCTCAGAGTCTCAGTGTCTCAGTGTCTCTGTGTCTCAGTGTCTCTGTGTCTCTGTGTCTCTGTGTCTCAGTGTCCAAGTGTCTCAGTGTCTCAGAGTCTCAGTGTCTCTGTGTCTCTGTGCCACCGTGTCTCAGTGTCTCAGTGTATCAGAGTCTCAGGGTCTCTGTGTCTCTGTGTCTCAGTATCTCTGTGCCTCAGTGTCTCAGTGTCTCAGTATCTCAGTGTCTCAGTGTCTCTGTATCTCTGTGTCTCTGTGTCTCAGTGTCTCAGTGACTCTGTGTCTCAGATTCTCAGTGTCTCTGTGTTTCAGTGTCTCAGAGTCTCAGTGCTCAGTGTCTCTGTGCCTCAGTGTCTCAGTGTCTCAGAGTCTCAGTGTCTCTGTGTCTCAGAGTCTCAGTGCCTCAGTTTCTCATTTCTCTGTGTCTCAGTGTTTCTGAGTCTCTGTGTCTCAGTGTCACAGTGTCTCAGAGTCTCAGTCTCTCTGTGTCTCAGCATCTCTCTGCCTCAGTGTCTCAGTGTCTCTGAGTCTCAGTGTTTCAGTGTCTCAGAATCTCTGTGTCTCAGTGTCTCAGAGTCTCGGTGTCTCAGTGTCTCTGTGTCTCAGTGTCTCTGTGTCTCTGTGCCTCAGTGCCTCAGTGTCTCCGTATCTCAGTGTCCAGTGTCTCAGTGTCTCTGTGTCTTTGTGTCTCAGTGTCTATGTGCCTCAGTGTCTCAGTGTCTCTGTGTCTCAGTGTCTCAGTGTCTCAGAGTCTCAGTGTCTCAGGGCCTCTGTGCCTCAGTTTCTCTGTGTCTCAGTGTCTCTGTGTCTCAGTGTCTCTGTGTCTTTCATTCTCAGTGTCTCTGTGTCTCTGTGCCTCAGTGCCTCAGTGTCTCAGAGTCGCAGTGTCACTGTGTCATTGTGCCTCAGTGTCTCTGTGCTTCAGTGCCTCAGTATCTCTGTATCTCTGTGCCTCAGTGTCTCATTGTCATTGTGTCTCTCTGTCTCTATGTCTCAGTGTCTCTGTGCCTCAGTGTCTCAGTGTCTCAGAGACTCAGTGTCTCAGTGTCTCTGTGCCTCAGTGTCTCAGTGTCTCAGAGACTCAGTGTCTCAGTGTCTCTGTGCCTCAGTGTCTCAGTGTCTCAGAGACTCAGTGTCTCAGTGTTTCAGTGCCTCAGTGTCACAGTGTCTCAGTGTCTCAGTTTCTCAGTGTCTCTGTGCGTCATTGTTTCAGTGCCTCAGAGTCTCAGTGTCTCATTGTCTCTGTGTTTCAGTGTGTCAGTGTCTCAGTATCTCAGAGTCTCTGTGTCTCAGTGTCTCTGTGCCTCAGTGCCTCAGTATCTCAGTGTCTCAGTGTCTCAATGTCTCTGTGTCTCTGTGTCTCTGCGTCTCAGTGTCTCAATGTCTCAGTGTCTCATTGTCTCTGTCTCTCTGTGTCTCAGCGTTGCAGTGTCTCTGTGTCTCAGTTTCTCAGAGCCTCAGTGTCTCGGTGTCTCAGTGTCTCAGAGTCTCTGCGTCTCTGCGTCTCAGTGTCTCAGAGTCTATGTGGCTCTGTGTCTCTGTGTCTCAGTGTCTCAGAGTCTCAGTGTCTCTGTGTCTCAGAGTCTCAGTGCCTCAGTTTCTCATTTCTCTGTGTCTCAGTGTTTCTGAGTCTCTGTGTCTCAGTGTCACAGTGTCTCAGAGTCTCAGTCTCTCTGTGTCTCAGCATCTCTCTGCCTCAGTGTCTCAGTGTCTCTGAGTCTCAGTGTTTCAGTGTCTCAGTATCTCTGTGTCTCAGTGTCTCAGAGTCTCGGTGTCTCAGTGTCTCTGTGTCTCAGTGTCTCTGTGTCTCTGTGCCTCAGTGCCTCAGTGTCTCCGTATCTCAGTGTCCAGTGTCTCAGTGTCTCTGTGTCTTTGTGTCTCAGTGTCTATGTGCCTCAGTGTCTCAGTGTCTCTGTGTCTCAGTGTCTCAGTGTCTCAGAGTCTCAGTGTCTCAGGGCCTCTGTGCCTCAGTTTCTCTGTGTCTCAGTGTCTCTGTGTCTCAGTGTCTCTGTGTCTTTCATTCTCAGTGTCTCTGTGTCTCTGTGCCTCAGTGCCTCAGTGTCTCAGAGTCGCAGTGTCACTGTGTCATTGTGCCTCAGTGTCTCTGTGCTTCAGTGCCTCAGTATCTCTGTATCTCTGTGCCTCAGTGTCTCATTGTCATTGTGTCTCTCTGTCTCTATGTCTCAGTGTCTCTGTGCCTCAGTGTCTCAGTGTCTCAGAGACTCAGTGTCTCAGTGTCTCTGTGCCTCAGTGTCTCAGTGTCTCAGAGACTCAGTGTCTCAGTGTCTCTGTGCCTCAGTGTCTCAGTGTCTCAGAGACTCAGTGTCTCAGTGTTTCAGTGCCTCAGTGTCACAGTGTCTCAGTGTCTCAGTTTCTCAGTGTCTCTGTGCGTCATTGTTTCAGTGCCTCAGAGTCTCAGTGTCTCATTGTCTCTGTGTTTCAGTGTGTCAGTGTCTCAGTATCTCAGAGTCTCTGTGTCTCAGTGTCTCTGTGCCTCAGTGCCTCAGTATCTCAGTGACTCAGTGTCTCAATGTCTCTGTGTCTCTGTGTCTCTGCGTCTCAGTGTCTCAATGTCTCAGTGTCTCATTGTCTCTGTCTCTCTGTGTCTCAGCGTTGCAGTGTCTCTGTGTCTCAGTTTCTCAGAGCCTCAGTGTCTCGGTGTCTCAGTGTCTCAGAGTCTCTGCGTCTCTGCGTCTCAGTGTCTCAGAGTCTATGTGGCTCTGTGTCTCTGTGTCTCAGTGTCTCAGAGTCTCAGAGTCTCTGTATCTCAGTGTCTCAGTGTCTCTGTGTCTCTGTGTCTCAGAGTCTCAGTGTTTCTGTGTCTCAGTGTCTCAGTGTCTGAGTGTTTCAGTGTCTCAGAGTCGCAGTGTCTCTGTGTCTCATTGTCTCAGTGTCTCAGAGTCTCTGTGTCTCGGTGCCTCTATGTCTCAGTTTCTCTGTGTCTCAGAGTCTCAGTGTCTCTATGTCTCTTTGTCTCAGTGTCTCTGGGTCTCAATGTCTCTTTGCCTTAGTGCCTCTGTGTCTCTGTGTCTCAGTGTCTCTTTGTCTCTGATTCTCAGGGTCTCAGAGTCTCTGTGTGTCAGTGTCTCTTTGTCTCAATGTCTCTGTGCCCCAGTGTCTCAGTGTCTGAGAGACTCAGTGTCTCTATGTCTCTGTGTCTCAGTGTCTCTGGTTCTCAGTGTCTCTTTGCCTTAGTGCCTCTGTGTCTCTGTGTCTCAGTGTCTCTGTGTCTCAGATTCTCAGTGTCTCCGAGTCTCTGTGTGTCAGTCTCTCTTTGTCTCAGTGTCTCTGTGCCTCAGTGTCTCAGAGTCTCAGAGTCTCAGTGTCTCAGTGACTCTGTGTCTCAGTGTCTCTGTGTCTCTGTGTCTCAGTGTCCAAGTGTGTCAGTGTCTCAGAGTCTCAGTGTCTCTGTGTCTCTGTGCCACCGTGTCTCAGTGTCTCAGTGTATCAGAGTCTCAGGGTCTCTGTGTCTCTGAGTCTCAGTATCTCTGTGCCTCAGTGTCTCAGTGTCTCAGTATCTCAGTGTCTCAGTGTCTCAGTGTCTCTGTGTCTCAGATTCTCAGTGTCTCTGTGTCTCAGTGCCTCAGAGTCTCAGTGTCTCAGTGTCTCTGTGCCTCAGTGTCTCAGTGTCTCAGTGTCTCAGAGTCACTGTGCCTCTGTGTCTCTCTGTCTCTGTGCCTCAGTGTCTCAGAGTCTCAGTGTCTCTGTGTCTCAGAGTCTCAGTGCCTCAGTTTCTCATTTCTCTGTGTCTCATTGTTTCAGTGTCTCAGTGTCTCTGAGTCTCAGTGTTTCAGTGTCTCAGTATCTCTGTGTCTCAGTGTCTCAGTGCCTCAGTGTCTCCGTGTCTCAGTGTCCAGTGTCTCAGTGTCTCTGTGACTCAGTGTCTCAGAGTCTCAGTGTCACTGTGTCTCAGTGTCTCTGTGCCTCCGTGTCTCAGTGTCTCTGTGTCCATGGTCTTAGTGTCTCAGTGTCTCTGTGCCGAAGAGTCTCAGTGTCTCAGTGTCTCTGTGTCTCAGTGTCTCAGAGTCTGAGTGCCTCAGTGTCTCAGTATCTCAGAGTCTCAGTGTCTCAGTGTCTTTGTGTCTCGGTGCCTCAAAGTCTCAGTGTCTCAGTGTCTCAGTTTCTCAGTTTCTCAGTGTCACTGTGTCTCAGTGTCTCAGAGTATCAGTGCCTCAGTGTCTCAGTGTATCAGTGTCTCTGTTTCTCAGAGTCTCAGTGTCTCTGTGTCTCAGTGTCTCTGTGCCTCCGTGTCTCAGTGTCTCATGGTCTCAGTGTCTCAGTGTCTCAGTGTCTCTGTGTCTCAGTGGCTCAGTGTCTCAGAGTCTCAGAGTCTCAGAGTCTCAGAGTCTCAGTGTCTTAGTGTCTCTGTGTTTCTGTGTCTCAGTGTCTCTGTGTCTCAGTGTCTCTTTCTCTCTGTACCTCAATGTCTCAGTGTCTCAGAGTCTCTGTGCCTCAGTGTCTCAGAGACTCAGTGTCTCAGTGTTTCAGCGTCTCCTTGACTCCGTGTCTCAGTGTCTCAGTGTATCAGTGCCTCTGTGTCTCTGTGTCTCAGTGTCTGTGTGTCTCAGAGTCTCAGTGTCTCTGTGTCTCAGTGTCTCTTTGCCTCCGTGTCTCAGTGTCTCAAGGTCTTAGTGCCTCAGTGTCTCAGTGTCTCAGAGTCTCAGTGTCACAGTGTCTTTGTGTTTCTGTGTCTCAGTGTCTGTGTGTCTCAGTGTCTCATTGTCTCTGTGTATAAGAGTCTCAGAGTCTCCGTGTCTCCGTTTCTCAGTGTCTCTGTGCCTCAGTGTCTCAGTGTCTCTGTGTCTCAGTGTCTCTGTGCCTCAGTGTCTCATTGTCTCTGTGTATAAGAGTCTCAGTGTCTCAGTGTCTCTTTGTCTGAGTGTCTCAGTGTCTCTGTGCCTTTGTGTCTTAGTGTCTCTCTGTCTCTGTGCCTCAGTGTCTCAGTGACTCAGTGTCTCAGTCTCACAGAGTCTGAGTATCTCTGTGTCTCTGTGTTTCTGTGTCTCATTGTCTCTGTGCCTCAGTGTCTCAGTGTCTTAGTGTCTCAGAGTCTCAGTGTCTCAGGGCCTCTGTGCCTCAGTTTCTCTGTGTCTCACTGTCTCAGTGTCTCTGTGTCTCAGTGTCTCTGTGTCTTTCATTCTCAGTGTCTCTGTGTCTCTGTGCCTCAGTGCCTCAGTGTCTCAGAGTCGCAGTGTCACTGTGTCTCTGTGCCTCAGTGTCACTGTGCTTCAGTGCCTCAGTGTCTCTGTATCTCTGTGCCTCAGTGTCTCATTGTCTATGTGTCTCTCTGTCTCTTTGTCTCAGTGTCTCTGTGCCTCAGTGTCTCAGTGTCTCAGAGACTCAGTGTCTCAGTGTCTCTGTGCCTCAGTGTCTCAGTGTCTCAGAGACTCAGTGCCTCAGTGTTTCAGTGCCTCAGTGTCACAGTGTCTCAGTGTCTCAGTTTCTCAGTGTCTCTGTGCCTCACTGTTTCAGTGCTTCAGAGTCTCAGTGTCTCATTGTCTCTGTGTTTCAGTGTCTCAGTGACTCAGTATCTCAGTGTCTCTGTGTCTCAGTGTCTCAGTGTCTCAGAGTCCCCGTGTCTCTGTGTCTCAGTGCCTCTTTGTCTCTATGTCTCTGTTCTCAGTGTCTCTGAGTCTCTGTGTCTCAGTGCCTCAGTGTCTCTGTGGCTCAGTATCTCAGTGACTCAGTGTCTCAGTGTCTCAGAGTCTCTCTGTCTCTATGTCTCTGTGTCTCAGTGTCTCTGTGCCTCAGTGTCTCAGTGTCTCAGTGTGTCATTATCTCAGTGTCTCTGTGTCTCTGTGCCTCAGTGTGTCAGTGTCTCTGTGTCTCAGTGTCTCTGTACCTCAGCGCCTCTGTGTCTCAGTGTCTCTGTGTCTCAGTGTCTCAGTTTCTCTGTGTCTCTGAGTCTCAGTGTCTCTGTGCCTCTGTGTCTCAGTGTCTCAGTATCTCTGTGTCTCTGAGTGTCAGTGTCTCTGTGCCTCAGTGTCTCAGTGTCTCAGTGTCTCAGTGAACCTATGTCTCTGTCTCTTTTTGCCTTAGTGTCTCAGAGTCTCAGTGTCTCAGAGTCTCAGTGTCTCAGTGTCTCAGTGTCTCTGTGCCTCTGTGCCTCAGTGTCTGTATTTCAGTGTCTCAGACTCTCAATGACTCTGTGTCTCAGTGTCTATGTGTCTCATTATCTCAGTGTCTGTGTGTCTCAATGTCTTAGAGTCTCAGAGTCTCAGAGTCTCAGTGTCTCTGTGCCTCAGAGTCTCAGTGTCTCAGAGTCTCAGTTTCTCTGAGTCTCTGAGTCTCTGAGTCTCAGTGTCTCCGTGCCTCAGTGTCTCAGTGTGTCAGTGTCTCAATGTCTCTGTGTCTCAGTGTCTCAGAGTCTCAGTGTCTCAGTTTCTCAGAGTCTCTGTTTCTCAATGTCTCAGAGTCTCAGTGTCTCAGTGAATCTGTGTATCTGTGTCTCTGTGCATTAGTGTCTCAGTGTCTCAGAGTCTCAGTGTCTCTGTGTCTCATTGTCTCTGGTCCTCAGCGTCTCAGTGTCTCAGTGTCTCAGAGTCTCAGTGACTCTGTGTCTCTTTGCCTCAGTGTCTCTGTGCCTCAGTGTCTCAGAGTCTCCGTGTCTCTGTGTCTCTGTGTCTCTGTGCCTCAGTGTCTCAGAGCCTTAGTTTCTCAGTGTCTCTGTGTCTCAGTGTCTCTGTGCCTCGGTGCCTCAGTATCTGTGTTTCAGTGTCTCAGAGTCTCAGTGAGTCTGCATCTCAGTGTCTATGTGTCTCAGTATGTCAGGGCCTCTGTGTCTCAGTGTTCCAGAGTCTCAGTTTCTCTGTATTTCATTGTCTCTGCGCCTCAGTGTCTCAGTGTCTCAGTGTCTCAGAGTCTCTGTGTCTCTGTGTCTCTGTGCCTCAGTGTCTCAGAGCCTTAGTTTCTCAGTGTCTCTGTGTCTCAGTGTCTCAGTGCCTCTGTGCCTCTGTATCTGTGTCTCAGTGTCTCTGTGTCTCTGTGTCTCAGAGTCTCAGTGTCTCTGTGTCTCATTGTCTCTGTGCCTCAGTGTCTCAGTGTCTCAGAGTTTCAGTGTCTCTGTGTCTCTTTGTCTCAGTGTCCCTGTGTCTCAGTGCCTCAATGTCTCTGTGTCTCAGTGTCTCAGATCTCAGTGACTCTGTGTCTCTGTATCTCAGTGTCTCATTGTCTCACCGTCTCAGTGTCTCTGTGTCTCAGTGCCTCAGACTTTCACTGCCTCTGAGTTTCTGTTTCTCTGTGCCTCAGTGTCTCTGTGTCTCAATGTCTCAGAATTTCAGTGTCTCAGTGTCTCAGAGTCTCAGTGTCTCTGTGTCACCTAGACTCCGTGTCGCATTGTCTCTGTGCCTCAGTGTCTCAGTGTCTCAGAGGCTCAGCGTCTCTGTGTCTCAGTGTCTCTGTGCCTGAGTGTCTCAGCGCCTCAGTGTCTCAGTGTCTCAGAGTCTCAGTTTCTCTGTGTCTCTGTGCCTCAGTGTCTCAGTGCCTCTACGTCTCAGTGTCTCAGTTTCTCTGTGTCTTTGTGCCTCAGTGTCTAAGTGTCTCAGTGTCTCAGAGTCTCAGTGTCTCAGTGTATCTGTGACTCAGTGTCTCAGTGCCTCAGTTTCTCAGATTCTCATTTCTCAGTGTCTCTTTGTCTCTGTGTCTCACTGTCTCTGTGCATCAGTGTCTCTGTGTGTCTGTGAATCTGTGTCTCAGATTCTCAGTGTCTCAGAGTTTCTGTGTCTCAGTGTCTCTGTGTCTCATGTCTCTGTGCCTCAGTGTCTCAGTGTGTCAGTGTCTCAGAGTCTCTGAGTCTCAGTGTCTCAGTGTCTCTGTTCCTCAGTGTCTCAGTGTCTCTGTGTCTCTGTGTCTCTGTCTCTCAGGAACTCTCTGTCTCTGTGTCTCAGTGTCTCTGTGTCTCAGTGTCTCTGTGCATCAGCGTCTCAGTGTCTCTGTGACTCTGTGTCTCAGATTCTCAGTGTCTCAGTGTCTCAGAGTCTCTGTGTCTCAGTATCTCAGAGTCTCAGTGTCTCTGTGTCTCAGTGTCTCTGTGCCTCAGTGTCTCAGTGTGTCAGTGTCTCAGAGTCCCTGTGTCTCAGTGTCTCAGTGTCTCTGTTCCTCAGTATCTCAGTGTCACTGTGTCTCAGTGTCTCTGTCTCTCAGGATCTCTCTGCCTCTGTGTCTCAGTGTCTCTGAGTCTCCAGATCTCAGTGTCTCTGTGTCTCTGTGTCTCTTTGTCTCAGTGTCTCTGTGCCTCAGTGTCTCAGTGTCACTGTGCCTCTGTGCCTCAGTGTTTCCGGGTCTCAGTGTCTCAGAGTCTCAGTGTCTCTGTGTCTCAGTGTCCCTGTGCCTCAGTGTCTCGGTGCCTCAGTGTATCTGTGTCTCTGTGCCTCAGTGTCTCAGAGTCTCAGTGTCTCAGTGCCTCAGTGTCTCAGTGTCCCAGTGTCTCAGCATCTTATTGTCCCTGTGTCTCTGTGCCTCTGTGTCTCTTTGTCTCAGTGTCTCAGTGTCACCGAATCTCAGAGACACAGTGTCTCAGTGTCTCAGAGTCTCATTCTCAGTGTCTCAAGTTTCAGTGTCTCAGTGTCTCTTTGTCTCAGTGTCTCAGTGTCTCTGTGCCTCAGTGTCTCAGTGTCTCAGAGTCACAGTGTCTCTGTGTCTCAGTGTCTCTGTGTCTCAGTGTCTCAAACTCTCAGTGTCTCTGTGTCTCTATGCCTCGGTGTCTCAGTTTCTCAGTGTCTCAGTGTCTCGGTGTCTCGATGTCTCAGAGTCTCAGCGTCACTGTGCCTCAGTGTCACTGTGCCTCTGTGCCTTAGTGTGTCTATGTCTCAGAGTCTCAGTGCCTCTGTGTCTCAGTGTCTCAGTATCTCTGTGTCTCAGTGTCTCAGAGTATCAGTGTCTCTGTGTCTCATTGTCACTGTGCCTCAGTGTCTCAGTGTCTCAGAGTCTCAGTGTCTCAGTGTCTCAGAGTCTCAGTGATTCTGTGCCTCTGTGTCTCAGTGTCTCAGCTTCTCACCGTCTCAGTGTTCCTGTGTCTCAGTGTCTCAGTGTCTCTGTGCCTCAGTGTCTCAGTGTCTCAGAATCTCTGTGTCTCTGTGACTCAGTGCCTCTGTTTCTCTGTGCCTCAGTGTCACTGTGTCTCAGTGTCTCAGAATTTCAGTGTCTCAATGACTCTGTGTCTCAGTGTCTCAGTGTCTCTGTGCCCCATTGTCTCAGAGTGTCAGTGTCTCTGCGTCTCCTTGACTCCGTGTTTCAGTGTCTCAGTGCCTCAGTGTCTCTACGTCTCAGTGTCTCAGTGTCTCAGTGTCTCTGTGTCTCAGTGTCTCTGTGCCTCAGTGTCTCTGCGTCTCAGTGTCTCAGAGACTCAGTTTCTCTGTGTCTCTGTGTCTCAGTGTCTCTGTGCCTCTGTGCCTTAGTGTCTCTGTGTCTCAGTGTCTCAGAGTCTCTGTGTCTCTGTGCCTCAGTGTCTCAATTTATCTGTGTCTCAGTGTCTCAGTGTTTCTGTGTCTCTTTGTCTCAATGTCTCTGTACCTCAGTGTCTCAGTGTATCTGTGTCTCTGTGCCTCAGTGTCTCAGTGTCACTGTGCCTCTGTGCCTCAGTGTTTCCGGGTCTCAGTGTCTCAGAGTCTCAGTGTCTCTGTGTCTCAGTGTCCCTGTGCCTCAGTGTCTCGGTGCCTCAGTGTATCTGTGTCTCTGTGCCTCAGTGTCTCAGAGTCTCAGTGTCTCAGAGTCTCAGTGTCTCAGTGCCTCAGTGTCTCAGTGTCCCAGTGTCTCAGCATCTTACTGTCTCTGTGTCTCTGTGGCTCTGTGTCTCTGTGTCTCATGTCTCAGTGTCTCCGAGTTTCATTGTCTCAGTGTCTCAGTGTCTCAGAGTCTCAGTGTCTCTGTGTCTCAGTGTCTCAGTGTCACCGAATCTCAGATACACAGTGTCTCAGTGTCTCAGAGTCTCTGTGTCTCAGTGTCTCAGTGTCTCCGAGTCTCATTCTCAGTGTCTCAAGTTTCAGTGTCTCAGTGTCTCAGTGTCTCTGTTCCTCAGTGTCTCAGTGTCTCAGAGTCACAGTGTCTCTGTGTCTCAGTGTCTCAGTGTCTCAGACTCTCAGTGTCTCTGTGTCTCTGTGCCTCGGTGTCTCAGTTTCTCAGTGTCTCAGTGTCTCGGTGTCTCGATGTCTCAGAGTCTCAGCGTCACTGTGCCTCAGTGTCACTGTGCCTCTGTGCCTTAGTGTGTCTATGTCTCGGAGTCTCAGTGCCTCTGTGTCTCAGTGTCTCAGTATCTCTGTGTCTCAGTGTCTCAGAGTATCAGTGTCTCTGTGTCTCATTGTCGCTGTGCCTCAGTGTCTCAGTGTCTCAGTGTCTCAGAGTCTCAGTGTCTCAGTGTCTCAGTGTCTCAGAGTCTCAGTGATTCTGTGCCTCTGTGTCTCAGTGTCTCAGCTTCTCACCGTCTCAGTGTTTCTGTGTCTCAGTGTCTCAGTGTCTCTGTGCCTCAGTGTCTCAGTGTCTCTGTGCCTCAGTGTCTCAGAATCTCTGTGTCTCTGTGACTCAGTGCCTCTGTTTCTCTGTGCCTCAGTGTCTCTGTGTCTCAGTGTCTCAGAATTTCAGTGTCTCAATGACTCTGTGTCTCAGTGTCTCAGAGTGTCAGTGTATCTGCGTCTCCTTGACTCCGTGTTTCAGTGTCTCAGTGCCTCAGTGTCTCTACGTCTCAGTGTCTCAGTGTCTCTGTGTCTCAGTGTCTCTGTGCCTCAGTGTCTCTGCGTCTCAGTGTCTCAGAGACTCAGTTTCTCTGTGTCTCTGTGTCTCAGTGTCTCTGTGCCTCTGTGTCTTAGTGTCTCTGTGTCTCAGTGTCTCAGAGTCTCTGTGTCTCTGTGCCTCAGTGTCTCAATTTATCTGTATCTCAGTGTCTCAGTGTCTCTGTGTCTCTTTGTCTCAATGTCTGTGTACCTCAGTGTCTCAGTGTATCTGTGTCTGTGTGCCTCAGTGTCTCTGTGACTCTAGGTCTCAGATTATCAGTGTCTCCGAGTCTCAGAGTCTCAGTGTCTCAGTGTCTCATAGTCTCTGTGTCTCAGTGTCTCAGAGTCTCATTCTCAGTGTCTCAGAGTCTCATTCTCAGTGTCTCAGTGTCTCAGTGTCTCTGTGTCTCAGTGTCTCAGTGTCTCTGTGCCTCATTGTCTCTGTGTCTCTGTGCCTCAGAGTCTCATTTTCTGTGAGTCTCAGTGTCTCTGTGCCTCAGTGTCTCAGTGTCTCAGAGTCTCTGTGTCTCAGTGTCCCTGTGTCTCAATGTCTCAGTGTCTCAGTGTCTCTTTGCATCAGTTTCTCAGTGTCACACAGTCTCAGAGTCTCAGTGTCACAGTGTCCCTGTGCCTCAGTGCCTCAGTGTCACAGAGTCTCTTTGCCTCTGTGTCTCAGTGTCTCAGTGTCTTAGTGTCTCAGACTCTCATTGTCTCATTCTCTCAGTGTCTCAGAGTCTCAGTGTCTCTGTGTGTCTGTTTCTCAGTGTCTCTGTGTCTCAGTGTCTCTGTGCCTGAGTGTCTCAGTGTCTCTGTGTCTCAGTGTCTCAGAGTCTCAGTGCCCCTGTGTCTCAGATCCTCTGTGACTCAGTGTCTCAGTGTCTCTGTGCCTTAGTGTCTCAGTGTCTCAGAGTCTCTGTGTCTCAGGGTCTATGTGTCTCTGTATCTCAGTGTCTCTGTGTCTCTGTGCCTCAGTGTCTCAGTGTCTCAGAATCTCAGTGTCTCTGTGTCTCTTTGTCTCTGTGTCTAAGTGTCTCAGTGTCTCCGAGTTTCATTGTCTCAGTGTCTCAGTGCCTCTGCACATCAGTGTCTCTGTGTCTCAGTGTCTCAGTGTCCCAGAGTCTCAGTGTCTCTGTGTCTCAGTGTCTCAGTGTCTCAGAGTCTCAGAGTCTCTGTGTCTCAGTGTCTCAGTGTCTCTGTGTCTCAGTGTCGGTGTCTCCAGATCTCAGTGATTCTGTGTCTCTGTGTCTCAGAGTCTCAGTGTCTATGCGTCTCTGTGTCTCAGTGTCTCTGTGTCTCAGTTTCTCTGTGACTCTGTGTCTCAGTATCTCTGTGCCTCAGTGTCTCAGAGCCTCTGTGCCTCAGTGTCTCATTGCCTCTGTGCCTCTGTGCCTCAGTGTCTCAGTGTCTCAGTGTCTCTTTGTCTCATTGTCTCTGTGCCTCAGTGTATCTGTGTCTCTGTGTCTCAGTGTCTCAGTGTCTCAGTGTCTCAGAGTCTCAGTGTCTCTGTGCCTCAGTGTCTCTGTGTCTCTGCGTCTCAATGTCTCTGAGTCTCAGTGTCTCAGAGTCTCCGTGTCTCGGTGTCTCAGTGTCTCTGTGCTGAGTGTCTCAGTGTCTCAGCGTCTCAGTGTCTTTGTGTCCCTGTGCTTCTGTGTCTCTGTGTCTCAGTGTCTCATTGTCTCAGTGTCTCAGTGTCTCAGAGTCTCAGTGTCTCAGTGTCTCATTGTCTCAGAGCCTCAGTGTCTCTTTGTCTCAGTGTCTCTGTGCCTCAGTGTTTCTGTGTCTCTGTGTCTCATTGTTCCTGAGTCTCAGTGTCTCAGAGTCTCTGTGTCTCGTTGTCTCAGTGTCTCAGTCTCTCTGTGCCTCAGTGTCTCAGAGTCTCCGTGTCTCTCTGTCTCAGTGTCTCTGTGTCTCTTGGTCTCAGTGTCTCTGTGCCTCAGTGTCTCTGTGTCTCAGATTCTCAGTGTCTCAGTGTCTCAGTGTCTCAGAGTCTCGGTGCCTCAGTGTCTCAGTGTCTCAGAGTCTCAGAGTCTCAGTGTCTCTGTGTCTCAATGTCTCAGTGTCTCTGTGTCTCTTGGTCTCAGTGTCTCTGTGCCTCTGTGTCCCAGTGTCTCTGTGCCTCAGTGTCTCAGAGTCTCCATGTCTCTCTGTCTCTTGGTCTCAGTGTCTCTGAGCCTCAGTGTCTCAGTGTCTCTGTGACTCTGTGCCTCAGTGTCTCAGTGTCTCAGAGTCTCAGTGTCTCAGTGTGTCTGTGTCTCAGTGTCTCAGAGTCTCAGTGTCTCTGTGTCTCAATGTCTCAGTGTCTCTGTGTCTCTTGGTCTCAGTGTCTCTGTGCCTCAGTGTCTCTGTGTCTCTGTGCCTCAGTGTCTCAGTGTCTCAGTGTCTCAGTGTCTCAGAGTCTCAGTGTCTCTGTGTCTCTGTGCCTCGGTGTCTCTGTGTCTAAGTGTCTCAGTGTCTCCGAGTTTCATTGTCTCAGTGTCTCTGTGTCTCAGTGTCTCTGTGCCTCTGCGCCTCAGTGTCTCCGAGTTTCATTGTCTCATTGTCTCAGTGTCTCAGACTCTCAGTAACTCTGTGTCTCAGTGCCTCTGCGCCTCATTGTCTCTGTGTCTCTGTGTCTCTGTGTCTCTGTGCCTCAGTGTCTCAGTGTCTCAGTGACTCTGTGCCTTAGTGTCTCAGTATCTCAGCGTCTCATTGTCTCTGTGTCTCTGTGCCTCAGAGTCTCGATTTCTGTGAGTCTCAGTGTCTCTGTGTCTCAGAGTGTCAGTGTCTCAGAGTCTTTGTGTCTCAGTGTCTCTGTGTCTCAATGTCTCAGTGTCTCAGTGTCTCTTTGCATCAGTTTCTCAGTGTCACACCGTCTCAGAGTCTCAGTGTCACAGTGTCCCTGTGCCTCAGTGCCTCAGTGCCTCAGTGTCTCAGAGTCTCAGTGTCTCAGTGTCTCAGTGTCTCTGTGTCTCAGTGTCTCAGAGTCTCATTGTTTCTGTGTCTCAGTGTCTCAGTGCCTCTGTGTCTCAGTGTCTCAGAGTCTCAGTGTCTCAGTGTCTCAGATTCTCGGTGTCTCTGTGTCTCGGTGTCACAGAGTCTCAGAGTCTCTGTGTCTCTGTGTCTCAGTGTCTGTGCGTCTCAGCGTCTCAGCGTCTCAGTGTCTCAGTGCCTCTGTGTCTCAGTGTCACCGAGTCTCAGTGTCTCAGTGTATCAGGGTCTCTGTGTCTCAGTTTCTCAGAGTCTCAGTGTCTCTGTGTCTCAGTGTCTATGTGTCTCAGATCTCTGTGTATCTGTGTCTCAGTGTCTCAGTGTCTCTGTGTCTCTTTGTCTCAGAGTCTCAGTGTCTCAGTGTCTCAGAGTCTCAATGTCTCTGTGTCTCCGTGTCTCAGTGTCTTAGTGTCTCAGAGTCTGTGTCTCAGTGTCTCTGTGTCTCTTTGTCTCAGTGTCTCAGTGTCTCTGTGTCTCTGTGTCTCCGAGTCTCAGTGTCACAGAGTCTCTGTGTCTCAGTGTCTCAGAGTCTCAGTGTCTCAGTGTCTCAGTGTCTCAGTGTCTCGGTGTCTCTGTGTCTCGGTGTCTCAGTGTCTCGGTGTCTCTGTGCCTCGGTGTCTCTGTGTCTCAGAGTCTCAGTCTCTCTGTGTCTCTGTGTCTCAGTGTCTCATAGTCTCAGTATCTCAGTGTTGCAGTGTCTCAGAGTCTCAGTGTCTCAGTGTCTCAGTGTCTCTGTGTCTCAGTGTCTCTGTGTCACAGTGTCTCAGAGTCTCTGTGTCTCTGGGTCTCTGTGTCTCTGTGTCTCAGTGTCTCAGTGTCTCTGTGTCTCAGTGTCTCTGTGTCTCGGTGTCTCTGTGTCTCGGTGTCTCAGTGTCTCTGTGTCTCGGTATTTCTGTGTTTCGGTGTCTCAGTGTCTCAGTGTCTCAGTATCTCGGTGTCTCGGTGTCTCTGTGTCTCGGTGTCTCAGTGTCTCAGAGTCTCAGTCTCACTGTGTCTCTGTGTCTCAGTGTCTCATAGTCTCAGTATCTCAGTGTCGCAGTGTCTCTGTGTCTCAGTGTCTCAGAGTCCCAGTGTCTCTGTTTCTCTGTGACTCAGTGTCTCTGTGTCTCGGTGTCTCAGTGTCTCTGTGTCTCAGTATCTCAGTATCTCAGTGTCTCTGTGTCTCAGTTTCTCTGAGTCTCAGTGCCTCTGTGTCTCTGTGCCTCAGTGTCTCGGTGTCTCGGTGTCTCGGTGTCTCGGAGTCTCAGTGTCTCTGTGTCTCAGTGTCTCAGAGTCTCAGTGTCTCAGTGTCTCTGTGTCTCAGTGTCTCTGTGTATCGTTGTCTCGGTATCTCGGTGTCTCTGTGTCTTGGTGTCTCTGTGTCTCAGTGTCTCTGTGTCTCGGTGTCTCAGTCTCTCGGAGTCTCGGTGTCTCGGTGTCTCGGTGTCTCAGTGTCTCAGAGTCTCAGTGTCTCTGTGTCTCTGTGACTCAGTGTCTCTGTGTCTCGGTGTCTCAGTCTCTCAGTGTCTCAGTGTCTCTGTGTCTCAGTATCTCAGTGTCTCTGTGTCTCAGTTTCTCTGAGTCTCAGTGTCTCTGTGTCTCTGTGTCTCTGTGCCTCGGTGTCTCGGTGTCCCGGTGTCTCTGTGTCTCAGTGTCTCTGTGTCTCAGTGTCTCAGAGTCTCAGTGTCTCAGTGTCTCTGTGTTTCAGTGTCTCAGTGACTCAGTGTCTCAGTGTCTCTGTGTCTCAGTCTCTCGGAGTCTCGGTGTCTCGGTGTCTCTGTGTCTCAGTGTTTCTGTGTCTCAGTGTCTCAGAGTCTCGGTGTCTCGGTGTCTCGGAGTCTCTGTGTCTCAGTTTCTCTGTGTCTCAGTGTCTCAGTGTCTCTGTGCCTCAGTGTCTCTGTGACTCTGTGTCTCAGTGTCTCAGAAATTCAGTGTCTCTGTGTCTCTGTGTCTCAGTGTCTCTGTGTCTCTGTGTCTCTGTGTCTCAGTGTCTCAGTGTCTCTGTGTCTCAGTGTCCCTGTGTTTCTGTGTGTCAGTGTCTCAGAGTCTCAGTGTCTCAGTGTCTCAGAGTCTCAGTGTCTCTGTGTCTCAGTGTCTCTGTGTCTCAGTGCCTCAGAGTCTCAGCGTCTCTGTGTCTCAGTGTCTCAGTGTCTCAGAGTCTCAGCGTCTCAGTGTCTCAGTGTCTCTGTGTCTCAGTGTCTCAGTGTTTCTGTGTCTCTGTGTCTCTGTGTCTCAGTGTCTTTTGTCTCTGTGTCTCAGAGTCTCAGTGTCTCAGTGTCTCAGTGTCTCAGTTTCTCAGAGCCTCTGTGTCTCTGTGTCTCAGTGTCTCAGAGTCTCAGTGTCTCAGTGTCTCAGAGTCTCAGTGTCTCTGTGTCTCTGTGTCTCAGTGTCTCAGAGTCTCATTGTTTCTGTGTCTCAGTGTCTCAGTGTCTCAGTGTCTCAGTGTCTGTGTGTCTCAGTGTGTCAGAGTCTCTGTGTCTCAGTGTCTCTGTGTGTCTGCGTCTCAGTGTCTCAGAGCCTCTGCGTCTCAGTGTCACAGAGTCTCAGTGTCTCAGTGTATCAGGGTCTCTGTGTCTCAGTGTCTCAGAGTCTCAGTGTCTCTGTGTCTCAGTATCTCTGAGTCTCTGAGTGTCTGTTTCTCAGTGTCTATGTGTCTCAGTGTCTCAGTGTCTCAGTGTCTCTGTGTCTCTGTGTATCTGTGTCTCTGTGTCTCAGAGTCTCAGTGTCTCAGTGTCTCAGAGTCTCTGTGTCTCAGTGTCTCTGTGTCTCAGTGTCTCAGAGCCTCAGTGTCTTTGTGTCTCCGTGTCTCAGTGTCTCAGTGTCTCAGAGTCTGTGTCTCAGTGTCTCTGTGTATCTTTGTCTCAGTGTCTCAGTGCCTCTGTGTCTCAGTGTCTCAGTGTCTCTGTGTATCAGTGTCTCAGAGTCTCAGTGTCTCTGTGTCTCAGTGTCACTGTGTCTCGGTGTCTCAGTGTCTCAGTGTCTCTGTGTCTCAGTATCTCTGTGTCTCTGTGTCTCAGTGTCTCAGAGTCTCATTGTCTCTGTGTCTCTGTGCCTCAGTGTCTCTGTTTCTCGGTGTCTCAGTGTCTCAGTGTCTCTGTGTCTCAGTATCTCTGTGTCTCTGTGTCTCGGTGTCTCAGTGTCTCAGTGTCGCTGTGTCTCTGTGTCTCTGTGTCTCAGTGTCTCAGAGTCTCAGTGTCTCTGTGCCTCAGTGTCTGTATTTCAGTGTCTCAGACTCTCAATGACTCTGTGTCTCAGTGTCTATGTGTCTCATTATCTCAGTGTCTGTGTGTCTCAATGTCTTAGAGTCTCAGAGTCTCAGAGTCTCAGTGTCTCTGTGCCTCAGAGTCTCAGTGTCTCAGAGTCTCAGTTTCTCTGAGTCTCTGAGTCTCTGAGTCTCAGTGTCTCCGTGCCTCAGTGTCTCAGTGTGTCAGTGTCTCAATGTCTCTGTGTCTCAGTGTCTCAGAGTCTCAGTGTCTCAGTTTCTCAGAGTCTCTGTTTCTCAATGTCTCAGAGTCTCAGTGTCTCAGTGAATCTGTGTATCTGTGTCTCTGTGCATTAGTGTCTCAGTGTCTCAGTGTCTCAGTGTCTCCGAGTCTCATTCTCAGTGTCTCAAGTTTCAGTGTCTCAGTGTCTCAGTGTCTCTGTTCCTCAGTGTCTCAGTGTCTCAGAGTCACAGTGTCTCTGTGTCTCAGTGTCTCAGTGTCTCAGACTCTCAGTGTCTCTGTGTCTCTGTGCCTCGGTGTCTCAGTTTCTCAGTGTCTCAGTGTCTCGGTGTCTCGATGTCTCAGAGTCTCAGCGTCACTGTGCCTCAGTGTCACTGTGCCTCTGTGCCTTAGTGTGTCTATGTCTCGGAGTCTCAGTGCCTCTGTGTCTCAGTGTCTCAGTATCTCTGTGTCTCAGTGTCTCAGAGTATCAGTGTCTCTGTGTCTCATTGTCGCTGTGCCTCAGTGTCTCAGTGTCTCAGTGTCTCAGAGTCTCAGTGTCTCAGTGTCTCAGAGTCTCAGTGATTCTGTGCCTCTGTGTCTCAGTGTCTCAGCTTCTCACCGTCTCAGTGTTTCTGTGTCTCAGTGTCTCAGTGTCTCTGTGCCTCAGTGTCTCAGTGTCTCTGTGCCTCAGTGTCTCAGAATCTCTGTGTCTCTGTGACTCAGTGCCTCTGTTTCTCTGTGCCTCAGTGTCTCTGTGTCTCAGTGTCTCAGAATTTCAGTGTCTCAATGACTCTGTGTCTCAGTGTCTCAGAGTGTCAGTGTATCTGCGTCTCCTTGACTCCGTGTTTCAGTGTCTCAGTGCCTCAGTGTCTCTACGTCTCAGTGTCTCAGTGTCTCTGTGTCTCAGTGTCTCTGTGCCTCAGTGTCTCTGCGTCTCAGTGTCTCAGAGACTCAGTTTCTCTGTGTCTCTGTGTCTCAGTGTCTCTGTGCCTCTGTGTCTTAGTGTCTCTGTGTCTCAGTGTCTCAGAGTCTCTGTGTCTCTGTGCCTCAGTGTCTCAATTTATCTGTATCTCAGTGTCTCAGTGTCTCTGTGTCTCTTTGTCTCAATGTCTGTGTACCTCAGTGTCTCAGTGTATCTGTGTCTGTGTGCCTCAGTGTCTCTGTGACTCTAGGTCTCAGATTATCAGTGTCTCCGAGTCTCAGAGTCTCAGTGTCTCAGTGTCTCATAGTCTCTGTGTCTCAGTGTCTCAGAGTCTCATTCTCAGTGTCTCAGAGTCTCATTCTCAGTGTCTCAGTGTCTCAGTGTCTCTGTGTCTCAGTGTCTCAGTGTCTCTGTGCCTCATTGTCTCTGTGTCTCTGTGCCTCAGAGTCTCATTTTCTGTGAGTCTCAGTGTCTCTGTGCCTCAGTGTCTCAGTGTCTCAGAGTCTCTGTGTCTCAGTGTCCCTGTGTCTCAATGTCTCAGTGTCTCAGTGTCTCTTTGCATCAGTTTCTCAGTGTCACACAGTCTCAGAGTCTCAGTGTCACAGTGTCCCTGTGCCTCAGTGCCTCAGTGTCACAGAGTCTCTTTGCCTCTGTGTCTCAGTGTCTCAGTGTCTTAGTGTCTCAGACACTCATTGTCTCATTCTCTCAGTGTCTCAGAGTCTCAGTGTCTCTGTGTGTCTGTTTCTCAGTGTCTCTGTGTCTCAGTGTCTCTGTGCCTGAGTGTCTCAGTGTCTCTGTGTCTCAGTGTCTCAGAGTCTCAGTGCCCCTGTGTCTCAGATCCTCTGTGACTCAGTGTCTCAGTGTCTCTGTGCCTTAGTGTCTCAGTGTCTCAGAGTCTCTGTGTCTCAGGGTCTATGTGTCTCTGTATCTCAGTGTCTCTGTGTCTCTGTGCCTCAGTGTCTCAGTGTCTCAGAATCTCAGTGTCTCTGTGTCTCTTTGTCTCTGTGTCTAAGTGTCTCAGTGTCTCCGAGTTTCATTGTCTCAGTGTCTCAGTGCCTCTGCACATCAGTGTCTCTGTGTCTCAGTGTCTCAGTGTCCCAGAGTCTCAGTGTCTCTGTGTCTCAGTGTCTCAGTGTCTCAGAGTCTCAGAGTCTCTGTGTCTCAGTGTCTCAGTGTCTCTGTGTCTCAGTGTCGGTGTCTCCAGATCTCAGTGATTCTGTGTCTCTGTGTCTCAGAGTCTCAGTGTCTATGCGTCTCTGTGTCTCAGTGTCTCTGTGTCTCAGTTTCTCTGTGACTCTGTGTCTCAGTATCTCTGTGCCTCAGTGTCTCAGAGCCTCTGTGCCTCAGTGTCTCATTGCCTCTGTGCCTCTGTGCCTCAGTGTCTCAGTGTCTCAGTGTCTCTTTGTCTCATTGTCTCTGTGCCTCAGTGTATCTGTGTCTCTGTGTCTCAGTGTCTCAGTGTCTCAGAGTCTCAGTGTCTCTGTGCCTCAGTGTCTCTGTGTCTCTGCGTCTCAATGTCTCTGAGTCTCAGTGTCTCAGAGTCTCCGTGTCTCGGTGTCTCAGTGTCTCTGTGCTGAGTGTCTCAGTGTCTCAGCGTCTCAGTGTCTTTGTGTCCCTGTGCTTCTGTGTCTCTGTGTCTCAGTGTCTCATTGTCTCAGTGTCTCAGTGTCTCAGAGTCTCAGTGTCTCAGTGTCTCATTGTCTCAGAGCCTCAGTGTCTCTTTGTCTCAGTGTCTCTGTGCCTCAGTGTTTCTGTGTCTCTGTGTCTCATTGTTCCTGAGTCTCAGTGTCTCAGAGTCTCTGTGTCTCGTTGTCTCAGTGTCTCAGTCTCTCTGTGCCTCAGTGTCTCAGAGTCTCCGTTTCTCTCTGTCTCAGTGTCTCTGTGTCTCTTGGTCTCAGTGTCTCTGTGCCTCAGTGTCTCTGTGTCTCAGATTCTCAGTGTCTCAGTGTCTCAGTGTCTCAGAGTCTCGGTGCCTCAGTGTCTCAGTGTCTCAGAGTCTCAGAGTCTCAGTGTCTCTGTGTCTCAATGTCTCAGTGTCTCTGTGTCTCTTGGTCTCAGTGTCTCTGTGCCTCTGTGTCCCAGTGTCTCTGTGCCTCAGTGTCTCAGAGTCTCCATGTCTCTCTGTCTCTTGGTCTCAGTGTCTCTGAGCCTCAGTGTCTCAGTGTCTCTGTGACTCTGTGCCTCAGTGTCTCAGTGTCTCAGAGTCTCAGTGTCTCAGTGTGTCTGTGTCTCAGTGTCTCAGAGTCTCAGTGTCTCTGTGTCTCAATGTCTCAGTGTCTCTGTGTCTCTTGGTCTCAGTGTCTCTGTGCCTCAGTGTCTCTGTGTCTCTGTGCCTCAGTGTCTCAGTGTCTCAGTGTCTCAGAGTCTCAGTGTCTCTGTGTCTCTGTGCCTCGGTGTCTCTGTGTCTAAGTGTCTCAGTGTCTCCGAGTTTCATTGTCTCAGTGTCTCTGTGTCTCAGTGTCTCTGTGCCTCTGCGCCTCAGTGTCTCCGAGTTTCATTGTCTCAGTGTCTCAGTGTCTCAGACTCTCAGTAACTCTGTGTCTCAGTGCCTCTGCGCCTCATTGTCTCTGTGTCTCTGTGTCTCTGTGTCTCTGTGCCTCAGTGTCTCAGTGTCTCAGTGACTCTGTGCCTTAGTGTCTCAGTATCTCAGCGTCTCATTGTCTCTGTGTCTCTGTGCCTCAGAGTCTCGATTTCTGTGAGTCTCAGTGTCTCTGTGTCTCAGAGTGTCAGTGTCTCAGAGTCTTTGTGTCTCAGTGTCTCTGTGTCTCAATGTCTCAGTGTCTCAGTGTCTCTTTGCATCAGTTTCTCAGTGTCACACCGTCTCAGAGTCTCAGTGTCACAGTGTCCCTGTGCCTCAGTGCCTCAGTGTCTCAGAGTCTCAGTGTCTCAGTGTCTCAGTGTCTCTGTGTCTCAGTGTCTCAGAGTCTCATTGTTTCTGTGTCTCAGTGTCTCAGTGCCTCTGTGTCTCAGTGTCTCAGAGTCTCAGTGTCTCAGTGTCTCAGATTCTCGGTGTCTCTGTGTCTCGGTGTCACAGAGTCTCAGAGTCTCTGTGTCTCTGTGTCTCAGTGTCTGTGCGTCTCAGCGTCTCAGCGTCTCAGTGTCTCAGTGCCTCTGTGTCTCAGTGTCACCGAGTCTCAGTGTCTCAGTGTATCAGGGTCTCTGTGTCTCAGTTTCTCAGAGTCTCAGTGTCTCTGTGTCTCAGTGTCTATGTGTCTCAGATCTCTGTGTATCTGTGTCTCAGTGTCTCAGTGTCTCTGTGTCTCTTTGTCTCAGAGTCTCAGTGTCTCAGTGTCTCAAAGTCTCAATGTCTCTGTGTCTCCGTGTCTCAGTGTCTTAGTGTCTCAGAGTCTGTGTCTCAGTGTCTCTGTGTCTCTTTGTCTCAGTGTCTCAGTGTCTCTGTGTCTCTGTGTCTCCGAGTCTCAGTGTCACAGAGTCTCTGTGTCTCAGTGTCTCAGAGTCTCAGTGTCTCAGTGTCTCAGTGTCTCAGTGTCTCGGTGTCTCTGTGTCTCGGTGTCTCAGTGTCTCGGTGTCTCTGTGCCTCGGTGTCTCTGTGTCTCAGAGTCTCAGTCTCTCTGTGTCTCTGTGTCTCAGTGTCTCATAGTCTCAGTATCTCAGTGTTGCAGTGTCTCAGAGTCTCAGTGTCTCAGTGTCTCAGTGTCTCTGTGTCTCAGTGTCTCTGTGTCACAGTGTCTCAGAGTCTCTGTGTCTCTGGGTCTCTGTGTCTCTGTGTCTCAGTGTCTCAGTGTCTCTGTGTCTCAGTGTCTCTGTGTCTCGGTGTCTCTGTGTCTCGGTGTCTCAGTGTCTCTGTGTCTCGGTATTTCTGTGTTTCGGTGTCTCAGTGTCTCAGTGTCTCAGTATCTCGGTGTCTCGGTGTCTCTGTGTCTCGGTGTCTCAGTGTCTCAGAGTCTCAGTCTCACTGTGTCTCTGTGTCTCAGTGTCTCATAGTCTCAGTATCTCAGTGTCGCAGTGTTTCTGTGTCTCAGTGTCTCAGAGTCCCAGTGTCTCTGTTTCTCTGTGACTCAGTGTCTCTGTGTCTCGGTGTCTCAGTGTCTCTGTGTCTCAGTATCTCAGTATCTCAGTGTCTCTGTGTCTCAGTGTCTCAGAGTCTCAGTGTCTCAGTGTCTCTGTGTCTCAGTGTCTCTGTGTATCGTTGTCTCGGTATCTCGGTGTCTCTGTGTCTTGGTGTCTCTGTGTCTCAGTGTCTCTGTGTCTCGGTGTCTCAGTCTCTCGGAGTCTCGGTGTCTCGGTGTCTCGGTGTCTCAGTTTCTCAGAGTCTCAGTGTCTCTGTGTCTCTGTGACTCAGTGTCTCTGTGTCTCGGTGTCTCAGTCTCTCAGTGTCTCAGTGTCTCTGTGTCTCAGTATCTCAGTGTCTCTGTGTCTCAGTTTCTCTGAGTCTCAGTGTCTCTGTGTCTCTGTGTCTCTGTGCCTCGGTGTCTCGGTGTCCCGGTGTCTCTGTGTCTCAGTGTCTCTGTGTCTCAGTGTCTCAGAGTCTCAGTGTCTCAGTGTCTCTGTGTTTCAGTGTCTCAGTGACTCAGTGTCTCAGTGTCTCTGTGTCTCAGTCTCTCGGAGTCTCGGTGTCTCGGTGTCTCTGTGTCTCAGTGTTTCTGTGTCTCAGTGTCTCAGAGTCTCGGTGTCTCGGTGTCTCGGAGTCTCTGTGTCTCAGTTTCTCTGTGTCTCAGTGTCTCAGTGTCTCTGTGCCTCAGTGTCTCTGTGACTCTGTGTCTCAGTGTCTCAGAAATTCAGTGTCTCTGTGTCTCTGTGTCTCAGTGTCTCTGTGTCTCTGTGTCTCTGTGTCTCAGTGTCTCAGTGTCTCTGTGTCTCAGTGTCCCTGTGTTTCTGTGTGTCAGTGTCTCAGAGTCTCAGTGTCTCAGTGTCTCAGAGTCTCAGTATCTCTGTGTCTCAGTGTCTCTGTGTCTCAGTGCCTCAGAGTCTCAGCGTCTCTGTGTCTCAGTGTCTCAGTGTCTCAGAGTCTCAGCGTCTCAGTGTCTCAGTGTCTCTGTGTCTCAGTGTCTCAGTGTTTCTGTGTCTCTGTGTCTCTGTGTCTCAGTGTCTTTTGTCTCTGTGTCTCAGAGTCTCAGTGTCTCAGTGTCTCAGTGTCTCAGTTTCTCAGAGCCTCTGTGTCTCTGTGTCTCAGTGTCTCAGAGTCTCAGTGTCTCAGTGTCTCAGAGTCTCAGTGTCTCTGTGTCTCTGTGTCTCAGTGTCTCAGAGTCTCATTGTTTCTGTGTCTCAGTGTCTCAGTGTCTCAGTGTCTCAGTGTCTGTGTGTCTCAGTGTGTCAGAGTCTCTGTGTCTCAGTGTCTCTGTGTGTCTGCGTCTCAGTGTCTCAGAGCCTCTGCGTCTCAGTGTCACAGAGTCTCAGTGTCTCAGTGTATCAGGGTCTCTGTGTCTCAGTGTCTCAGAGTCTCAGTGTCTCTGTGTCTCAGTATCTCTGAGTCTCTGAGTGTCTGTTTCTCAGTGTCTATGTGTCTCAGTGTCTCTGTGTCTCAGTGTCTCAGTGTCTCTGTGTCTCTGTGTATCTGTGTCTCTGTGTCTCAGAGTCTCAGTGTCTCAGTGTCTCAGAGTCTCTGTGTCTCAGTGTCTCTGTGTCTCAGTGTCTCAGAGCCTCAGTGTCTTTGTGTCTCCGTGTCTCAGTGTCTCAGTGTCTCAGAGTCTGTGTCTCAGTGTCTCTGTGTATCTTTGTCTCAGTGTCTCAGTGCCTCTGTGTCTCAGTGTCTCAGTGTCTCTGTGTATCAGTGTCTCAGAGTCTCAGTGTCTCTGTGTCTCAGTGTCACTGTGTCTCGGTGTCTCAGTGTCTCAGTGTCTCTGTGTCTCAGTATCTCTGTGTCTCTGTGTCTCAGTGTCTCAGAGTCTCATTGTCTCTGTGTCTCTGTGCCTCAGTGTCTCTGTTTCTCGGTGTCTCAGTGTCTCAGTGTCTCTGTGTCTCAGTATCTCTGTGTCTCTGTGTCTCAGTGTCTCAGAGTCTCATTGTCTCTGTGTCTCTGTGCCTCAGTGTCTCTGTTTCTCGGTGTCTCAGTGTCTCTGTGTCTCAGTGTCTCTGTGTCTCGGTGTCTCAGTGTCTCAGTGTCGCTGTGTCTCTGTGTCTCTGTGTCTCAGTGTCTCAGAGTCTCAGTGTCTCTGTGCCTCAGTGTCTGTGTGTCACAGTGTCTCAGACTCTCAGTGTCTCTGTGTCTCAGTGTCTCTGTGTCTCTGTGTCTCTGTGCCACAGTGTCTCAGAGTCTCTGTGTCTCAGTTTCTCAGTTTCTCTGTGTCTCTGTGTCTCAGTGTCTCAGTGTCTCAGAGTCTCATGTGTCTCTGTATCTCTGTGTCTCTGTGTTCCTGTGTGTCAGTGTCTCAGAGTCCCAGTGTCTCTGTGTCTCAGAGTCTCAGTGTCTCTGTGTCTCAGTGTATCTGCGTCTCAGTGTCTCAGTGCCTCAGAGTCTCAGTGGCTCTGTGTCTCAGTGTCTCTGTGTCACAGTGTCTCAGAGTCTCAGTGTCTCTGGGTCTCTGTGTCTCAGTGTCTCTGTGTCTCAGTGCCTCGGTGTCTCGGTGTTTCGCGTCTCAGTGTCTCAGTGTCTCAGTGTCTCTGTGTCTCGGTGTCTCTGTGTCTCGGTGTCTCAGTGTCTCAGTGTCTCTGTGTCTCAGAGTCTCAGTATCTCTGTGATCGGTGTCTCGGTGTCTCAGTGTCTCAGTGACTCTGTGTCTCAGTGTCTCTGTGTCTCTGTGTCTCAGTGTCGCAGTGTCTCTGTGTCTCAGTGTCTCAGTGACTCTGTGTCTCAGTGTCTCTGTGTCTCTGTGTCTCAGTGTCGCAGTGTCTCTGTGTCTCAGTGTCTCAGTGTCTCTGTGTCTCTGTGTCTCGGTGTCTCTGTGTCTCAGTGTCTCAGAGTCTCAGTGTCTCTGGGTCTCTGTGTCTCTGTGTCTCAGAGTCTCAGTGTCTCAGAGTCACAGTGTCTCTTTGTCTCAGTGTCTCTGTGTCTCAGTGCCTCAGAGTCTCTGTGTCTCAGTGTCTCTGTATCTCAGAGTCTCAGTGTCTCTGGGCCTCTGTTTCTCAGTGTCTCAGTGTCTCAGTGTCTCTGTGTCTCAGTGTCTCTGTGTCTCAGTGTCTCAGAGTCTCAGTGTCTCAGTGTCTCGGAGTCTCAGTGTCTCAGTGTCTCTGTGTCTCAGTGTCTCGGTGTCTCAGTGTCTCAGAGTCTCAGTGTCTCATTGTCTCTGTGTCTCAGTGTCTCAGTGTCTGTTTGTTTCAGTGTCTCAGAGCCTCAGTGTCTCTGTGTCTCTGTGTCTCAGTATCTCTGTGTCTCGGTGTCTCAGTGTCTCAGTGTCTCAGAGTCTGAGTGTCTCTGTGTCTCTGTGGCTCAGTGTCTCAGTGTCTCAGAGATTCAGTGTCTCAGTGTCTCTGTGTCTCAGTGTCTGAGAGTCTCAGTGTCTCAGTGTCTCTGTGTCTCAGTGTCTCAGAGTCTCAGAGTCTCTGTGTCTCTGTGTCTCTGGGTCTCAGTGTCTCTGTGTCTGTGTGCCACAGTGTCTGAGAGTCTCAGTGTCTCAGTTTCTCAGTGACTCTGTGCCTCTGTGTCACAGTGTCTCAGTGTCTCAGAGTCTCTGTGTCTCAGTGTCTCTGTGTCTCTGTGTCTCAGTGTCTCTGTGTCTCAGTGTCCCTGTGTTTCTGTGTGTCAGTGTCTCAGAGTCTCAGTGTCTCAGAGTCTCAGTGTCTCTTTGTCTCAGTGTCTCTGTGTCTCAGTGCCTCAGAGTCTCTGTGTCTCTGTGTCTCAGAGTCTCAGTGTCTCTGGGCCTCTGTTTCTCAGTGTCTCAGTGTCTCTGTGTCTCAGTGTCTCAGTGACTCAGTGTCCCTGTGTCTCAGTGTCTCAGTGTCTCAGAGTCTCAGTGCCTCGGTGTCTCGGGGTCTCTGTGTCTCAGTGTCTCAGAATCTCAGTGCCTCTGTGTCTCGATGTCTCGGTGTCTCTGTGTCTCGGTGTCTCAGTGTCTCAGTGTCTCGGTGTCTCGGTGCCTCTGTGTCTCGGTGTCTTTGTGTCTCTGTCTCTCAGTGTCTCTGTGTCTCAGTGTCTCAGATTCTCAGTGTCTCAGTGTCTCTGTGTCTCTGTGTCTCAGTGTCTCAGCGTCTGTGTGTTTCAGTGTCTCAGAGTCTCAGTGTCTCTGTGTCTCGGTGTCTCAGTGTCTCGGTGTCTCGGTGTCTCAGTGTCTCTGTGTCTCAGTGTCTCAGTGTCACAGTGTCTCTGTGTCTCAGTGTCTCTGTGTCTCAGAGTCTCAGAGTCTCAGTGTCTCTGTGTCACAGTGTCTCTGTGTCTCAGTGTCGCAGTGTATCAGAGTCTCAGTGTCTCTGTGTCTCTGTGTCTCAGTGTCTCAGTGTCTCAGAGTTTCAGTGTCTCAGAGTCTCAGTGTCTCTGTTTCTCAGTGTGTCTGTGTCTCGGTGTCTCAGAGTCTCAGTGTCTCTGTGTCTCAGTGTCTGTGTGTCCCATGTGTCTCAGAAACTCAGTGTCTCTGGGTCTCAGTGTCTCTGTGTCTCTGTGCCACAGTGTCTGAGAGTCTCAGTGTCTCAGTTCCTCAGTGACTCTGTGTCTCTGTGTCTCAGTGTCTCAGAGTCTCATTGTTTCTGTGTCTCAGTGTCTCAGTGTCTCAGTGTCTCAGTGTCTCAGTGTCTGTGTGTCTCAGTGTGTCAGAGTCTCTGTGTCTCAGTGTCTCTGTGTGTCTACGTCTCAGTGTCTCAGAGCCTCTGCGTCTCAGTGTCACAGAGTCTCAGTGTCTCAGTGTATCAGGGTCTCTGTGTCTCAGTGTCTCAGAGTCTCAGTGTCTCTGTGTCTCAGTATCTCTGAGTCTCTGAGTGTCTGTTTCTCAGTGTCTATGTGTCTCAGTGTCTCTGTGTCTCAGTGTCTCAGTGTCTCTGTGTCTCTGTGTATCTGTGTCTCTGTGTCTCAGAGTCTCAGTGTCTCAGTGTCTCAGAGTCTCTGTGTCTCAGTGTCTCTGTGTCTCAGTGTCTCAGAGCCTCAGTGTCTTTGTGTCTCCGTGTCTCAGTGTCTCAGTGTCTCAGAGTCTGTGTCTCAGTGTCTCTGTGTATCTTTGTCTCAGTGTCTCAGTGCCTCTGTGTCTCAGTGTCTCAGTGTCTCTGTGTATCAGTGTCTCAGAGTCTCAGTGTCTCAGTGTCACTGTGTCTCGGTGTCTCAGTGTCTCAGTGTCTCTGTGTCTCAGTATCTCTGTGTCTCTGTGTCTCAGTGTCTCAGAGTCTCATTGTCTCTGTGTCTCTGTGCCTCAGTGTCTCTGTTTCTCGGTGTCTCTGTGTCTCTGTGTCTCGGTGTCTCAGTGTCTCAGTGTCGCTGTGTCTCTGTGTCTCTGTGTCTCGGTGTCTCAGAGTCTCAGTGTCTCTGTGCCTCAGTGTCTGTGTGTCACAGTGTCTCAGACTCTCAGTGTCTCTGTGTCTCAGTGTCTCTGTGTCTCTGTGTCTCTGTGCCACAGTGTCTCAGAGTCTCTGTGTCTCAGTTTCTCAGTTTCTCTGTGTCTCTGTGTCTCAGTGTCTCAGAGTCTCATGTGTCTCTGTATCTCTGTGTCTCTGTGTCTCTGTGTTCCTGTGTGTCAGTGTCTCAGAGTCCCAGTGTCTCTGTGTCTCAGAGTCTCAGTGTCTCTGTGTCTCAGTGTATCTGCGTCTCAGTGTCTCAGTGCCTCAGAGTCTCAGTGGCTCTGTGTCTCAGTGTCTCTGTGTCACAGTGTCTCAGAGTCTCAGTGTCTCTGGGTCTCTGTGTCTCAGTGTCTCTGTGTCTCAGTGTCTCGGTGTCTCGGTGTTTCGCGTCTCAGTGTCTCAGTGTCTCAGTGTCTCTGTGTCTCGGTGTCTCTGTGTCTCGGTGTCTCAGTGTCTCAGTGTCTCTGTGTCTCAGAGTCTCAGTATCTCTGTGATCGGTGTCTCGGTGTCTCAGTGTCTCAGTGACTCTGTGTCTCAGTGTCTCTGTGTCTCTGTGTCTCAGTGTCGCAGTGTCTCTGTGTCTCAGTGTCTCAGTGACTCTGTGTCTCAGTGTCTCTGTGTCTCTGTGTCTCAGTGTCGCAGTGTCTCAGTGTCTCAGTGTCTCTGTGTCTCTGTGTCTCGGTGTCTCTGTGTCTCAGTGTCTCAGAGTCTCAGTGTCTCTGGGTCTCTGTGTCTCTGTGTCTCAGAGTCTCAGTGTCTCAGAGTCACAGTGTCTCTTTGTCTCAGTGTCTCTGTGTCTCAGTGCCTCAGAGTCTCTGTGTCTCAGTGTCTCTGTATCTCAGAGTCTCAGTGTCTCTGGGCCTCTGTTTCTCAGTGTCTCAGTGTCTCAGTGTCTCTGTGTCTCAGTGTCTCTGTGTCTCTGTGTCTCAGAGTCTCAGTGTCTCAGTGTCTCGGAGTCTCAGTGTCTCAGTGTCTCTGTGTCTCAGTGTCTCGGTGTCTCAGTGTCTCAGAGTCTCAGTGTCTCATTGTCTCTGTGTCTCAGTGTCTCAGTGTCTGTTTGTTTCAGTGTCTCAGAGCCTCAGTGTCTCTGTGTCTCTGTGTCTCAGTATCTCTGTGTCTCGGTGTCTCAGTGTCTCAGTGTCTCAGAGTCTGAGTGTCTCTGTGTCTCTGTGGCTCAGTGTCTCAGTGTCTCAGAGATTCAGTGTCTCAGTGTCTCTGTGTCTCAGTGTCTGAGAGTCTCAGTGTCTCAGTGTCTCTGTGTCTCAGTGTCTCAGAGTCTCAGAGTCTCTGTGTCTCTGTGTCTCTGGGTCTCAGTGTCTCTGTGTCTGTGTGCCACAGTGTCTGAGAGTCTCAGTGTCTCAGTTTCTCAGTGACTCTGTGCCTCTGTGTCACAGGTGTCTCAGTGTCTCAGAGTCTCTGTGTCTCAGTGTCTCTGTGTCTCTGTGTCTCAGTGTCTCTGTGTCTCAGTGTCCCTGTGTTTCTGTGTGTCAGTGTCTCAGAGTCTCAGTGTCTCAGAGTCTCAGTGTCTCTTTGTCTCAGTGTCTCTGTGTCTCAGTGCCTCAGAGTCTCTGTGTCTCTGTGTCTCAGAGTCTCAGTGTCTCTGGGCCTCTGTTTCTCAGTGTCTCAGTGTCTCTGTGTCTCAGTGTCTCAGTGACTCAGTGTCCCTGTGTCTCAGTGTCTCAGTGTCTCAGAGTCTCAGAGTCTCAGTGCCTCGGTGTCTCGGGGTCTCTGTGTCTCAGTGTCTCAGAATCTCAGTGCCTCTGTGTCTCGATGTCTCGGTGTCTCTGTGTCTCGGTGTCTCAGTGTCTCAGTGTCTCGGTGTCTCGGTGTCTCGGTGCCTCTGTGTCTCGGTGTCTTTGTGTCTCTGTCTCTCAGTGTCTCTGTGTCTCAGTGTCTCAGATTCTCAGTGTCTCAGTGTCTCTGTGTCTCTGTGTCTCAGTGTCTCAGTGTCTGTGTGTTTCAGAGTCTCAGAGTCTCAGTGTCTCTGTGTCTCGGTGTCTCAGTGTCTCGGTGTCTCGGTGTCTCAGTGTCTCTGTGTCTCAGTGTCTCAGTGTCACAGTGTCTCTGTGTCTCAGTGTCTCTGTGTCTCAGAGTCTCAGAGTCTCAGTGTCTCTGTGTCACAGTGTCTCTGTGTCTCAGTGTCGCAGTGTATCAGAGTCTCAGTGTCTCTGTGTCTCTGTGTCTCAGTGTCTCAGTGTCTCAGAGTTTCAGTGTCTCAGAGTCTCAGTGTCTCTGTGTCTCAGTGTGTCTGTGTCTCGGTGTCTCAGAGTCTCAGTGTCTCTGTGTCTCAGTGTCTGTGTGTCCCATGTGTCTCAGAAACTCAGTGTCTCTGGGTCTCAGTGTCTCTGTGTCTCTGTGCCACAGTGTCTGAGAGTCTCAGTGTCTCAGTTCCTCAGTGACTCTGTGTCTCTGTGTCTCAGTGTCTCAGAGTCTCTGTGTCTCTGTGTCTCAGTGTCTCAGTGTTTCTGTGTCACTGTGTCTCAGTGTCTCTGTGTCTCAGGGTCTTAGTGTCTCAGTGTCTCAGTGTCTCAGAGTCTCAGTGTCTCTGTGTCTCTGTGTCTCTGTGTCTCAGTGTCTCAGAGTCTCAGTGTCTCTGCGTCTCAGATTCTCAGAGTCTCAGTGTATCAGTGTCTCTGTGTCTCAGTGTCTCTGTGTCTTTGTGTCTCAGTGTCTCAGTGTCTCAGAGTCTCAGTGTCTCAGTTTCTCAGTGTCTAATTGTCTCAGAGTCTCGGTGTCTCTGCGTCTCGGTGTCTCAGAGTCTCGGTGTCTCGGTGTCTCGGTGTCTCTGTGTCTCTGTGTCTCGGTGTCGCAGAGTCTCAGTGTCTCTGTGTCTCAGAGTCTGTGTGTGTGTCAGTGTGTCTGAGTCTCTGTTTCTCTGTGTCTCAGTGTCTCTGTGTCTCAGGGTCTCAGAGTCTCAGGTTCTCTGAGTCTCTGTGTCTCAGTGTCTCGGAGTCTCAGTGTCTCTGTGTCTCTGTGTCTCAGTGTCTCTGTATCTAAGTCTCTGTGTCTCTGTGTCTCAGACTCTCAGAGTCTCAGTGTCTCTCTGTCTCAGTGTCTCTGTGTCTCTGTGTCTCAGTGTCACAGAGTCTCAGTGTCTCAATGTCTCTGAGTCTCAGTGTCTCTGTGTCTCAGTGTCTCTGTGTCTCTGTGCCTCAGTGTCTCTGTGTCTCTGTGTCTCAGTGTCTCAGAGTCTCAGTGTCTCTGTGTCTCAGAGTCTCAGAGTCTCAGTGTCTCAGTGTCTCTGTGTCTCTGTGCCTCAGTGTCTCTGTGTCACTGTGTCTCAGTGTCTCAGAGTCTCAGTGTCTCTGTGTCTCAGAGTCTCAGAGTCTCAGTGTATCAGTGTCTCTGTGTCTCAGTGTCTCTGTGTCTTTGTGTCTCAGTGTCTCAGTGTCTCAGAGTCTGAGTGTCTCAGTTTCTCAGTGTCTCAGTGTCTCAGAGTCTCGGTGTCTCTGTGTCTCGGTGTCTCAGAGTCTCGGTGTCTCTGTGTCTCTGTGTCTCTGTGTCTCGGTGTCGCAGAGTCTCATTGTCTCTGTGTCTCAGTGTCTGTGTGAGTCAGTGTGTCAGAGTCTGTGTCTCTGTGTCTCAGTGTCTCTGTGTCTCAGTGTCTCAGTGACTCAGTGTCCCTGTGTCACAGAGTCTCAGTGTCTCTGTGTCTCTGTGTCTCTGTGTCTCTGTGTCTCTGTGTCTCAGTGTCTCAGAGTCTCAGAGTCTCAGAGTCTCAGTGTCTCTGTGTCACAGTGTCTCTGTGTCTCAGAGTCTCAGTGTCTCAGAGTCTCAGATTCTCAGTGTCTCAGAGTCTCAGTGTCTCAGTGTCTCAGTTTATCTGTGTCTAAGTGTCTCTGTGTGGCTGTGTCTCAGTGTCTCCGAGTCTCAGTGTCTCTGTGTCTCAGTGTATCTGTGAGTCTGTCTCAGTGTCTCAGTGTCTCAGAGTCTCAGTGTCTCCGTGTCTCAGTGTCTCTGTGTCTCGGCGTCTCAGTGTCTCGGTGTCTCAGTGCCTCTGTGTCTCAGTGTCTCTGTGTCTCGGTGTCTCAGAGTCTCAGTGTCTCTGTGTCTCTGTGTCTGTGTGTCCCACTGTCTCAGAGTCTCAGTGTCTGTGGGTCTCAGTGTCAATGTGTCTCTGTGCCACAGTGTCTGAGAGTCTCAGTGTCTCAGTTTCTCAGAGTCTCTGTGTCTCTGTGTCTCAGTGTCCCTGTGTTTCTGTGTGTCAGTGTCTCAGAGTCTCAGTGTCTCAGATTCTCAGTGTGTCTGTGTCTCAGTGTCTCGGTGTCTCAGTGCCTCAGAGTCTCAGTGTCTCTGTGTCTCAGTGTCTCAGTGTCTCAGAGTCTCAGTGCCTCTGGGCCTCTGTTTCTCAGTGTCACAGATTCTCAGCGTCTCTGAGTCTCAGTGTCTCAGAGTCTCAGGATCTCTGAGTCTCTGTGTCTCAGTGTCTCAGAGTCTCAGTGTCCCTGTGTCTCTGTGGCTCAGTGTCTCAGAGTCTCTGTGCCTCAGTGTCTCAGTGTCTCAGTGTCTCAATGTCAAAGTGTCTCAGTGTCTCTGTGTCTAAGTGTCTCAGAGTCTCAGAGTCTCAGTGTCTCTCTGTCTCAGTGTCTCTGTGTCTCTGTGTCTCAGTGTCACAGAGTCACAGTGTCTCAGTGTCTCTGAGTCTCAGTGACTCTGTGTCTCAGTGTCTCAGTGTCTCTGTGTCTCTGTGTCTCAGTGTTTCTGTGTCACTGTGTCTCAGTGTCTCTGTGTCTCAGAGTCTTTGTGTCTCAGTGTCTCAGTGTCTCAGAGTCTCAGAGTCTCAGTGTCTCTGTGTCTCTGTGTCTCAGTGTCTCATAGTCTCAGTGTCTCTGCGTCTCAGAGTCTCAGAGTCTCAGTGTATCAGTGTCTCTGTGTCTCAGTGTCTCTGTGTCTTTGTGTCTCAGTGTCTCAGAGTCTCAGTGTCTCAGTTTCTCAGTGTCTCAGAGTCTCGGTGTCTCTGTGTCTCGGTGTCTCAGAGACTCGGTGTCTCGGTGTCTCGGTGTCTCTGTGTCTCTGTGTCTCGGTGTCGCAGAGTCTCAGTGTCTCTGTGTCTCAGAGTCTCTGTGTCTTTGTGTCTCAGTGTCTCAGAGTCTCAGTGTCTCAGTTTCTCAGTGTCTCAGAGTCTCGGTGTCTCTGTGTCTCGGTGTCTCAGAGTCTCAGTGTCCCTGTGTCTCTGTGGCTCAGTGTCTCAGAGTCTCTGTGCCTCAGTGTCTCAGTGTCTCAGTGTCTCAATGTCTAAGTGTCTCAGTGTCTCTGTGCCTCAGTGTCTCTGTGTCTCTGCGTCTCAGTGTCTCAGTGCCTCTGTGTCTCAGTGTCACAGAGTCTCAGTGTCTCTGTGTCTCAGTGTCGCTGTGTCTCTGCTTCCCAGTGTCTCAGTGTCTATGTGTCTCAGTGTCTCTGTGACTCTGTGTCTCAGTGTCTCAGTGTCTCTGTGTCTCTGTGTCTCTGTGTCTCAGAGTCTCAGTGTCTCAGTGTCTCGGAGTCTCAGTGTCTCAGTGTCTCTGTGTCTCAGTGTCTCGGTGTCTCAGTGTCTCAGAGTCTCAGTGTCTCATTGTCTCTGTGTCTCAGTGTCTCAGTGTCTGTTTGTTTCAGTGTCTCAGAGCCTCAGTGTCTCTGTGTCTCTGTGTCTCAGTGTCTCTGTTTCTCGGTGTCTCAGTGTCTCAGTGTCTCTGTGTCTCAATGTCTCTGTGCCTCAGTGTCTCGGTGTCTCAGTGTCTCAGTGTCTCTGTGTCTCAGTGTCTCGGAGTCTCAGTGTCTCTGTGTCTCAGTATCTCTGTGCCTCAGTGTCTCAGAGTCTCAGAGTCTCAGTGTCGCTGTGTCAAAGTGTCTCTGTGTCTCAGAGTCTCAGTGTCTCTGTGTCTCAGTGTCTCAGTGTATCTGTGTCTCAGTGTCTCTGTGTGGCTGTGTCTCAGTGTCTCAGAGTCTCAGTGTCACTGTGTCTCAGTGTCTCTGTGAGTCTGTGTCTCGGTGTCTCAGTGTCTCGGTGTCTCAGTGTCTCAGAGCCTCAGTGTCTCAGAGCCTCAGAGCCTCAGTGTCTCAGTGTCTCAGTGTCTCTGTGTCTCATTGTCTCTGTCACTCAGTGTCTCAGTGTCTCAGTGTCTCAGTGTCTCTATGTCTAAGTGTCTCTGTCACTCAGTGCCTCAGTGTCTCAGAGTCTCTGTGTCTCGGTGTCTCAGTGTCTCAGTGTCTCTGTGTCTCAGTGTCTCTGTGACTCAGTGTCTCAGAGTCTCAGTGTCTCAGAGTCTCAGTTTCTCTGTGTATCTGTGTCTCAGAGTCTCAGGGTCTCAGAGTCTCAGTGTCTCAGTGTCTCAGAGTCTGAGTGTCTCTGTGTCTCTGTGTCTCTGTGGCTCAGTGTCTCAGTGTCTCAGAGATTCAGTGTCTCAGTGTCTCTGTGTCTCAGTGTCTCAGAGTCTCAGTGTCTCTGTGTCTCTGTGTCTCAGTGTCTCAGAGTCTCAGTGTCTCTGTGTCTCAGTGTCTCTGTGTCTCTGTGTCTCTGGGTCTCAGTGTCTCTGTGTCTCTGTGCCACAGTGTCAGAGAGTCTCAGTGTCTCAGTTTCTCAGTGACTCTGTGCCTCTGTGTCACAGTGTCTCAGTGTCTCTGTGTCTCTGTGTCTCAGTGTCTCTGTGTCTCAGTGTCCCTGTGTTTCTGTGTGTCAGTGTCTCAGAGTCTCAGTGTCTCAGAGTCTCAGTGTCTCTTTGTCTCAGTGTCTCTGTGTCTCAAAGTCTCAGTGTCTCTGAGTCTCAGTGTCTCTGAGTCTCTGTGTCTCAGTGCCTCAGAGTCTCAGTATCTGTGTCTCAGTGTCTCAGTGTCTCAGAGTCTCGGTGTCTCAGTGTCTCTGTGTCTCAGTATCTCAGAGCCTCAGTGTCTCAGTGTCTCTGTGTCTCATTGTCTCTGTCACTCAGTGCCTCAGTGTCTCAGTGTCTCTATGTCTAAGTGTCTCTGTCACTCAGTTCCTCAGTGTCTCAGTGTCTCTGTGTCTCAGTGTCTCTGTGTCTCAGTGTCCCTGTGTTTCTGTGTGTCAGTGTCTCAGAGTCTCAGTGTCTCAGAGTCTCAGTGTCTCTTTGTCTCAGTGTCTCTGTGTCTCAGTGTCTCAGTGACTCAGTGTCCCTGTGTCTCAGTGTCTCTGTGTCTCAGTGTCTCAGAGTCTCAGTGTCTCGGTGTCTCGGAGTCTCGGGGTCTCTGTGTCTCAGTGTCTCAGTGTCTCTGTGTCTCAGTGTCTCAGAATCTCAGTGTCTCTGTGTCTCTATGTCTCAGTGTCTCTGTGTCTCTGTGTCTCAGTGTCTCAGTGTCTGTGTGTTTCAGTGTCTCAGAGTCTCAGTGTCTCTGTGTCTCGGTGTCTCAGTGTCTCGGTGTCACAGTGTCCCAGAGTCTCAGAGTCTCTGTGTCTCAGTGTCTCAGTGTCACAGTGTCTCTGTGTCTCAGTGTCTCTGTGTCTCAGAGTCTCAGTGTCTCTGTGTTTCTGGGTCTCAGTGTCACAGTGCCTCAGTGTCTCAGTGTCTCAATGTCTCAGTGCCTCAGTGCCTCAGTGTCTCAGTGATTCAGTGTCTCAATGTCTCTGTGTCTCTGTGTCTCAGAGTCTCAGTGTCTCTGTGTCTCTGCGTCTCAATGTCTCATAGTCTCAGTGTCTCTGTGTCTCTGTGTCTCAGTGTCTCAGTGTCTCAGAGTCTCTGTGTCTCAGTGTGTCAGAGTTTCAGTGTCTCTGTGTCTCTGGGTCTCAGTGTCTCAGTGCCTCAGTGTCTCAGTGTCTCAATGTCTCTGCGCCTCGGTGTCTCAGTGTCTCTGTGTCTCAGTGTCTCAGAGTCTCAGAGTCTCAGTTTCTCAGTGTCTCAGTGTCTCTGTGTGTCAGTGTCTCAGAATCTCAGTGTCTCTGTTTCTCTGTGTCTCTGTGTCTCCCTGTCTCAGTGTCTCTGTATCTCAGTGTGTCAGAGTCTCTGTGTCTCCTTGTCTCAGTGTCTCAGTGTCTCAATGTCTCAGTGTCTCAGTGTCTCAGTGATTCAGTGTCTCAATGTCTCGGTGTCTCAGTGTCTCAGTGTCTCAGTGTCTCAGAGTCTCTGTGTCCCTGTGTCTCAGTGTCTCTGTGTCTCTGTGTCTCAGTGTCTCAGTGTCTCAGAGCCTCAGTGTCTCTGTGTCTCTGTGACTCAGTGTCTCAGAGTCTCAGTGTCTCAGTGTCTCAGTGTCTCAGTGTCTCAGTGTCTCAGAGTCTCAGTTTCTCAGTGTATCTGTGTCTCAGAGTCTCAGAGTCTCTGAGTCTCTGTGTTTCAGTGTCTCTGTCCCTCAGTATGTCTGTGTCCCAGTGTCTCAGTGTCTCAGAGTCTCAGTGTCTCAATGTCTCAGACTCTCAGTGCCTCTGTGTCTCAGTGTCACTGTGTCTCAATGTCTCAGAGTCTCAGTGTCTCTGAGTCTCGGTCCCTCAGTGTCTCAGTGTCTCAGAGTCTCTGTGTCTCTGTGTCTCAGTGTCTCAGTGCCTCATTGTCTCATTGTCTCAGTGACTCTGTGCCTTAGTGTCTCAGTATCTCAGCGTCTCATTGTCTCTGTGTCTCTGTGCCTCAGAGTCTCATTTTCTGTGAGTCTCAGTGTCTCTGTGCCTCAGTGTCTCAGTGTCTCAGCGTCTCTGTGTCTCAGTGTCTCTGTGTCTCAGTGTCTCAGTGAATCTGTGTCTCTTTGTCTCTGTGCCGCAGTGTCTCAGTGTCTCAGAGTCTGTGTCTAAGTCTCTCAGTGTCTCCGAGTTTCATTGTCTCTGTGTCTCTGTGTCTCTGTGCCTCAATGTCTCAGTGTCTCTGTGTCTCTGTGTCTCAGTGTCTCAGTTTCTCAGTGTCTCTGTGCCTCACTGTTTCAGTGTCTCAGATTCTCAGTATCTCATTGTCTCTGTGTCTCAGTGTCTCTGTGTCTTTGTGTCTCAGTGTCTCAGAGTCTCTGTGTCTCAGTATCTCTGTGTGGCTGTGTCTCAGTGTCTCTGAGTCTCTGTGTGTCAGTGTCTCTTTGTCTCAGTGTCTCAGTGCCTCTGTGCCTCAGTGTCTCTGTGCCTCCGAGTCTCAGTGTCTCAGAGTCTCTGAGTCTCTGTGTTTCAGTGTCTCTTTCCCTCAGTATGTCTGTGTCCCAGTGTCTCAGTGTCTCAATGTCTCAGAGTCTCAGTGTCTCTGAGTTTCGGTGCCTCAGTGTCTCAGTGTCTCAGAGTCTCTGTGTCTCTGTGTCTCAGTGTCTCTGTGCCTCATTGTCTCTGTTTCTCAGTGTCACTGTGCCTCAGTGTGTCAGTGTCTCTTTGCATCAGTTTCTCACTGTCGCAGAGTCTCAGAGTGTCAGTGTCACAGTCTCTCTGCGCCTCAGTGCCTCAGTGTCTCAGTGTCTCAGTGTCTCATTGTCTCTGTGCCTCAATGTCTCATTGTCTCAGTGTCTCAGAGTCTCAGTGTCTCTGTGTCTCTGTGTGTCTGTTTCTCAGTGTGTCCATGCCTGAGTGTCTCAGTGTCTCAGTGTCTCTGTGCCTGAGTGTCTCTGTGTCTCTGTGTCTCAGTTTCTCTGTGACTCAGTGTCTCAGTGTCTCAGTGTCTCAGTGCCTCTGTGTGTCAGTTTTTCTGTGACTCAGTGTCTCTGTGTCTCAGAGTCTCAGTGTCTCTTTGTCTCAGTGTCTCTGTGCCTCAGTGTCGCAGTGTCTCTGTCTCAGAGTCTCAGTGTCTCTGTGTCTCTTTGTCTCAGTGTCTCTGTGTCTCATTGCCTTCGAGTCTCAATGTCTCAGGGTCTCTGTGTCTCTGCGTCTCTGTGTCTCTGGGTCTCAGGGTAACTTGGTCTCAGGTTGTCTTGTTCTCTTGCTCTCTGGGTCTCTGTGTCTCAATGTCTCAGGGCTTCTCGGTCTCAGGGCCTCTGGGTCTCTGGGTCTCAGTGTCTCAATGTCTTAGGGTCTCTGGGTCTCAAGGTCTCTGTGTCTCAGTGTTTCAGGGTCTCAACGTCTCAGGCTCTCTGTGTCTCTGGGTCTCTGGGTCTCAGTGGCTCAGTGTCTCACCATCTCTGGGTCTCTGGGACTCTGTGTCTCAGTGCCTCTGGAATCTCTGTGTCTCAGTGTCTCATGCTCTCTGGTTCTCTGGGTCTCAGGGTCTCTGTGTCTCTGTGTCTCTGGTTCTCAGGGTCTCTGGGTCTCAGTGTCTCACCGTCTCTGGGTCTCTGTATCTCAGTGTCTCAATGTGTCAGTGTCTCTGGGTCTCAGGGTCTCGGTGTCTCTGGGTCTCTGGGTCTTTGTGTCTCAGTGTCTCAATGCCTCAGGGTCTCTGGGTCTCAGAGACCCAGAGATCCTGAGACCCAGAGACCCTGATACATTGAGACCCAGAGACCCTGAGACCCAGAGACCCTGAGACCCAGAGTCCCTGAGACATTGAGACACAGAGACGCTGAGACATTGAGACACTGAGACACAGAGACCCTGAGACCCAGACACCCTGATACATTGAGACACTGAGACACTGAGACCCACAGTCCTAGAGACATTGAGACACTGAGACACAGAGACCCAGAGACACTGAGACCCTGAGACATTGAGACACGGAGACCCTGAGACATTGAGACATTGAGACTCAGAGACCCAGAGGCCCTGAGACCATGAGACAGAGACCCAGGGACCTAGAGGCCCTGAGACCCTGAGACACAGTGACCCAGAGGCCCTGAGATCCTGAGACAGTGAGGCCCTGAGGCACTGAGACACTGAGACCCAGAGACCCAGAGAAGCTGACGCATTGGGACACTAAGACACTGAGACACAGAAACCCAGAGACCCTGAGACATTTGGACACTTAGACCCTGAGACACTGAGGCCAAGAGACCCAGTGACACTGAGACATTCTGACACTGATATACTGAGTCCCACAGACCCACAGACCCTGAGACACTGAGACACTGAGACCGAAGGGACCCAGAGACCGTGAGACGCTGAGACCTTGAGTCCCAGAGACCCAGATATCCTTAAACCCTGAGACACTGAAGCCCAGAGACCCTGAGACACTGAGACCCAGAGAGGCAGAGACCCTGAGAAAATGAAACGCAGAGACCAAGAGACCCTGAGACCCAGAGATACTGAGACCCAAAGACCCAGAGACTCAGAGACCCCGAGACCACGAGACCCTGAGACACTGAGATCCAGAGACCCACAGACCCGCAGACGCAGAGACCCAGAGGCCATGAGACACTGAGACATTGAGACCCTGAGGCACTGAGACATTGTAAAATGAGACCCAGAGACACTGAGACCCATAGACCCTGAGACACAGTGACCAAGAGGCCCTGTGAACCTGTGACACAGTGACCCAGAGACCAAGAGACCCAGAAAACCAGAGATCCAGTGACACAGAGACACAAAGACCCTGAGACACAGAGACTCAGAGACCGAGAGACGCTGAGACCCTGAGACACAGAGACCTAGAGACCCTGAGACACTGAGACACAGAGACACAAGAGACCCTTAGACCCATAGACCCTGAGACACTGAGACTTTGAGACACTGAGACCCTGAGAAGGTGAGACACTGACACCCAGAGATCCAGAGACCAAGAGACCCTGAGAACCTGAGACCCAGGGACCCAGAGACACTGAGACACAGGGACCCAGAGACTCAGAGATCCTGAGATCTTGAGACACTGTGACACTGAGACCAAGAGACCAAGAGACACTGAGACACATAGACCCAGTGACCCAGAGACACTGAGACCCAGAGACCCAAAGACCAAGAGAGCCTGAAACCCTGCGACACTGAGACACTGAGACCCAGAGACACTGAGACACTGGGACACAGAGACCAAGAGACCCTGAAACCCTGAGACACTGAGACACTGGGACACAGAGACCCAGAGATCCTGAGACACTGAAACCCTGAGACACTGAGGCACAGAGAGCAGAGACCCAGAGACCCAGGGACCTGGAGACACAGAGAAACTGAGACTTTGAGACACTGAAACCCAGAGACCCACAGACCCAGAGACACTGAGACTCTGCGACACAGAGACCCAGAGACCCAGAGTCACAGAGACACTGAGACACAGGGACACAGATCCTGAGACACTGAAACCCTGAGACACTGAGACACAGAGAGCAGAGACCCAGAGACCCAGGGACCTGGAGACACAGAGAAACTGAGACTTTGAGACACTGAAACCCAGAGACCCACAGATCCAGAGACACTGAGACTCTGCGACACAGAGACCCAGAGACCCAGAGTCACAGAGACACTGAGACACAGGGACACAGAGACTCAGAGACCCTGAGACCTTGAGACACTGAGACACAGAGGCCCAGAGACCCAATGACCCTGAGACACTGAGACACTGAGACACATAGACCCAGTGACCCAGAGATCCTGAGACCCAGGGACCCTGAGACCCAGAGACCTTGAGACACTGAGACAGTGAGACCCTGAGACATGAGACACTGAGACCCATAGACCCAGAGGACCTGAGACAATGAGAGACTGAGACTTTGAGACACTGAGGCCCAGAGACCCAGAGACCCTGTGTCACTGAGACACTGAGAAACAGGGACCCAGAGACTCAGAGGCCATGAGACCTTGAGACAGTGAGACACTGAGACACAGACACCCAGAGACCCAATGACCCTGAGACATTAAGATACTGAGACACAAAGACCCAGTGTCCCAGAGACCCTGAGACCCAGTGACCCAGAGACCGAGAGAACTTGAGACCCTGAGATACTGAGACCCTGAGACACTGAAACCCTGAGAGACTGAGACACAGAGTCCAGAGACCCAGAGACCCATAGACCCTGAGACACTGAGGGACTGAGACTTTGAGACACTGAGACCCAGAGACCCAGGGCCATTGCGACACTGAGACCCAGAGACACAGAGACACTGAGACACTGAGGCACTCAGACACAGGGACCCAGAGACTCAGAACCTGAGACACTGAGACCCAGTGACCCAGAGACTAAGAGACCCTGAGACCCGAAGACCCTGAGACACTCAGACCCAGAGACACTGAGACACGAGGACACACACACCCAGAGAGCCTGAGACACTGAAACCCTTAGACATTGAGACCCAGAGACCCGGAGACACCGAGAGACTGAGACTTTGAGACAGTGAGACCCAGAGACCCACAGAAACAGAGACACTGATACACAGAGACCCAGAGACCCTGAGTCACTGAGACACTGAGACACAGGGACCCAGAGACTCAGAGACCCTGTGACCTTGCAACACTGAGACACAGAGACCCAGAGACCCAATGACCCTGACACAGTGAGACACTGAGACACATAGACCCAGTGACGCAGAGATCCTGAGACCCAGTGACCCAGACACCCAGAGACCTAGAGACCTTGAGACATTGAGACACTGAGACACTGAGACCCTGAGACACTGAGAGACTGAGACTTTGAGACACTGAGACCCAGAGACCCTGAGACACTGAGATCCTGAGACCCTGAGACACTGAGACACAGAGACCCCGAGACCCAGAGACCCAGAGACACGGAGACACTGAGACCCAGAGACACTGGGACCCTGAGACACTGAGAACCTGAGATACTGAGACATGAGACACTGAGACCCTAAGACATTGAGACCCTGAGACCCTGACACCCTGAGACACTGAGACACTGCGGCACTGATACCCAGAACTCTGAGACACTGAGACCCTGAGACCCAGAGACCCTGATACCCAGAGAGGCTGAGACACTGAGACCCTCCGCCACTGAGACACTGAGACACTGCAAACCTGAAACCCTGAGACCCTGAGCCGCTGAGACACCGAGAGACTGAGACTCTGAGAACCTGAGACACTGAGACCCGGAGACACTGAAACACTGAGACCCAGGGACCCAGAGATGCAGATACCCTGTGACCATGGGACCCAGAGAAAATTAGACACTAATTCCCAGGGACCCTGAGACCCTGAGACACTGGGACACTGAGATATTGAGACACTGAGACGCTGAGAAACTGAGAGCTGAGACTCTGAGACACTGAGGTCCAGAGACACAGAGACCCTGAGAAACTGAGACCCAGAGACCCAGAGAAACAGAGACCCTGAGACACAGGGACAGTGAGACCAACAGACGAAGAGACCCTGAGACCCAGAGACCCTGAGATACAGAGACACAGAGACCCAGAGACCCTCAGACGCTGAGACACTTAGACCCTGAGACACTGGGACATTGAGACACTGCAACCCTGAAACCCTCAGACCCTGAGACCCAGAGACCCAGTGAAACTGAGACCCTGAGACACTGAGACCCGGAGACCCTGAGACACTGAGACCCTGAAACACTGAGACACTGAGAACTTGAGACACTGAGAGCTGAGGCTCTGAGACCCTGAATCCCTGAGACACTGAGACACAGAGAGACTGAGAACATGAGACACTGAGACCCTGAGACACTGATACACTGAGACCCTGAGACCCTGAGACCCTGAGAAGCAGAGACCCTGAGACCAAGAGAACCTGATACCCTGAGACACTGAGACCCTGTGGCACTGAGACCCTGAGACCCTGAGACCCTGAGAAGCAGAGACCCTGAGACCAAGAGAACCTGAGACCCTGAGACACTGAGACCCTGTGGCACTGAGACACTGAGACATTGAGACGCTGCAACCCTGAAACCCTGAGGCCCTGACACCCTGATACCCAGAGACCCTGAGAAAATGAGACCCTGAGACCCAGAGACTCTGAGAACCAGAGATCCAGAGACCCAGAGACCCTGAAACCCTGAGACACTGAGACCCTGAGACACTGAGCCAGAGACCCTGAAAAACTGAAACACTGAGACACTGAGAAGCTGAGACACTGAGACACTGAGGCACAGAGACCCTGGGACACTGAGACCCTGAAACACTGAGACGCTGAGAAGCTGAGACACTGAGGCACAGAGACCCTGAGACACTGAGACCCTGAAACACTAAGACACTGAGAAGCTGAGACCCTGAGACACTGAGACACAGAGACCCTGAGACCCAGAAACCCTGAAACACTGAGACCCTGAGACCCTGAGACACAGAGACACAGAGACCCAGAGAAACTGAGACCTAGAGACCCAGGGGCCCTAAGAAGCAGAGACCCTGAGACCAAGACAACCTGAGAACCTGAGGCACTGATACCCTGCGACAATGAGACCCTGAGACATTGAGACACTGCAACCCTGAAAACCTGAGACCCTGAGACCCAGAGACCCAGTGACTCTTAGACCCTGAGACACTGAGACACTGATACCCAGAGACCCTGAGACCCTGAGACCCTGATACCCTGAAACACAGAGACACTGAGACAGTGAGACACTGAGACCCTGAGACACTGAGACCCTGAGACAGGGAGACACTGAGACACTGAGACCCTGAGACACGGAGACATGGAGACACTGAGGCCCTGAAACACTGAGACCCTGAGACACAGAGGCACTGAGGCCCTGAGCCCCTGAGACACTGAGACTCTGAGTCCCTGAGACTCTGAGACACTGAGAAACTGAGACCCAGAGACCCTGAGAAGCTGAGACCCTGAGACCAAGAGACACTGAGACAATGTAACTGTGAGACCCTGAGACACTGAGATCCTGAGACCCAGAGACCCTAAGAAAATGAGACACTGAGAACCTGAGACAATGACACACTGAGACGCTCCGACCCAGGGAACCAGAGACCTTGAGACACTGAGACACTGAGACCCTGAGACACTGAGAGACTGTGACCATGAGCCCCTGAGACCCAGAGACACTGAGACCTTGAGAGACTGAGACCCTGAGACACTGAGACACTGAGGCACAGAGACCCTGAGACCCAAAGGACCAGAGACGCAGAGACCCTGAGACCCGGAGACCCTGAGACACAGAGACACCGAGACACTGGGACAGAGACATTGAGGCACAGAGACGTTGTGACCCTGAAACCCTGAGACCCTGAGACGCTGAGACCCAGAAACCCAGAGACCCAGAGTCCCTGAGAGCCATAGACCCAGAGACCCTGAGGCACTGAGACCCCGAGTCACTGAGACCCAGACACGCAGTGACCCAGAGACCCTGAGACCCTGAGACCCTGAGATACAGAGACCCTGAAACCATGACAAACTGAGACCCAGAGACCCTGAGACACTGAGACCGTGCGACACTGAGATACTGAGACCCTGAGACACTGAGAGACCCAGAGACCCAGTGACACTGAGACCCTGAGACACTGAGATACTGAGACTCTGAGACCCTGAGACACTGAGAGCTGAGACTCTGAGACCCTGATTCCCTGAGTCCCAGAGAGACTGAGACCCTAGAGACACTGAGACCCTGAGACACTGAGACCCTGAGACACTGATACACAGAGACCCTGAGGCCCTGAGACACTGAGACCCTGAGAAACTGAGATCCTGAGGCAGTGAGACACTGAGATACTGAGACACTGCGACACTGAGACACTGAGACACTGAGACACTGAGATCCTGAGACACTGAGACACTGCGACACTGAAACCCTGAGACCCTGAGACACTGGGACCCTGAGACCCCGAGACCCTGAGACACTGAGACACTGCGACACTGAGGCCCTGAGACCCTGAGACACTGAGACACAGAGACACTGAGCCCAGAGACACTGAGACACAGAGGCACTGAGGCCCTGACACTCTGAGACACTGAGAAACTGAGACCATGAGGCACTGACACAATGTGACCATGAGACCCTGAGACACTGAGACACTGAAAACCCTGAAGCCGAGAGACCCTGAGAAAATGAGACACTGAGAACCTGAGACAATGACACACTGAGACACCGAGACCCTGGGACCCAGGGAACCAGAGACCCTGTGACACTGAAACCCTGAGACACTGAGAGACTGTGACCATGAGAACCAGAGACCCTGAGAAAACTGATACACTGAGACCCAGAAACCCTGAGAACGAGAGATCCAGAGACCCTGAGACCCAAAGGCCCTGAGACCCTGAGAAACAGAGGCCCTGAGACCCTAAGACACTGAGACCCTGAGATCCAAGGCCCTGCGACCCTGAGACACAGAGACCCAGAGGCCCTGAGACCCTGAGACACTGAGACACTGAGACCCAGAGGACCTGAGACCCTGAGACACTGAGACTCAGAGACCCAGAGACCCAAAGGCACTGACACCCTGAGACACTGAGACACTGAGACCCAGAGGCCCTGAGACACTGAGAACCTGAGACCCTGAGACACAGAGACCCAGAGGCCCTGAGAACCTGAGACCCAGAGGCCCTGAGACCCAGAGGCCCTGAGGCTCTGAGACACAGAGACCCTGAGACCGAGAGGCCCTGAGACCCTGAGAGACAGTGACCCAGAGGCCCTGAGCCAGTGAGACACAGAGACCCAGAGACCCTGAGACCCTGGGACACAGAGACCCAGAGACACAGAGGCCCTGAGACCCTGAGACACAGAGACCCTGAGACCCTGAGACACTGAGAAATTGAGACCCAGAGACCCACAAGCACTGAGACCCTGAGACACTGAGACATTGAGACTCAGAAACCCAGAGACCCAGAGGACATGAGACAGAGAGACCCAGAGGCCCTGAGAACCTGAGACACTGAGACACTGAGACTCAGAGACCCACCCAGAGGACCTGAGACCCTGAGACACTGAGACATTGAGACTCAGAGACCCAGAGACCCAGAGGCCCTGAGACCCTGAGACCCGGAGACACTGAGACCCAGAGGCCCTGAGACCCTGAGACACTGCGACCCAGAGGCCCTGAGACTCTGAGACACTGAGACCCTGAGTCCCTGAGACCCAGAGGCCCTGAGACCCTGAGACACTGAGACTCAGAGGCCCTGAGACCCTGAGACACAGAGACCCTGAGACCCTGAGACACTGAGAAATTGAGACCCAGAGACCCACAAGCCCTGAGACCCTGAGACCCTGAGACACTGAGACACTGAGACTCAGTGACACAGAGACCCAGAGGCCCTGAGACCCTGAGACCCTGAGACACTGAGACATTGAGACTCAGAAACCCAGAGACCCAGAGGACATGAGACAGAGAGACCCAGAGGCCCTGAGACCCTGAGACACTGAGACTCAGAGGCTCTGAGACCCTGAGACACTGAGACACTGAGACATTGAGACTCAGAGACCCAGAGACCCAGAGGCCCTGAGACCCTGAGACACAGAGACCCTGAGACACTCAGGCACTGAGACATTGAGACCCAGAGACCCAGAGGCCCTGAGACATAGAGACCCAGAGACCCTGAGACCCTGAGACCTATAAGTCCTGAAACCCTGACACCCTGAGGCACTGAGACCCAGAGACCCAGAGGCCCTGAGACCCTGAGACACAGAGACCCAGAGGCCCTGAGACCCTGAGACCCTGAGACACAGAGACCCAGAGACCCAGAGGCCCTGAGACCCTGAGACACTGAGACACTGAGACTCAGATACACAGAGACCCAGAAGCCCTGAGACACTGAGACCCTAAGACCAAGAGTCCCTGAGGCCGTGAGACCCTGAGACACAGAGACCCAGAGGCCCTGAGGCCCTGAGACACTGAGACCCTGAGACCCTGAGGCCCTGAGGCCCTGAGGCCCTGAGACCCTGAGACACAGAGACCCAGAGACCCTGAGTGACAGTGACCCAGTGGCCTTGATACAGTGAGACACAAAGACCCAGAGGCCCTGAGACCCTGAGACACAGAGACCCAGAGACCATGGGACCCAGAGACCCTGAGACACTGAGACACTGAGACTCAGAGACAAGGAGACCCAGAGGCCTTGAGACCCTAAGACACTGAGACCCAGAGGCCCTGAGGCCGTGAGACCCTGAGACCCTGAGACACTGAGACCCAGAGGCCCTGAGACCCTGAGACACAGAGACCCAGAGACCCTGAGACCCTGAGACCCTGAGAGACAGTGACCCAGAGGCCCTGAGCCAGTGAGACACAGAGACCCAGAGACCCTGAGACCCTGGGACACAGAGACCCAGAGACCCAGAAGCCCTGAGACCCTGAGACACAGAGACCCTGAGACACTGAGAAATTGAGACCCAGAGACCCACAAGCCCTGAGACCCTGAGACACTGAGACACTGAGACTCAGTGACACAGAGACCCAGAGGCCCTGAGACACTGAGACACTGAGACTCAGAAAACCAGAGACCCAGAGACCCAGAGGCCCTGATACCCTGAGACACTGAGACCCAGAGGCCCTGAGACCCAGAGTCCCAGAGACCCAGAGGCCCTGAGACCCTGAGACACTGAGACCCAGAGGCCCTGAGACACTGAGGCCCTGAGACCCTGAGGCCCTGAGACCCTGAGAACGTGAGACACTGAGACATTGAGACTCAGAGACCCAGAGGCTCTGAGACACTGAGACACTGAGACATTGAGACTCAGAGACACAGAGACCTAGAGGCCCTGAGACCCTGAGACCCTGGGACACTATGACCTAGAGGCCCTGAGACACAGAGACCCAGAAGCCCTGAGACCCTGAGCCTAGAGACCCAGAGACCCTGAGACACTGAGACACAGAGACCCAGAGGCCCTGAGACCCTGAGAACCTGAAATACTGAGACATTGAGACTCAGAGACACAGAGACCCAGAGGCCCTGAGACCCTGAGACCCTGGGACACTATGACCCAGAGGCCCTGAGATCCTGAGACACTGAGACCCTGAGACCCAGATGCCCTGAGACCCTGAAACCCTGAGACACAGAGACCCAGAGGCCCTGAGACCCTGAGACCCTGAGACACATACACCCTGAAACCCAGAGGCCCTGAGACACTGAGACCCTGAGGCTCAGACGCCCTGAGGCCCTGTGACCCTGAGACCCTGAGACACAGAGACCCTGAGGCCCAGAGGCCCTGAGACCCTGAGACCCGGAGACACTGAGACCCAGAGGCCCTGAGACCCTGAGACACTGCGACCCAGAGGCCCTGAGACTCTGAGACACTGAGACCCTGAGTCCCTGAGACCCAGAGGCCCTGAGACCCTGAGACACAGAGACCCTGAGACCCTGAGACACTGAGACACTGAGAAATTGAGACCCAGAGACCCACAAGCCCTGAGACCCTGAGACACTGAGACACTGAGACTCAGTGACACAGAGACCCAGACGCCCTGAGACCCTGAGACCCTGAGACACAGAGACCCTGAGACACTCAGGCACTAAGACACTGAGACTCAGAGACCCACCCAGAGGCCCTGAGACCCTGAGACACTGAGACATTGAGACTCAGAGACCCAGAGACCCAGAGGCCCTGAGACCCTGAGACCCGGAGACACTGAGACCCAGAGGCCCTGAGACACTGTGACCCAAAGTGCCCTGAGACTCTGAGACACTGAGACCCTGAGTCCCGGAGACCCAGAGGCCCTGAGACCCTGAGACACTGAGACTCAGAGGCCCTGAGACCCTGAGACACTGAGACCCAGAGCCCTGAGACCCTGAGACCCAGAGACCCAGAGGCCCTGAGACACAGAGACCCAGAGACCCTGAGACCCTGAGACCTATAGGCCCTGAGACCATGAGACCATGAGGCACTGAGACCCTGAGACCCTGAGACCCTGAGACCCAGAGGCCCTGAGACCCTGAGACCCTGAGACCCTGAGGCCCTGAGGTCCTGAGACCCTGAGACACAGAGACCCAGAGACCTGGAGACCCGGAGACCCTGAGACCCTGAGAGACTGAGAGACTGAGGCCCAGAGACCCTGAGAGACTGAGAGACTGAGAGACTGAGACACTGAGACACTGAGACCCTGAGACAGTGAGAGTCAGAGACCCAGAGACCCTGAGACCCTGAGACACAGAGACCCAGAGGCCCTGAGACCCTGAGACACTGAGACCCTGAGACCTAGAGGCCGTGAGACCCTGAGAACCTGAGACACTGAGACATTGAGACTCAGAGACCCAGAGGCACTGAGACCCTGAGACACAGAGACCTCGAGACCCTGAGGGACTGAGTCCCTGAGACCTAGAGGCCCTGAGACCCTGCGACCCTGAGACACTGAGACCCTGAAACCCAGAGGCCCTGAGACCCTGAGACAATGAGACACAGAGACCCAGAGGCCCTGAGACCCAGAGGCCCTGAGACCCTGAGACATAGAGACCCAGATGCCCTGAGACCCTGAGACCCTGAGACACAGAGACCCAGAGGCCCTGAGGCCCTGAGACCCTGAGACACTGAGACATTGAGACATTGAGACTCAGAGACCAAGAGACCTAGAGGCCCTGAGACCCTGAGACAAATGGCCCTGAGACCCTGAGGCACAGTGACCCTGAGGCCCTGAGGCCCTGAGACAGTGAGGCCCTGAGACACTGAGACACAGAGACCCAGAGGCCCTGAGACCCTGAGACACTGAGACATGGAGACTCAGAGACCGTGAGACCCAAAGACCCTGAGACCCTACGACCCTGAGACCCAGAGGCCCTGAGAACCTGAGACACAGAGACCCTGAGGCCCTGAGACCCTGAGACACTGAGACACAGAGACCCAGAGGCGCTGAGACCCTGAGACACTGAGACACAGAGACCAGAGGCCCTGAGTCCCTGAGACCCTGAGGCAATGAGACATTGAGACCCAGGGACCCAGAGGCCCTGAGACCCTGAGACACTGAGACATTGAGACTCAGAGGCACAGAGACACAGAGGCCCTGAGGCCCTGAGACCCTGAGACACAGAGACCCAGAGGCCCTGAGACCCTGAGACACAGAGACCCTGAGACCCAGAGGCCCTGAGACCCTGTGACACAAAGACCAAGAGGCCCTGAGACACAGAGACCCTGAGACCCAGAGGCCCTGAGACCCTGAGACACAGAGACCCAGAGTCCCTGAGACCCTGAGACACTGAGACATTGTGACTCAGAGACCCAGAGATCTAGAGGCCCTGAGACCCTGAGACACTGAGACCCTGAGACCAAGAGGCCATGAGAACCTGAGACACAGAGACCCAGAGGCCCTGAGACCCTGAGACACTGAGACACAGAGACCCAGAGACTCTGAGACACTGAGGCACTGAGATTCCGAGACACAGAGACACTGAAACACTGAGACACAGAGGCACTGAGACTCTGAGACACTGAGATTCTGGAAACTGAGACACTGAGGTGCAGAGAAACTGAGATTTTGAGGCACAGAAACACTGAGACACTGAGACTCTCAAACACTGAGGCACTGAGGCACAGAGACACAGAGACACAGAGACACAGAGACTCTGAGACTCTGAGACACTGAGTCACTGAGACACTGAGACACTGAGATACTGAGACTCTGAGACTCTGAGACACTGAGGCACAGAGACAAAGAGGCACAGAGACACTGAAACACAGAGACACAGAGACACTGAGACACAGAGACACTGAGGCACCGAGACATTGACACACATAGACACAGAAACACTGAGACTCTGAGACACTGGGGCACAGAGACACTGAGACACAGAGACTCTGAGACACTGAGGCACAGAGACACTGAGACACAGAGACACTGAGACACTGGTACACAGAGACACAGAGTTCCTGAGACACTGAGACACTGTGGCACTGTGGCACAGAGAGACTGAGACACTGAGACACTGAGGCGTAGCGACACTGAGACTCTGAGACACTGAGATACAGAGACACTGAGATCCTGAGACACTGCGACACTGTGGCACTGAGGCACAGAGACACTGTGGCACAGAGACACAAAGACACAAAGACACAGAGACCATGAGACACTGAGACTCTGAGACACTGAGACACTGAAACACTGAGGCACTGAGGCACTGAGACACAGAGGCACTGAAACTCTGAGACACTGAGACTCTGGGACACTGAGACACTGAGGCACAGAAAAACTGAGATTTTGAGGCACAGAGACACAGAGACACTGAGACTCTGAGACTCTGAGACACTGAGGCACAGAGACAAAGACGCACAGAGACACTGAAACACAGAGACACAGAGACACTGAGACACAGAGACACTGAGGCACCGAGATATTGACACACATAGACACAGAAACACTGAGACTCTGAGACACTGAGGCACAGAGACACTGAGACACAGAGACTCTGAGACACTGAGGCACAGAGACACTGAGACACAGAGACACTGAGACACAGAGTTCCTGAGACACTGAGACACTGTGGCACTGAGGCACAGAGAGACTGAGACACTGAGACACTGAGGCGTAGCGACACTGAGACTCTGAGACACTGAGATACAGAGACACTGAGATCCTGAGACACTGCGACACTGTGGCACTGAGGCACAGAGACACTGTGGCACAGAGACACAAAGACACAGAGACACAGAGACCATGAGACACTGAGACTCTGAGGCACTGAGACACTGAAACACTGAGGCACTGAGGCACTGAGACACAGAGACACTGAGATACTGAGACTCTGAGACTCTGAGGCACTGAGGCACAGAGACACTGAGACACTGAGAAACAGAGAGACTGAGAAACAGAGACAATGTGGCACTGAGACACAGAGACACAGAGACACAGAGACACTGAGATCCTGAGACACTGAGACACTGTGGCACTGAGGCACAGAGACACTGTGGCACAGAGACACTGAGACACAGAGACACTGAGACTCTGAGACTCTGAGATACTGAGACACTGAGACTCTGAGACACTGAGACACTGAGACACTGGTACACAGAGACACAGAGTTCCTGAGACACTGAGACACTGAGACACAGAGACACTGAGATACTGAGACATGAGGCACAGAGACACTGAGACACAGAGACTCTGAGACACTGAGGCACAGAGACACTGAGACACTGAGACACAGAGACACTGAGACACTGAGGCACAGAGACACTGAGACACAGAGACACTGAGACACGGAGACACAGAGACACGGAGACACTGAGACTCTGAGACACAGAGACACTGAGACACGGAGACACAGAGACACGGAGACACTGAGACTCTGAGACTCTGAGACACTGAGGCACAGAGACACTGAGACACTGAGACACAGAGACACTGAGAAACGGAGACACAGAGACACGGAGACTCTGATACACTGAGACACTGAGGCACAGAGACACTGAAATACTGAGGCACTGAAACACTAAGACACTGAGGCGCAGAGAGACTGAGACACAGAGACAATGTGGCACTGAGACACAGAGACACAGAGACTCTGAGACACTGAGAAACAGAGACACTGAGACAGTGAGACACTGAGACACTGTGGCACAGAGACACTGAGACACATAGACACTGAGATACTGAGACTCAGAGACACTGAGACTCTGAGACTCTGAGACACTGAGGCACAGAGACACTGAGACACAGACACACTCACACTCTGAGGCACGGAAACACTGAGGCACCGAGACACTGAGACACCTAGACATAGACACACTGAGACTCTGAGACACAGAGACACTGAGACACTGAGACTCTGAGACACTGAGACACTGAGACATTGAGGCACAGAGACACTGTGGTGCAGAGACACTGAGACACTGATGCCAAGAGACACAGAGACACTAAGACACTGAGACACAGAGAATCTGAGACACTGAGGCTCAGAGACGCAGAGAGACTGAGACACTGAGACAATGAGACACTGAGGCACTGAGGCACTGAGACTCTGAGACACTGAGAAACAGAGACACTGAGACAGTGAGACACTGAGGCACTGAGGCAGAGAGACACTGAGACTCTGAGACACTGAGACACTATGACACTGAGGCACAGAGACACTGTGGCACAGAGACACAGAGACACAGAGACTCTGAGACACGGAGACAGTGAAACACTGAGGCACTGAGGCACTGAAATACTGAGGCACTGAGACTCTGAGACACTGAGACACTGAGACGCTGGGACACTGAGACACTGAGACTCTCACACACTGAGACACTGAGACACTGAAGCACAGAGATACAGAGACACTGAGACACTGAGACTCTGAGACACTGAGACACACAGACACTGAGACACTGAGGCACAGAGACACTGAGACACAGAGACAATGAGGCATTGAGACACTGAGACTCTGTTGCACTAAGACACTGAGGCACAGAGACACTGAAATACTGAGGCACTGAAACACTGAGACACTGAGGCACAGAGACACTGAGACACAGAGACACAGAGACTCTGAGACACTGAGAGACTGAGGCATAGAGACACTGAGACACTGAGGCACAGAGACACTGAGACTCTGAGACACTGAGAAACAGAGACACTGAGACAGTGAGACACAGAGGCACTTAGACAGAGAGACACTGAGACACAGAGACACTGTGGCAGAGAGACACTGAGGCACAGAGACACAGAGACCCTGAGACACTGAGAGACTGAGACAGTGAGGCACTGAGACACTGAGGCACTGAGACTCTGAGACACTGAGAAACAGAGACACTGAGACAGTGAGACACAGAGGCACTGAGGCGGAGAGACACTGAGACTCTGAGACACTGAGACACTGTGACACTGAGGCACAGAGACACTGTGGCACAGAGACACTGAGACACAGAGACACAGAGACACTGAGACACTGAGACTCTGAGACACTGAGACACTGAGGCACAGAGACACTGAGACATTAAGCACAGAGACACAGAGGCACTGAGACACTGAGACACTGAAGCGCAGAGATACAGAGACACTGAGACACTGAGACTCTGAGGCACAGAGATACTGAGACACACAGACACTGAGACACTGAGGCACAGAGACACTGAGACACAGAGACAATGAGGCATTGAGACACTGAGACTCTGTTGCACTAAGACACTGAGGCACAGAGACACTGAAATACTGAGGCACTGAAACACTGAGACACTGAGGCACAGAGACACTGAGACACAGAGACACAGAGACTCTGAGACACTGAGAGACTGAGGCATAGAGACACTGAGACACTGAGGCACAGAGACACTGAGACTCTGAGACACTGAGAAACAGAGACACTGAGACAGTGAGACACAGAGGCACTTAGGCAGAGAGACACTGAGACTCTGAGACACAGAGACACTGTGGCAGAGAGACACTGAGGCACAGAGACACAGAGACCCTGAGACACTGAGAGACTGAGACAGTGAGGCACAGAGACACTGAGACACTGAGGCACTGAGACTCTGAGACACTGAGAAACAGAGACACTGAGACAGTGAGACACAGAGGCACTGAGGCGGAGAGACACTGAGACTCTGAGACACTGAGACACTGTGACACTGAGGCACAGAGACACTGTGGCACAGAGACACTGAGACACAGAGACACAGAGACACTGAGACACTGAAACACTGAGACAGTGAGGCACTGAGACACAGAGGCACTGAGACTCTGAGACTCTGAGACACTGAGGCACAGAGACACAGAGACACTGAGACACAGAGACACTGAGGCACCGAGACACTGAGACACATAGACACAGAGACACTGAGACTCTGAGAACCTGAGGCACAGAGACACTGAGACACTGAGACACAGGGACACTGAGACTCTGAGACAAAGAGACACTGAGACACTGATACACAGAGACACTGAGATCCAGAGACACTGAGACACTGTGGCACTGAGGCACAGAGAGACTGAGACACAGCTAATATGAGGCACTGAGACAAGAGAATCTGAGACACTGAGGCATAGAGACACTGTGACTCTGAGACACTGAGAAACAGAGACACTGAGAAAGTGAGACAAAGAGACACTGAGATACAGAGAATCTGAGATCCTGAGACACTGAGACACTGTGGCACTGAGGCACAGAGACACTGTGGCACAGAGACACTGAGACACAGAGACACAGAGATCCTGAGACACTGAGACACTGAGGCACAGAGACACAGAGACACAGAGACACTTAGACTCTGAGACACTGACACACTGAAACACTGAGGCACTGAGGCACTGAGACACAGAGGCACTGAGACACTGAGACTCTGGGACACTGAGACACTGAGGCATAGAGAAACTGAGATTTTGAGGTACAGAAAGACTGAGACTCTGAGACTGTCACACACTGAGACACTGAGACACTGAGGCACAGAGATACAGAGAGACTGAGACACAGAGGCACTGAGACTCTGAGACACTGAGACTGTGAGGCACTGAGGCACAGAGACACTGAGACACAGAGACAATGAGGCACTGAGACACTGAAATACTGAGGCACTGAAACACTGAGACACTGAGGCACATAGACACTGAGACACAGAAACAATGAGGCACTGAGACTCAGAGACTCTGAGACACAGAGACACAGAGACTCTGAGACACTGAGAGACTGAGGCATAGAGACACTGAGACACTGAGGCACAGAGACACTGAGACTCTGAGACACTGAGAAACAGAGACACTGGGACAGTGAGACACAGAGGCACTGAGACACAGTGGCACAGAGACACTGAGACACAGAGACACTGAGACACTGAAACACTGAGGCACAGAGATACTGAGATACAGAGACACAGAGACACTGAAACACTGAGGCACTGAGGCACTGAGACACAGAGGCACTGAGACTCTGAGACACGGAGACTCTGGGACACTGAGAAACTGAGGCACAGAGAAACTGAGATTTTGAGGCACAGAAACACTGAGACACTGAGACTCTCAAACACTGAGACACTGAGGCACTGAGGCACAGAGAATCAGAGACACTGAGACAATGAGGCACTGAGACTCAGAGACACAGAGACACAGAGACTCTGAGAGACTGAGAGACTGAGGCATAGAGACACTGAGACACTGAGGCACAGAGACACTGAGACTCTGAGACACTGAGAAACAGAGACACTGAGACTCTGAGACACTGAGACACTGTGACACTGAGGCACAGAGACACTGTGGCACAGAGACACTGAGACACTGAAACACTGAGACACTGAGGCACTGAGACACAGAGGCACTGAGACTCTGAGACACTGAGACACTGAAACACTGAGGCACTGAGACACAGAGGCACTGAGACTCTGTGACACTGAGACGCTCACACACTGAGACACTGAGACACTGAGGCACAGAGACACAGAGACACTGAGACACTGAAACACTGAGGCACTGAGACACAGAGGCACTGAGACTCTGAGACACTGAGACACTGAGGCACAGAGAAACTGAGATTTTGAGGCACAGAAACACTGAGACACTGAGACTCTCACACACTGAGACACTGAGACACTGAGGCTCTGGGACACTGAGACACTGAGGCACAGAGAAACTGAGATTTTGAGGCACAGAAACACTGAGACACTGTGACTCTCACACACTGAGACACTGAGACACTGAGACACAGAGACACAGAGACACTGAGACACACAGACACTGAGACACTGTGACACTGAGACACAGAGACACAGAGACACTGAGACTCTGTTACAAGAAGACACTGAGGCACAGAGACACTGAAATACTGAGGCACTGAAACACTGAGACACTGAGGCACAGAGACACTGAGACACAGAAACAATGAGACACTGAGACTCAGAGACACAGAGACACAGAGACTCTGAGACACTGAGAGACTGAGGCATAGAGACACTGAGACACTGAGGCACAGAGACACTGAGACTCTGAGACACTGAGAAACAGAGACACTGAGACACTGAAACACTGAGGCACTGAGGCATGAGACACAGGCACTGAGACGCTGAGACACTGAGACACAGAGACCCTGAGACACTGAGACACTGAGGCACAGAGATACTGACACACTGAGACACAGAGACACTGAGACACTGAAACACTAAGGCACTGAGGCACTGAGACACAGAGGCACTGAGACTCTGGGGCACTGAGAAACTGAGGCACAGAGAAACTGAGATTTTGAGGCACAGAAACACTGAGACACTGAGACTCTCAAACACTGAGACACTGAGACACTGAGGCACAGAGACACAGAGACACTGAGACACAGAGACACTGAGGCGCAGAGAGACTGAGACACAGAGACAACGTGGCACTGATACACAGAAACACAGAGACTCTGAGACACTGAGAAACAGAGACACTGAGACAGTGAGACACTGAGAATCTGAGACACTGAGATCCTGAGACACTGAGACACTGAGGCAAAGAGACACAGTGGCACAGAGACCCTGAGACACTGAGACACAGAGATACTGAGACTCTGAGACACTGAGACACTGAGGCACTGAGGCACAGAGAAACTGAGATTTTGAGGCACAGAAACACTGAGACACTGAGACTCTCACACACGGAGACACGGAGACACTGAGACACAGAGGCACAGAGACACAGAGACTCTGAGACACAGAGACACTGAGACTCTGAGACACTGAGACTCTGAGAACTGAGTCACAGAGACACTGAGACAGTGAGACACAGAGGCACTGAGACAGAGAGACACTGAGACTCTGAGACACTGAGACACTGTGACACTGAGACACAGAGACACTGAGGCACCGAGACACTGAGACACTGAGACACTGAACACAGAGACACTGAGATACTGAGACTCTGAGACTCTGAGACACTGAGGCACAGAGGCACCGAGATTCTGAGGCACAGAGACTCTGAGACACTGAGGCACAGAGACACTGAGACACTGAGACACAGGCACAGAGACACAGAGACACTGAGACTCTGAGACACTGCGACACGGAGACAAAGAGACACTGAGACTCTGATACACTGAGACACTGAGGCACAGAGACACTGAAATACTGAGGCACTGAAACACTGAGACACTGAGGCGCAGAGAGACTGAGACACAGAGACAATGTGGCACTGAGACACAGAACACAGAGACTCTGAGACACTGAGAAACAGATACACTGACACAGTGAGACACTGAGACACTGAAACACTGCGACACTGAGACTCTGGGACACTGAGGCACAGAGACACAGTGGCACAGAGACACTGAGACACCCAGACACAGAGACCCAGAGACACTGAGGCACAGAGACACATAGACACTGAGACTCTGAGACACTGAGACACTGTAACACTGAGGCACTGAGACTCTGAGACACTGCGACACTGAGATTCTGGGACACTGAGACACTGAGGCACAGAGAAACTGAGATTTTGAGGCACAGAAACACTGAGACACTGAGACACTGTGGCACAGAGACACTGAGACACAGAGACAATGAGGCACTGAGACTCAGAGACACTGAGACTCTGAGACACTGAGAGACTGAGGCATAGAGACACTGAGACACTGAGGCACAGAGACACTGAGACTCTGAGACACTGAGAGACTGAGGCAAAGAGACACTGAGACACTGAGGCACAGAGACACTGAGACTCTGAGACACTGAGAAACAGAGACATTGAGACTCTGAGACACTGAGACACTGTGACACTGAGGCACAGAGACACTGAGACCCTGACACTCTGAGACACTGAGGCACAGAGATACTGAGACACAGAGACACAGAGACACTGAAACACTGAGACACTGAGGCACTGAGACACAGAGGCACTGAGACTCTGAGACACTGAGACACTGAAACACTGGGACACTGAGACACTGAGGCACAGAGAAACTGAGATTTTGAGGCACAGAAACACTGAGACACTAAGACTCTCACACACTGAGACACTGAGACACAGAGGCACAGAGACACTGAAACTCTGAGACACTGACACTCTGAGACACTGAGACACACAGACACAGGGACACTGAGACTCTGAGACACTGAGGCACAGAGACACTGAGACACAGAGACAATGAGGCACTGAGACACTGTAATACTGAGGCATTGAAACACTAAGACACTGAGGCACAGACACACTGAGACACAGAAACAATGAGCACTGAGACTCAGTGACACAGAGACACAGAGACTCTGAGAGACTGAGAGACTGAGGCATAGAGACACTGAGACACTGAGGCACAGAGACACTGAGACTCTGAGACACTGAGAAACAGAGACACTGAAATACTGAGGCACTGAAACACTGAGACACTGAGGCACAGAGACACTGAGACACAGAAACAATGAGCACTGAGACTCAGAGACACAGAGACTCTGAGAGACTGAGAGACTGAGGCATAGAGACACTGAGAAACTGAGGCACAGAGACACTGAGACACTGAGAAACAGAGACACTGGGACAGTGAGACACAGAGGCACTGAGACACAGTGGCACAGAGACACTGAGACACAGAGACACAGAGACCCTGAGACACTGAGACACTGAGGCACAGAGAAACTGAGATTTTGTGGCACAGAAACACTGAGACACTGAGACTATCACACACTGAGACACTGAGACACAGAGGCACAGAGACACTGAAACTCTGAGACACTGACACTCTGAGACACTGAGACACATAGACACAGGGACACTGAGACTCTGAGACACTGAGGCACAGAGACACTGAGACACTGAGACACAGAGACAATGAGGCACAGAAACAATGAGCACTGAGACTCAGAGACACAGAGACACAGAGACTCTGAGAGACTGAGAGACTGAGGCATAGAGACACTGAGACACTGAGGCACAGAGACACTGAGACTCTGAGACACTGAGAAACAGAGACACTGAAATACTGAGGCACTGAAACACTGAGACACTGAGGCACAGAGACACTGAGACACACAAACAATGAGCACTGAGACTCAGAGACACTGGGACAGTGAGACACAGAGGCACTGAGACACAGTGGCACAGAGACACTGAGACACAGAGACCCTGAGACACTGAGACACTGAGGCACAGAGATACAGAGACACAGAGACACAGAGACACTGAGTCACTGTGACTCTGAGACACAGACACTGAGACACAGAGACACAAAGGCACTGAGACACAGAGACACTGAGACATAGAGACACTGAGACTCTGAGACACAGAGACACTGAGACTCTGAGACACTGAGACACAGAGACACTGAGACTCTGAGACACTGAGACACTGAGAATCTGTGACACTGAGACACAGAGACACAGAGACACTGAGGCAGAGAGACACTGAGACTCTGACACACTGAGACACAGAGACACTTAGACACAGAGACACTGAGACACAGGGACACTGACACGCTGAGACACTGAGACACTGAGACACTGAGACACAGAGACGCTGAGGCACAGAGACTCTGAGACACTGAGCCACAGAGACACAGAGGCCCTGAGACCCTAAGACCTAGAGACCCTGAGACCCTGAGACCTATAGGCCCTGAGAACCTGAGACCCTGAGGCACTGAGACCCTGAGACCAAGAGGCCCTGAGACCCTGAGAGGCAGTGACTCAGAGGCCCTGAGACAGTGAGACACAGAGACCCAGAGGCCCTGAGACCCTGAGACCCTGAGACCCAAATGCCCTGAGACCCTGAGACCCTGAGACACTGAGAAAATGAGACCCAGAAACCCAGAGGCCCTGAGACCCTGAGACACTGAGAAACTGAGACCCAGAAACCCAGAGGCCCTGAGACCCTGAGACACTGAGACCCAGAGTCACTGAGGCCGTGAGACCCAGAGACACTGAGACCCAAAGGCCCTGAGACCCTGAGACACTGAGACCCTGAGACCCAGAGGCTCTGAGACCCTGAGACACAGAGACCCTTAGACCCAGAGGCCCTGAGACCCTGAGACACAGAGACCCAGAGGCCCTGAGACCCTGAGACCCTGAGACCCTGAGACATTGAGACTCAGAAACCCAGAGACCCAGAGGACATGAGACAGAGAGACCCAGAGGCCCTGAGAACCTGAGACACTGAGACACTGAGACTCAGAGACTCAGAGACCCACCCAGAGGCCCTGAGACCCTGAGACACTGAGACATTGAGACTCAGAGACCCAGAGGCCCTGAGACCCTGAGACCGGGAGACACTGAGACCCAGAGGCCCTGAGACACTGAGACACTGCGACCCAGAGGCCCTGAGACTCTGAGACACTGAGACCCTGAGTCCCTGAGACCCAGAGGCCCTGAGACCCTGAGACACTGAGACTCAGAGGCCCTGAGACCCTGAGACACTGAGACACTGAGACACAGAGACACAGAGACACTGAGGCACAGAGACCCAGAGACCCAGAGGCCCTGAGACCCTGAGACCCTGAGACACAGAACCCTGAGACACTCAGACACTGAGACATTGAGACCCAGAGACCCAGAGGCCCTGAGACACAGAGACCCAGAGACCCTGAGACCTATAAGTCCTGAAACCCTGAGACCCTGAGGCACTGAGACCCTTAGACCGAGAGGCCCTGAGACCCTGAGAGACAGTGACCCAGAGGCCCTGAGACAGTGAGACCCAGACACCCAGAGGCCCTGAGACCCTGAGACCCTGAGACACAGATACCCTGAGACACTCAGACACTGAGACATTGAGACCCAGAGACCCAGAGGCCCTGAGACCCTGAGACACTGAGACACTGAGACTCAGATACACAGAGACCCACAAGCCCTGAGACACTGAGACCCTAAGACCCAGAGTCCCTGAGGCCGTGAGACCCTGAGACACTGAGACCCAGAGGCCCTGAGGCCCTGAGACACTGAGACCCTGAGACCCAGAGGCCCTGAGGCCCTGAGACCCTGAGACACAGAGACCCTGAGACCCTGAGTGACAGTGACCCAGTGGCCTTGATACAGTGTGACGCAAAGACCCAGAGGCCCTGAGACCCTGAGACACAGAGACCCAGAGACCATGAGACCCAGAGACCGTGAGACACTGAGACACTGATACACTGAGACTCAGAGACACCGAGACCCAGAGGCCTTGAGACCCTAAGACACTGAGACCCAGAGGCCCTGAGACCCTGAGACACAGAGACCCAGAGACCCTGAGACCCTGAGACCTATAAGTCCCTGAAACCCTGAGACCCTAGGGCACTGAGACCCTGAGACCGAGAGGCCCTGAGACCCTGAGAGACAGTGACCCAGAGGCCCTGAGACAGTGAGACCCAGAGACCCAGAGGCCCTGAGACCCTGAGACCCTGAGACACAGAGACCCAGCGGCCCTGAGACCCTGCGACCCTGAGACACAGAGACCCAGAGACCCAGAGGCCCTGAGACCCTGAGACACTGAGACACTGAGACTCAGATACACAGAGACCCACAAGCCCTGAGACACTGAGACCCTAAGATCCAGAGTCCCTGAGGCCGTGAGACCCTGAGACACTGAGACCCAGAGGCCCTGAGGCCCTGAGACACTGAGACCCTGAGACCCAGAGGCCCTGAGGCCCTGAGACCCTGAGACACGAGACCCTGAGACACTGAGTGACAGTGACCCAGTGGCCTTGATACAGTGAGACACAAAGACCCAGAGGCCCTGAGACCCTGAGACACAGAGACCCAGAGACCATGAGACCCAGAGACCCTGAGACACTGAGACTCAGAGACACGGAGACCCAGAGGCCTTGAGACCCTAAGACACTGAGACCCAGAGGCCCTGAGGCCGTGAGACCCTGAGGCACTGAGACCCAGAGGCCCTGAGACTCTGAGACACAGAGACCCAGAGGCCCTGAGACACTGAGACCCTGAGAACAAGAGGCCCTGAGGCCCTGAGACTTGAGACCCTGAGACACTGAGACATTGAGACTCCGAAACCCAGAGATCCAAAGGCCCTGAGACCCTGAGACCCAGAGACCCAGAGGCCCTGAGACCCTGAGACCCTGAGACACATACACCCTGAAACCCAGAGTCCCTGAGACACTGAGACCCTGATGCTCAGACGCCCTGAGGCCCTGTGACCCTGAGACCCTGAGACACAGAGGCACTGAGGCCCTGAGCCCCTGAGACACTGAGACTCTGAGTCCCTGAGACTCTGAGACACTGAGAAACTGAGACGCAGAGACCCTGAGAAGCTGAGACCCTGAGACCAAGAGACACTGAGACAATGTAACTGTGAGACCCTGAGTCACTGAGACACTGAGACACTGAGATCCTGAGACCCAGAGACCCTAAGAAAATGAGACACTGAGAACCTGAGACAATGACACACTGAGACCCTCCGACCCAGGGAACCAAAGACCTTGAGACACTGAGACCCTGAGACACTGAGACACTGAGAGACTGTGACCATGAGCCCCTGAGACCCAGAGACACTGAGAACTTGAGAGACTGAGACCCTGAGACACTGAGACACTGAGGCACAGAGACCCTGAGACCCAAAGGACCAGAGACGCAGAGACCCTGAGACCCGGAGACCCTGAGACACAGAGACACCGAGACACTGGGACAGAGACATTGAGGAACAGAGACGTTGCAACCCTGAAACCCTGAGACCCTGAGACACTGAGACCCAGAGTCCCTGAGAGCCAGACACGCAGTGACCCTGAGACCCTGAGACACTGAGACACAGAGACCCTGAGACACTGAGACCCTGAGACCCAGAGGCCCGAGACCCTGAGACCCTGAGACACTGAGACAGTGTGACACAGAGACCCAGAGGCCCTGAGACCCTGAGACACAGAGACCCAGAGGCCATGAGACCCTGAGACACTGAGACACTGAGACACTGAGACAATGAGACAATGAGACTCAGAGACCCAGAGACCCAAAGGCCCTGAGACCCTGAGACACTGAGACCCAGAGGCCCTGAGACACTGAGGCCCTGAGACCCTGAGAACGTGAGACACTGAGACATTGAGACTCAGAGACCCAGAGACATTGAGACTCAGAGACCCAGAGGCTCTGAGACACTGAGACCCTGAGGCCCTGAGACACAGAGACCTAGAGGCCCTGAGACACAGAGACCCAGAAGCCCTGAGACCCTGAGACACAGAGACCCAGAGACCCAGAGACACTGAGACACAGAGACCCAGAGTCCCTTAGACCCTGAGAACCTGAAATACTGAGACATTGAGACTCAGAGACACAGAGACCCAGAGGCCCTGAGACCCTGAGACCCTGAGACCCTGGGACACTGAGACATTGAGACTCAGAGACACAGAGACCCAGATGCCCTGAGACCCTGAGACCTTGAGACACTACGACCCAGAGGCCCTGAGACCCTGAGACACTGAGACACTGAGACTCAGAGACACAGAGGCCCTGAGATCCTGAGACCCTGAGACACTGAGACACTGAGATTCAGAGACCCAGAGAAACTGAGGCCCTCAGACCCTGAGACACTGAGACCCAGAGGCCTTGAGACACTAACGCCCTGAGACCCTGAGGCCCTGAGACACTGAGAACGTGAGACACTGAGACATTGAGACTCAGAGACCCAGAGACCCAGAGGGCCTGAGACACTGAGACACTGAGACTCAGAGACACAGAGACATTGTGACTCAGAGACCCAGAGGCTCTGAGACACTGAGACCCAGAGGCCCTGAGACACAGAGACCCAGAAGCCCTGAGACCCTGAGACACTGAGACCCATAGACCCAGAGGCCCTGAGACCCTGAGACACAGAGACCCAGACACCCTGAGACCCTGACACACAGAGACCCTGAGACCCAGAGGCACTGAGACCCTGAGACACTGAGACCCTGAGGCCCAGACACCCTGAGACCCTGAGACACAGAGACCCAGACACCCTGAGACCCTGACACACTGAGACCCTGAGACCCAGAGGCACTGAGACCCTGAGACACTGAGACCCTGAGGCCCAGACGCCCTGAGACCCTGAGACACAGAGACCCAAAAGCCCTGAGACCCTGAGACACTGAGAATCAGAGACCCGGAGGCCCTGAGACCCTGAGACACTGAGATATTGAGACTCAGGGACACCGAGACCCAGAGGCCCTGAGACCCTGAGACCCTGAGACACAGAGACACAGAGACCCAGAGACCCTGAGACCCTGAGACACTTAGACACTGAGACTCAGAGGCACAGAGGCCCTGAGATCCTGAGACCCTGAGTCATTGAGACTCAGAGACCCAGAGAAACTGAGGCCCTCAGACCCTGAGACACTGAGACCCAGAGGCCCTGAGACACTAAAACCCTGAGACCCTGAGGCCCTGAGACCCTGAGAACGTGAGACACTGAGACATTGAGACTCAGAGACCCAGAGACCCAGAGGGCCTGAGACCCTGAGAAACTGAGACACTGAGACTCAGAGACACAGAGACATTGAGACTCAGACACCCAGAGGCTCAGAGACACTGAGACACTGAGGCATTGAGACTCAGAGAACAGAGACCCAGAGGCCCTGAGACACAGACACCCAGAAGCCCTGAGACACTGAGACCCAGAGACCCAGAGGCCCTGAGGCCCTGAGACACAGAGACCCAGAGGCCCTGAGACACTGAGACCCAGAGACCCAGAGGCACTGAGACCCTGAGACACAGAGACCCAAAGGCCCTGAGACCCTGAGACGCTGAGACACTTAGAATCAGAGACCCGGAGGCCCTGAGACCCTGAGACACTGAGACATTGAGACTCAGAGACACAGAGACCCAGAGACCCAGAGGCCCTGAGACCCTGAGACACTGAGACCCTGAGACTCAGAGGCCCTGAGACCCTGGGACCCTGAGACTCAGAGACCCAGAGATCCAGAGGACCTGAGACCCTGAGACACTGAGACACTGAGACTCAGAGGCACTGGCACCCTGAGACACAGAGACCCAAAGGCCCTGAGACCCTGAGACACTGAGACCCAGAGGCCCTGAGACAGTGATAAACAGAGACCCAGAGGCCCTGAGACCCTGAGACCCTGAGACCCAGAGGCCCTGAGACCCTAAGACACTGAGACCCTGAGATCCAAGGCCCTGCGACCCTGAGACACAGTGACCCAGAGGCCCAGAGACCCAGAGGCCGTGAGACCCTGAGACCGTGAGACCCTGAGACACTGAGACATTGAGACTCTGAGACCCAGAGACCCAGAGGCCCTGAGACGCTGAGACACTGAGAGACAGAGACACAGAGAGCCAGAGGCCCTGAAACATAGAGACCCAGCGGTCCTGAGACCCTGAGACACTGAGACATTGAGACTCAGAGACACAGAGACCCAGAGGCCCTGAGACCCTGAGAACCTGAGACACTGTGACTCAGAGGCCTTGAGACCCTGAGACACTCAGACACTGAGACATTGAGACCCAGAGGCCCTGAGACCCTGAAACCCTGAGACATTGAGACATTGAGACCCAGAGACCCAAAGGCCCTGAGACTCTGAGACCCTGAGACAAAGAGACCCAGAGGCCCTGCGACCCTGAGACACTGAGACACAGACACCCAGAGGCTCTGAGACCCTGGGACCCTGAGACACTGAGACATTGAGACTCAGAGACCCAGAGACCCAGAGGCCCTGAGACTCTGAGACACTCAGACACTGAGACACAGAGACCAAGAAGCCCTGAGACTCTGAGACACTGAGACATTGAGACCCATAGACGCAGAGGCCCTGAGACCCTGATACACTGAGACCCTGAGACCCAGAGGTCCTGAGACACTGAGACACTCAGACACAGAGGCACTGAGACCCTGCGACACTGAGACACAGAGACCCAGAGGCCCTGAGACCCTGAGACACTGAGACGCTGAGACATTGAGACCCAGAGACCCAGAGACCCTGAGACCCTGAGACACTGAGACATTGAGACACCGAGACACAGAGACCCAGAGGCCCTGAGACACTGAGACCCTGAGACACTGAGACACTGCGACACTGGGACATTGAGACTCAGAGACCCAGAGGCTCTGAGTCCCTGAGACACTGAGACATTAAGACACAGAGACCCAGAGGCCCTGAGACCCTGAGACCCAGTGGCCCTGAGACTCTGAGACCCTGAGACCCAGAGGCCCTGAGACCCAGAGACCCTGAGACACTGAGACCCTGAGACCCAAAGGCCCTGAGACACTGAGACCCTGAGACACCGAGGCACAGAGAAAAAGATGCCCTGAGACCCTGAGACACTGAGTCCCTGAGACACTGAGACATTGAGACATTGAGACTCAGAGACCCAGAGACCCAGAGGCAGTGAGACCCTGAGAACCTGAGACACATAGACCCAGAGGCCCTGAGAACCTGAGACCCTGAGACAAAGAGACCCAGAGGCCCTGAGACCCTGAGACCCTGAGACCCTGAGACATTGAGACTCAGAGACCCAGAGACCCAGAGGCAGTGAGACCCTGAGAACCTGAGACACATAGACCCAGAGGCCCTGAGAACCTGAGACCCTGAGACAAAGAGACCCAGAGGCCCTGAGACCCTGAGACACTGAGACACAGACACTCAGAGGCCCTGAGACCATGGGACCCTGAGACACTGAGACATTGAGACTCAGAGGCCAAGAGACCCACAGGCCCTGAGACTCTGAGACACTGAAACACTGAGACATTGAGACCCTGATACACTGAGACCCTGAGACCCAGAGGTCCTGAGACACTGAGACACTGAGACACAGAGACCCAGAGGCCCTGAGACCCTGAGACACTGAGACACTGAGACACAGACACCCAGATGCCCTGAGACACTGAGACCCTGAGACCCAGAGGCCCTGAGACACTGAGTCCCTGAGACCCAGAGGCCCTGAGAACCTGAGACCCTGAGACCCTGAGACACTAGAACACAGAGACCCAGAGGCACTGAGACCCTAAGACACTGAGACATTGAGACTCAGAGACCCAGAGACCCAGAGGCCATGAGACCCTGAGACCCTGAGACACTGAGACATTGAGACTCAGAGGCCCAGAGACACAGAGGACCTGAGGCACTGAGACACACAGGGCCTGAGACCCTGAGACCCAGAGACACTGAGTCACTGAGACTCAGAGACCCAGAGACACAAAGGCCCTGAGACCCTGAGATCCTGAGACACAGAGACCCAGAGGCCCTGAGACACTCAGACACAGAGGCCCTGAGACCCTGAGACACTGAGACACAGATACGCAGAGGCCCTGAGACCCTGACACAGTGAGACCCTGAGACCCAGAGGTCCTGAGACCCTGAGACACAGAGACCCAGAGGCCCTGAGACCCTAGGACCCTGTGACACTGAGACACTGAGACATTGAGACTCAGAGACCAAGTGACCGAGAGTCTCTGAGACACTGAGACACAGAGACCCAGAGGCCCTGAGACTCTGAGACACTGAGACATTGAGACCCAGAGACGCAGAGGCCCTGAGACCCTGATACACTGAGACCCTGAGACCCAGAGGTCCTGAGACACTGAGACACAGAGACCCAGAGGCTCTGAGGCACTGAGACACAGACACCCAGAGGCCCTGAGACCCTGGGACCCTGAGACCCTGAGACACTGAGACACTGAGACATTGAGACCCAGAGACCCTGAGTCCCTGAGACACTGAGACATTGAGACTCAGAGACACAGTGACCCAGAGGCCCTGAGACCCTGAGACACAGAGATCCAGAGGCCCTGAGACCCTGAGACACTGAGACATTGAGACTCAGAGACCCAGAGATCCAGAGGCCCTGAGACCCTGAGACACTGAGACCCTGAGACCCTGAGACACTGAGACTCAGAGACCCAGAAGTCCTGAGACCCTGAGACCCTGAGACAAAGAGAGCCAGAGGCCCTGAGACACTGAGACCCAGAGGCCCTGAGACACTGAGGCACTGAGACCCAGAGGCCCTGAGACCCTGAGACACAGAGACCCAGCGCCCTGAGACCCTGAGACCCTGAGACGCAGAGACCCAGAGGCCCTGAGACCCTGAGACACTGAGATACTGAGACACAGAGACCCAGAGAAACTGAGGTCCTCAAACCCTGAGACACTGAGACCCAGAGGCCCTGAGACCCTGAGAACGTGAGACACTGAGACATTGAGACTCAGAGACACAGAGACCCAGAGGCCCTGAGACACAGAGACCCAGAAGCCCTGAGACACTGAGACCCAGAGACCCTGAGACCCTGAGACAGAGAGGCCCAGAGGCCCTGAGACCCTGAGACCCTGAGACACTGAGACCCTGAGACTCAGAGGCCCTGAGGCCCAGAGGCTCTGAGACCCTGAGACACTGAGACATTGAGACTCAGAGTCCCAGAGATCCAGAGATCCAGAGGCCCTGAGACCCTGAGTCCCTGTGACACAGAGACCGGGAGACAGTGAGACAGTGAGACACTGAGACCCTGAGACACGGAGACATGGAGACACTGAGGCCCTGAGACACTGAGACCCTGAGACACAGAGGCACTGAGGCCCTGAGCCCCTGAGACACTGAGACTCTGAGTCCCTGAGACTCTAAGTCACTGAGAAACTGAGACCCAGAGACCCTGAGAAGCTGAGACCCTGAGACCAAGAGACACTGAGACAATGTAACCGTGAGACCCTGAGACACTGAGACACTGAGATCCTGAGACCCAGAGACCCTAAGAAAATGAGACACTGAGAACCTGAGACAATGACACACTGAGACCCTCCGACCCAGGGAGCCAGAGACCTTGAGACACTGAGACCCTGACACACTGAGACACTGAGACCCTGAGACACTGAGAGACTGTGACCATGAGCCCCTGAGACCCAGAGACACAGTGACCTTGAGAAACTGAGACCCTGAGACACTGAGACACTGAGGCACAGAGACCCTGAGACCCAAAGGACCAGAGACGCAGAGACCCTGAGACCCGGAGACCCTGAGACACAGAGACACCAAGACACTGGGACAGAGACATTGAGGCACAGAGACCTGGCGACCCTGAAACCCTGAGACCCTGAGACACTGAGACCCAGAGACCCAGAGTCCCTGAGAGCCATAGACCCAGAGACCCTGAGACACTGAGACCCAGAGTCACTGAGACCCAGACACGCAGTGACCCAGAGACCCTGAGACCCTGAGACACTGAGACACAGAGACCCTGAAACCATGACAAACTGAGACCCAGAGACCCTGAGACACTGAGACCGTGCGACACTGAGACACTGAGACCCTGAGACCCAGAGACCCAGTGACACTGAGACCCTGAGACACTGAGATACTGAGGCCCTGAGACACTGTGACATTGAGACACTGAGACCCTGAGACACTGAGACCCTGAGACACTGAGAGCTGAGACTCTGAGACCCTGAGTCCCAGAGGCCCAGAGAGACTGAGACCCTGAGACACTGAGACCCTGAGACCCTGAGACACTGAGGCCTGTGAAACTGAGATCCTGAGGCAGTGAGACACAGAGATCCTGAGACACTGAGACACTGCGACACTGAGACCCTGAGACCCTGAGACACTGGGACCCTGAGACCCAGGGACCCTGAGACACTGAGCCACAGAGACGCAGAGACCCTCAGGCACTGAGACACTGAGCCCTGAGACACAGAGACACTGAGCCGTGAGACACTGAGGCACTGAGACACTGAGGCACTGAGGCCCTGAGCCCCTGAGACACTGAGGCCCTGAGACACTGAGACACTGAGACACTGAGGCACTGAGGCCCTGAACCCCTGAGACCCTGAGACCCAGAGACCCTGAGACCCTCAGACACTGAGACCCTGGGACCCAGGGAACCAGAGACCCTGAGACACTGAGACCCTGAGACACTGTGTCACTGAGACCCAGTTACCCAGAGACACAGAGGCTCTGAGACACAGAGACAGTGAGATCAACAGACCAAGAGACCCAGAGAACCAGACATCCAGAGACCATGAGACCCTGAGACACTAAGACCCAGGCACGCAGTGACCCAGAGATCCTGAGATCCTGAGACTCTGAGACACTGAGACCCTGAGACACAGAGACCCAGACACCCTGAGGAACTGAGACCCAGAGACCCAGAGAAACAGAGACCCTGAGATACAGAGACAGTGAGACCCACAGACCAAGAGACCCAGAGAACCAGAGACCCCGAGACCCTGAGACACTGAGACCCTGAGACATTGAGACACTGCGACACTGAGACACTGAGACACGGAGACCCTGAGACCCACAGGCCCTGAGACACTGAGAAACTGAGACCCTGAGACACTGAGACACAGAGACACTGAGCCCGGAGACACAGAGACACTGAGACACAGAGGCACTGAGGCCCTGAGCCCCTGAGACACTGAAACTCTGAGTCCCTGACACTCTGAGACACTGAGAAACTGAGACCCTGAGACACTGAGACCCTGAGGCACTGACACAATGTGACCATGAAACCCTGAGACACTGAGACACTGAAAACCCTGAAGCCGAGAAACCCTGAGAAAATGAGACACTGAGAACCTGAGACAATGACACACTGAGACACTGAGAGCTGGGACCATGAGACCCAGAGACACTGAGACCCTGAGACACTGAGAGACTGTTACCATGAGACCCTGAGAAAACTGATACACTGAGACCCAGAAACCCTGAGAACGAGAGATCCAGAGACCCTGAGACACAGAAACCGTGAGACCCTGAGACCCTGAGATACAGAGGCCCTGAGAATCTAAGACCCTGAGACACTGAGACCCTGAGACCCAGAGGCCCTGAGACCCTGAGACCCTGAGACACAGAGACCCAGAGGCCCTGAGACCCTGAGACACTGAGACCCTGAGACCAAGAGGCCCTCAGACCCTAAGAACCTGAGATCCTGAGACACAAAGGCCCTGAGACCCTACGACACAGAGGCCCTGAGACCCAGATGCCCTGAGGACCTGAGACCCTGAGACCCAGAGGCACTGAGACCCTGAGACACAGAGACCCAGAGGCTCTGAGACCCTGAGACACAGAGACTCAGAGACCCAGAGGCCCTGAGAACCTGCGACCCTGAGACACTGAGACTCAGAGACCCAGAGGTCCTGAGACACTGAGACACCGAGATACTGAGACCCAGAGGCCCTGAGACCCTGAGACATGGAGACACTGAGACATTGAGACTCAGAGACCCAGAGGCCCTGAGACACTGAGACTCAGAGGCCTTGAGATCCTGAGACACTCAGACACTGAGACATTGAGACTCAGAGACCCAGAGACCCAGAGACCCAGAGGCCATGAGACCCTGAGACACTGAGACATTGAGACATTGAGACCCAGAGACCCAAAGGCCCTGAGACCCTGAGAGACTGAGACAAAGAGACCCAGAGACCCTGAGACCCTGAGACACAGAGACCCAGCGGCCCTGAGACCCTGAGACCCTGAGACCCAGAGGCCCTGAGAACCTGCGGCCCTGAGACACTGAGATTCAGAGACCCAGAGGCCCTGACAGACAGAGACCCAGAGGTCCTGAGACACTGAGACACCGAGACACTGAGACCCAGAGGCCCTGAGACACTGAGACACAGACACCCAGAGGCCCTGGGACCATGGGACCCTGAGACACTGAGACATGGAGACTCAGAGGCCAAGAGACCCACAGGCCCTGAGACTCTGAGACACTGAAACACTGAGACATTGAGACCCAGAGACGCAGAGGCCCTGAGACCCTGAAACACTGAGACCCTGAGACCTTGAGGTCCTGAGACACTGAGACACAGAGACCCAGAGGCCCTGAGACCCTGAGACACTGAGACCCAGAGACCCAGAGGCCCTGAAACCCTGAGACACAGACACCCAGAGACCCTGAGACACTGAGACCCTGAGACCCAGAGGTCCTGAGACCCTGAGACACAGAGACCCAGAGGCCCTGCGACCCTGAGACCCTGAGACAATGAGACCCTGAGACGCAGACGCCCTGAGACCCTGAGACCCTGAGACACAGAGACCCTGAGACCCAGAAGCCCTGAGACCCTGAGACACAGAGACCCAGATGCCCTGAGACCCTGAGACACTGAGACACGGAGAAAAAGATGCCCTGAGACCCTGAGACACTGAGACCCTGAGACCCAGAGGCCCTGAGACACTGAGTCACTGAGACACAGAGAATCAGAGACCCAGAGGCCCTGAGACCCTGAGAACCTGAGACACATAGACCCACAGGCCCTGAGACCCTGAGACATTGAGACTCAGAGACCCAGAGACCCAGAGGCCATAAGACCCTGAGACCCTGAGACACTGAGACCCTGAGACCCTGAGACACTGAGACATTGAGACATTGAGACCCAGAGACCCAAAGGCCCTGAGACCCTGAGACAAAGAGATCCAGAGGCCCTGAGACCCTGAGACACTGAGACAAAGAGACCCAGAGACCCTGAGACCCTGAGACACTGAGACACAGACACCCAGAGGCCATGAGACCATGGGACCCTGAGACACTGAGACATTGAGACTCAGAGGCCAAGAGACCCAGAGGCCCTGAGACTCTGAGACACTGAAACACTGAGACATTGAGACCCAGAGACGCAGAGGCCCTGAGACCCTGATACACTGAGACCCTGAGACCCAGAGGTCCTGAGACACTGAGACACTGAGACACAGAGACCCAGAGGCCCTGAGACCCTGAGACACTGAGACACTGAGACACAGACACCCAGATGCCCTGAGACCCTGAGACACTGCGACCCAGAGACACTGAGACCCTGGGACCCAGAGGCCCTGAGATACTGAGAGACTCCGACCCAGAGACCCTGAGACTCTGAGACACTGATACCCTGAGTCCCTGAGACCCAGAGGCCCTGAGAACCTGAGACCCTGAGACCCTGAGACACTAGAACACAGAGACCCAGAGGCCCTGAGACCCTGAGACACTGAGACACAGAGACCCAGTGGCCCTGAGACACAGAGACCCAGAGGCCCTGAGACCCTGAGACACTGAGACATTGAGACTCAGAGACCCAGAGACCCAGAGGCCCTGAGACTCTGAGGCCCTGAGACATTGAGACTCAGAGACCCAGAGACACAGACGACCTGAGACACTGAGACCCAGAAGCCCTGAGAACCTGAGACACTGAGTCACTGAGACCCAGAGACGCAGAGGCCCTGAGACCCTGATACAGTGAGACCCTGAGACCCTGAGACCCTGAGACGCAGAGGCCCTGAGTCCCTGATACAGTGAGACCCTGAGACCCAGAGGTCCTGAGACCCTGACACACAGTCACCCTGAGGCCCTGAGACCCTGGGACCCTGTGACACTGAGACACTGAGACATTGAGACTCAGAGACCAAGCGACCCATAGTCTCTGAGACACTGAGACACAGAGACGCAGAGGCCCTGAGACCATGAGACGCTGAGACACAGGCACCCAGATGCCCTGAGAACCTGGGACCCTGAGACCCTGAGACCCAAAGGCACAGAGACCCAGAGACCATCAGACACTGAGACACAGAGGCCCTGAGACCCTAAGACACTCAGACACAGAGGCCCTGAGACCCTGAGACACTGAGACATTGAGACCCAGAGACGCAGAGGCCCTGAGATCCTGATACACTGAGACCCTGAGACCCAGAGTTCCTGAGACACTGAGACACTGAGACACAGACACCCAGATGCCCTGAGACCCTGAGACCCTTAGACACTGAGACACAGACACCCAGATGCCCTGAGACCCTGAGACCCTTAGACCCTGAGACACAGAGGTCCTGAGACCCTGAGACACTGAGACCCTGAGACCCAGAGGCTCTGAGACCCTGAGATACAGGGACCCAGAGGCCCTGAGGCCCTGAGACACTGAGACTCAGAGACCCAGAGGCCGTGAGACCCTGAGACCCTGAGACACTGAGACATTGAGACTCAGAGACCCAGAGACCCAGAGGTCCTGAGGCCCTGAGGCCCTGAGACCCTGAGACACAGAGACCCAGAGGCCCTGAGACACTGAGACCCTGAGACCCTGATAACCTTAGACACTGAGACATTGAGACTCAGAGAACCAGAGACCCCGAGGGCCTGAGACCCTGAGACACTGAGACTCAGAGACACAGAAACCCAGAGGCCCTGAGACCTTGAGACACTGAGATACTGAGACCCTGAGACACTGCGACACAGAGACCCAGAGACCCTGAGACCCTGAGACCCTGAGATACTGAGACCCTGAGACCCAGAGACACTGAGAACCTGAGACACCGAAACCCAGATGCCCTGAGGCCCTCAGACCCTGAGAACATGAGACACATAGACCCAGAGGCCTTTAGACCCTGAGGCACTCAGACACTGAGACATTGAGACTCAGAGACACATAGACCCAGAGGCCTTTAGACCCTGAGGCACTCAGACACTGAGACATTGAGACTCAGAGACACAGAGATCCAGAGGCCCTGAGACCCTGAGACCCAAAGACACAGAGACCCAGAGGCCCTGAGACCCTGAGACACAGGGACATTGAGACTCAGAGACGAAGAGACGCAGAGTCTCTGAGACCCTGAGACACTGAGACACAGACACCCAGAGGCCCTGAGACTCTGAAACACTGAAACACTGAGACATTGAGACCCAGAGACGCAGAGGCCCTGAGACCCTGATACACTGAGACCCTGAGACCCAGAGGTCCTGAGACACTGAGACACAGAGACCCAAAGGCCCTGAGACCCTGAGACCCTGCGACACAGAGACCCAGAGGCACTGAGACCCTGAGACACTGAGACATTGCGAATCAGAGACCCAGAGACCCAGAGAACATGAGACACAGAGACCCAGAGGCCCTGAGACACTGGGAATCAGAGACCCAGAGGCCCTGAGACCCTGAGACACTGAGACATTGAGACTCAGAGGCCAATAGACCCACAGGCCCTGAGACACTGAGACACTGAGACCCTGAGACCCAAAGGCCCTGAGACCCTGAGACCCTGAGACCCAGAGGCCCTGAGACCCTGATACACTCAGACACAGAGGCCCTGCGACCCTGAAACACTGAGACATTGAGACCCAGAGACGCAGAGGCCCTGAGACCCTGATACACTGAGACCCTGAGGCCCAGAGGTCCGGAGACACTGAGACACAGAGACCCAGGGGCCCAGAGACCCTGAGACACTGAGACATTGAGACATTGAGACCCAGAGACCCAAAGGCCCTGAGACCCTGAGACAAAGAGACCCAGAGGCCCTGAGACCCTGAGACACTGAGGCACAGACACCCAGAGGCCCTGAGAACATGGGACCCTGAGACACTGAGACATTGAGACTCAGAGGCCAATAGACCCACAGGACCTGAGACACTGAGACACAGAGACCCAGCGGACCTGAGACTCTGAGACACTGAAACACTGAGACATTGAGACCCAGAGATGCAGAGGCCCTGAGACCCTGATACACTGAGACCCAGGGGCCCAGAGACCCTGAGACACTGAGACACAGACACCTAGATGCCCTGAGACCCTGGGACTCTGAGTCCCTGAGACACTGAGACACTGAGACATTGAGAGTCAGAGAGACAGAGACCCAAAGGCCCTGAGACCCTGAGACACAGAGATCCAGAGGCCCTGAGACACTGAGACCCTGAGACACAGAGACCCAGAGGCACTGAGACCCTGAGACACTGAGACATTGTGAATCAGAGACCCAGAGACCCAGAGAACATGAGACACAGAGACCCAGAGGCCCTGAGACACTGAGAATCAGAGACCCAGAGGCCCTGAGACCCTGAGACACTGAGACATTGAGACTCAGAGACCCAGAGACGCAGAGGCCCTGAGACACTGAGAAACTGAGACACATAGACCCAGAGGCCCTGAGACCCTGAGGCACTGAGACACTGAGACTCAGAGGCCTTGAGACCAAGAGGCCCTGAGACAAAGAGACCCAGAGACCCTGAGACCCTGAGACACTGAGACATTGAGACATTGAGACCCTGAGACCCAAAGGCCCTGAGACCCTGAGACAAAGAGACCCAGAGGCCCTGAGACCCTGAGACACTGAGACACAGACACCCAGAGGCCCTGAGACCATGGGACCCTGAGACACTGAGACATTGAGACTCAGAGGCCAAGAGACCCACAGGCCCTGAGACACTGAGACACAGAGACCCAGAGGCCCTGAGACTCTGAGACACTGAGACCCTGAGACCCAGAGGCCCTGAGACACTGAGACACAGACACCCAGATGCCCTGAGACCCTGGAACCCTGAGACCCTGAGACGTTGAGACATTGAGACTCAGAGACCCAGAGATTCAGAGGCCCTGAGACCCTTAGACACAGAGACCCAGAGGAACTGAGACACTGAGACCCAGAGACCCTGAGACATTGAGACATTGAGACTCAGCGACCCAGAGGCCCTGAGATGCTGAGATACAGAGACCCAGAGACCCTGAGACCCTGAGACCCAGATGCCCTGAGACCCTGAGACCCTGAGATACTGAGACCCTGAGACACCGAAACCCAGATGCCCTGAGGCCCTGAGACCCTGAGAACCTGAGACACATAGACCCAGAGGTCTTGAGACCCTGAGACACTCAGACACTGAGACATTGAGACACAGAGACGCAGAGACCCAGAGGCCCTGAGACCATGAGATCCTGAGACCCTGAGACCCTGAGACACTGAGACACTGAGACTCAGAGACGCAGAGGCCCTGAGACCCTGAGACACTGCGACCCAGAGACCCTGAGACCCTGAGACACTGAGACCCTGAGACCCAGAGGCCCTGAGGCCCTGAGACCCTGAGACCCTTAGACCCTGAGACACAGAGACCCTGAGACACTGAGACACTGAGATACTGAGACCCTGAGACCCGGAGGCCCTGAGACCCTGAGACATAGGGACCCAGAGGCCCTGAGACCCTGAGACACTGAGACACTGAGACTCGGAGACCCAGAGGCCGTGAGACCCTGAGGCCCTGAGACACTGAGACTCAGAGACCCAGAGACCCAGAGGCCCTGAGGCCCTGAGACTCTGAGACCCAGAAGCCCTGAGACCCTGAGACCCTGAGACCCTGAGACACAGAGACCAAGAGGCCCTGAGACCCTGAGACACAAAGACCCAGAGGCCCTGAGACCCTGAGAACCTGAGACACTGTGACATTGAGACTCAGAGAATCAGAGACCCAGAGGACCTGAGACCCTGAGACACTGAGACATTGAGACACAGAGAACCAGAGGCCCTGAGACCCTGAGACCCTCAGACACAGAGACCCAGAGGCCCTGAGACCCTGAGACACTGAGACCCGGAGACCCAGAGGCCCTGAGACCCTGAGACACTGAGACACAGAGACACAGAGACACAGAGACCCTGAGACACTGAGACCCAGAGGCCCTGAGACCCTGAGACACTGAGACGCAGAGACCCAGAAGCCCTGAGACCCTGAGACACTGAGGCCCTGAGACCCTGAGACAATGAGACATTGAGACTCAGAGACCCTGAGACCCAGAGGCCCTGAGACACTGAGACATTGAGACTCAGAGGCCCTGAGACCCTGAGACACTGAGACCCTGTGACCCAGAGGCCCTGAGACCCTGAGACCCAGAGATCCAGAGGAGCTGAGACCCTGAGACACTGAGACCCTGTGACCCAGAGGCCCTTAGACCCTGAGACCCTCAGACACAGAGACCCAGAGGCCCTGAGACCCTGATACACTGAGACATTGAGACTGAGAAACCCAGAGGCCCTGAGAAACTGAGACACTGAGACACAGAGACTCTGAGACCCTGAGGCACTGAGAAACTGAGACCCTGAGACCCAGAGGCCCTGAGACCCTGAGACCCAGAGGCCCTAAGACCCTGAGACACAGAGACCCAGAGGCCCTGAGACCCTGAGACACAGAGACCCAGAGACCCTGAGACACTGAGACACTGAGACATTGAGACCCATAGACCCAGATACTCTGAGACACAGAGACCCAGAGGCCCTGAGACACAGCGACCCAGAGGCCCTGAGACCCTGTGACACTGAGACACTGAGACATTGAGACCCAGAGACCCAGAGACCCAGAGGCCCTAAGACCCTGAGACCCTGAGACACAGAGACCCAGAGGCCCTGAGACCCTGAGACACTGAGACACTGAGACTCAGAGACCCAGAGGCCCTGAGACCCTGAGACACTGAGACCCTGAGACGCAGAGGCCCTGAGACGCTGAGACACAGAGACCCAGACGCCCTGAGACCCTGAGACATTGAGCCTCAGTGTCCCAGAGACCAGGAGGACATGAGACACAGAGATCCAGATGCCCTGAGACCCTGAGACACTGAGACATTGAGACCCAGAGGCCCTGAGACACTGAGTGAGACACAGAGGCCCTGAGACCCTGTGACACTGAGACATTGAGACTCAGAGACCCAGAGGCCCTGAGACCCTGAGACACTGAGACATTGAGTTCAGAGACCCAGAGACCCAGAGGCCCTAAGACACTGAGACACTGAGAAATTGAGACACAGAGAGACAGAGACCCAGAGGCCCGGAGACCCTAAGGCCCTGAGACACAGAGACCCAGAGCCCCTGAGCCCCTGAGACCCTGAGACACTGAGACACAGAGGCCCTGAGACCCTTAGACCCTGAGACCCTGAGACGCTGAGACATTGAGACTCAGAGACCCAGAGACCCTGAGACCCTGAAACACTGAGACACAGAGACCCAGAGGCCCTGAGACTCTGAGACACTGAGACCCTGAGACCCAGAGGCCCTAAGACACTGAGACATTGAGACGCAGAGACTCAGAGACCCAGAGGACCTGAGACCCTGAGACCCTTAGACACTGAGACCGTGAGACCCTGACACCCTGAGGCCCGGAGGCCCTGAGACCCTGAGACCCAGAGACCCAGAGAGACTGAGACACTGAGACCCAGAGACACAGAGACCCAGAGACCCAAAGACCCTGGGACCCAGGGACCCAGAGACCCAGAGACTCTGAGACACTGAGAACGAGAGACCCAGAGACCCTGAGACACAGAGACCCTGAAACCCATAAACCCTGAGACCCAGAGACACTGTGACCCTGACAACCAGAGACACTGAGACCCAATGACGCTGACACCCTGAGACCCAGAGACCAGAGACCCAGAAACCCTGAGGCACAGAGACCATGAGACCCTGAGACACTGAGAGACTGAGACACTGAGACGCAGAGACCCAGAGATCCAGAGATCCGGAGACTCTGAGACCCAGGCACCCAGAGACCCTGTGACACTGAGACACTGAGACACTGCGGCCCTGAGACACTGAGACCAAGAGACCCAGAGACCCTGAGACTCTATATAGAAGATAGAACATTACAGCGCAGAACAGGCCCTTCGGCCCACGATGTTGCACCGACCAGTTAAAAAACAATGACCCTCTAACCTAAACCAATCCCTTTCCATCCATAAACCTATCCACGGATCTCTTAAACGCCCCCAAACTAGGCGCATTTACAACTGCAGCAGGCAGGGCATTCCAATCCCTCACTACCCTCTGGGTAAAGAACCTACCCCTGACATCCATCCTATATCTACCACCCCTTAATTTAAAGCCATGCCCCCTCGTGCTAGCTTTCTCCATCCGAGGAAAAAGGCTATCACTGTCCACCCTATCTAAACCTCTAATCATCTTATATGTTTCAATATAATTCACCCAGAGACCCTGAGACCCAGAGACCCTGAGACACTGAGACCCTGAAACACTGAGACACTGAGACCCTGAAACACTGAAACACTGAGACACTGAGACCCTGAAACACTGAAACACTGAGACACTGAGACACTGAGACACTGAGACCCTGAAACACTGAGACACTGAGACACTGAGACCCTGAGAAACTGAGAGCTGAGACTCTGAGACCTTGATTCCCTGAGACACTGAGACCCTGAGAAACTGTGACCCAGAGACCCTGAGTCCCTGAGACACTGAAACACTGAGACCCTGAGACACTGAGACCCTGAGACACTGAGACAGAGAGAGTCTGAGACACAGAGACAGTGAGATCAACAGACCAAGACACCAGAGAACCAGACATCCAGAGACCCTGAGACCCTGAAACACTGAACCCAGACATTCAGGGACCCAGAGATCCTGAGACCCTGAGTCGCTAAGACACTGAGACCCAGAGACACAGAGAAACTGAGACCCTGAGACACAGAGACAGTGAGACCCACAGACCAAGAGACCCTGAGATACAGAGACACAGAGAACCAGAGACCCTGAGACTCTGAGACACTGAGACTCTGAGAGACTGAGAGCTGAGACTCTGAGACACAGAGAAATGAGACCCTGAGACACTGATACATTGAGACCCTGAGACAATGATACACTGAGACCCAGAAACCCTGAGAACGAGCGATCCAGAGACCGAGAGACCCTGACACCCTGAGACACTGAGACACTGAGGCCCTGAGACCCTGAGACACAGAGGCACTGAGGCCCTGAGCCCCTGAGATACTGAAACTCTGAGTCCCGGAGACTCTGAGACACTGAGAAACTGAGACCCTGAGACCCTGAGACCCTGAGACACTGAGAACCTGAGACACTGAGACAATGTGACCATGAGACCTTGAGACACTGAGATCCTGAGACCCAGAGACCCTGAGACAATGACACACTGAGACACTGAGACCATGGGACCCAGGGAACCAGAGACCCGGAGACACTGAGACCCTGAGACACTGAGACACTGGGAGACTGTGACCATGAGACCCTGAGACCCTGAGACTCTGAGACCCTGAGAGACTGAGACCCTGAGACACTGAGAAACTGAGACCCTGAGAAAAAGAGACATAGAGACCCAGACATGCAGTGACCCAGAGTCCCGTGAACCTGAGACCCTGAAACACTGAGACACTGAGACCCTGAGACTCTGAGACCCTGAGAAACTGAGACACAGAGACCCTGAGAAACTGAGACCCTGAGAACAAGAGAAACTGAGACCCTGAGACACTGAGCCACTGAGACACTGAGAAGCTAAGACCCTGAGAAACTGAGACACTGAGGCACTGAGACACTGAGACCCAGACTACCAGAGATGCAAAGACCCTGAGACCCTGTGACCCTGACACACTGAGACACTGAGACACTGAGACACTGAAACCCCCGGAAACTAAGACTCTGAGACACTGAGACCCAGAGACCCTGAGACACTGAGACACTGAAACACTGAAAAACTGAGACACTGAGGCACAGAGACCCTGAGACCCAGAGACCAGAGAGCCTGAGACCCTGAGACACTGAAACCATGAGACCCTGAGACACAGAGACCCAGACACGCAGTGACCCAGAGACCCTGAGAACCTGAGACTCTGAGACACTGAGACACTGAGAAACTGAGACCCTGAGACACTGAGACAATGTGACTATGAGACACTGAGACACTGAAACTCTGAGACACTGAGACCCTGACACCCTGAGAACCTGAGACACTGAGACCCTGAGACACTGAGACGTTGAGATCCAGAGACCCAGAAACCCAAAGACCCTGAGACCCAAAGACCCATAGACACAGAGACCCTGAGACCCAGAGACACTCAGACGCTGAGACACTGAGACCCTGAGACACTGAGACACTTAGACACTGAGACATTGAGACGCTGAGACACTGAGACACTGAGGAACTGAGACACAGACACCCAGACACCCAGAGATCCTGAGACCCAGAGACACTGAGACACAGAGACCCAGAGAACCTGAGATACCGTGACACTGAGACCCTGAGACTCTGGGTCTCAGTGTCTCAGTGTCTCAATGTCTCTGTTTCTCAGAGTCTCTGGGTCTCAGTGTCTCTGTTTCTCAGTAACTCAATGTCTCAGGGTGTCTGGGTCTCTGGGTCTCAGTGACTCGGTATCGCAGTGTCGCAGTGTCTCAGGGTCTCTGTGCCTCAGTGTCTCAGGGTCTCAGGGTCTCAGCTTCTCAGTGTCTCAGTGTTTCCGGCTCTCAGTGTCTCAGGGTCTCAGTGCCTCACTGTCTCAGGGTCTTGGTGTCTCAGTGTCCCCAGGACTCAGGGTTTCAGTGTCTCCGGGTGTCAGTGTCTCAGGGTCTCTGGGTCTCTTGGTCACTGGGTGACAGTTTCTCAGGGTCTCAGTGTCTCTGTGTTTCAGGGTCTCAGGGTCTCAGTGTCTCTGTGTCTCAGTGTCTCAGGGTCTCTGGGTCACATTTTCTCAGGGTCTCAGGTTCTCTGTGTCTCAGTGTCTCAGGTTCTCAGTCTCTCAGTGTCTCAGGGTCTCATGGTCTCTGGGTCACATTTTCTCAGGGTCTCAGGTTCTCTGTGCCTCAGTGTCTCAGGTTCTCAGTCTCTCAGTGTCTCAGTGTCTCAGGACATCAAGGTCTCAGAGTCTCAGCTCTCAAAGTCTCAGGGTCTCAGTGTCTCACTGTCTCAGTGTCTCAGTGTCTCAGGGTCTCAGTGTTTCAGTGTCTCAGGGTCTCAGCATCTCAGGGACTCAGGGACTCAGTGTCTCAGCTCTCAGTGTCTCAGGGTCTCAGTCTCTCACTGTCTCAGGGTCTCAGTGTCTCAGTGTATCAGGGTCTCAGTGTCTCAGTCTCTCAGGATCTCAGTGTCGCAGTGTCTCAGGGTCTCTGGGTCACTGCGTGTCTTGGTCTCAGTGTCTCAGGGTCTCTGGATGTCTGGTTCACTGGGTCTCTTGGTCTGTTACTCTCACTGTCTCTGTATCTCACAGCCTCTGTGTCTCTGGGTTACTGGGTCTCAGTGTCTCAGGATCTCAGTGTCTCAGGTTCTCCGTCTCTCAGTGTCTCAGGGCATCAGGGTCTCAGAGTCTCAGGGTCTCAGTGTCTCACTGTCTCAGTGTCTCAGTGTCTCAGGGTCTCAGTGTTTCAGTGACTCAGTGTCTCAGGGTCTCTGGGTCTCTGTGTCTCAGGGTCTCTGGGTCTTTGGGTCTCAGAGTCTCAGTGTCTCAGGGTCTCAGCGTCCCAGGGTCTCAGTGTCTCAGTGTCTCATTGTCTCAGGTCTCAGTGTCTCAGGGTCTCAGCTTCTCAGTGTCTCAGGGACTCTGGGTCTCAGGGTGTCTGCGTCTCTGGGTCTCTGGGTCTCTGTGCCTCAGGGTCTCAGTGACTCAATATCTCAGGGTCTCAGTGACTCAGTATCTCAGAGTTTCTGGGTCTCAGTGTCTCAGTGCATCAGAGTCCCAGTGTCTCAGTGTCTCAGGGTCTCTGGGTCTCAATATCTCAGTGTTTCAGGGTCTCAGGGTCTCTTGGTCTCTGGGTCTCAGTTTCCCAGGGTCTCAGTGTCACTGTGTCTCACTTTCTCAGTGTCTCAGTTTCTCAGTGTGTCAGGGTCTCAGAGTCTCAGTATATCAGGGACTCTGTGTATGAGGGTGTCAGTGTCTCATTTTTTCAGGCTCTCAGTGTCTCAGGGTCTTGGTGTCTCAGTGTCCCAGGGTCTCAGGGTTTCAGTGTCTCCGGGTCTCCGTGTCTCAGGGTGTCTGGGTCTCTTTGTCTCTGGGTCACAGTTTCACAGGGTCTCAAGGTCTCTGTGTCTCAGTGTCTCAGGGTCTCAGGGTCTCTGGGTCTCAGGGTCTCTGGAATCAGTGTCTCTGGGTCTGTGTGTCTCAGGGTCTCAGGGTTTCAGCGTTGCAGTGTCTCTGTGTCTCAGGGTCTCATTATCTCAGTGTCTCATTATCTCAGTGTCTCAGGGTCTCAGTGTCTCAGGGTCACTGTGTCTCAGGGTCTCTGCGTCTCTGGGTCTCAGGGTATCTGCGCCTCAGCGTCTCAGTGTCTCAGGGTCTCAGCTTCTCAGTGTCTCAGTGTTTCAGGGTCTCAGGGTCTCAGTGTCTCAGGGTGTCAGGGTCTTTGGGTCTCAGGATCTCTACTTCTCAGGGTCTCTGGGTCTCAGTGCCTCAGAGTCTCAGATTCTCAGGGTCTCGCTGTCTCAGGGTTTCAGTGTCTCAGCGTTTCAGTGTCTCAATTTATCAGGGTCTCAGGGTCTCATGGTCATATTGTCTGAGTGCGTCAGGCTTTCAGTGTCTCACGGACTCAGGGTCTCAGTTTCTCAGCACTCAGAGACTCAGAGGCTCAGTGTTTCAGTGTATCAGGGCCTCAGTATCTCAGTGTCTCACGGTCTCAGTGTTTCAGGGTCTCAGGGTCTCTGGGAATCAGTGTCTCTGGGTCTCAGGTTCTCAGGGTCTCATGGTCACAGGGTCTCTGTGTCTCTGGGACTGTGTGTCTCAGTGACTCAGAGTCTCCGGTTCTCAGTGTCTCCGTGTCTCAGGATCTCAGTGACTCATTGTCTCAGGGTTTCAGACCCTCAGTGTCTCAGTGTCTCAGGGGCTCAGGATATCAGTGACTCAGGTCTCAGGGTCGCAGTGTCCCAGTGTCTCACTGTCTCAGTGTCTCAGGGCCTCAGTGCCTCAGGGTCTCTGGGTCTATGGCTCTCAGGGTCTCTGGGTCTCTGGGTCTCAGTGTCTCAGGGTCTCAGGGTTTCAGGGTCGCAATGTCTCTCTGTCTCAGGGTCCCGGTGTCTCAGTGTCTCAGGGTCTCAGTGCCTCAGTTTCTCAGGCTGTTAGGGTCTCAGGGTCTCAGGGTTTCAGGGTCGCAGTGTCTCTGTGTCTCAGGGTCTCTGTGTCTCAGTGTCTCAGGGTCTCAATGTCTTAGTGCCTCATTGTCTCAGGGTCTCAGGCTTTCTGAGTCTCTGTGTCACTGGGCCTCAGGGTCTCTGCGTCTCTGGGTCTCTGGGTCTCAGGGTATCTGTGCCTCAGTGTCTCAGGGTCTCAGCTTCTCAGTGTCTCAGTGTTTCAGGGTCTCTGGGTCTCAGGGTCTCTGCGTCTCTGGTACTCTGGTCTCAGGGTCTCTGTGCCTCAGTGTCTCAGGGTCTCAGGGCCTCTGGATCTCTCGGTCTCAGGGTTTCTGGGTCTCAGTGTATCAGTGTCTCAGTGTCTCAGGGTCTCAATCTCTCAGGGTCTCGGTGTCTCTGGGTCTCATGTTCTCATGGTCACAATCTCTCAGTGTCACAGGTTCTCAGTGTCTCAGGGTCTCAGTGTCTCGGGGTCTCATTGTCTCATTGTCTCAGTGACTAAGTGTCACAGGCTCTCAGGGTCTCTGGGTCTCAGATTCTCTGGGTTTCTGGGTCTCTGGATCTCAGGGTCTCAGGGTCTCTGGGCCTCAGTGCTTAGTGTCTCAGGCTCTCAGGGTGTCAGGGTCTCAGTGTCTCAAGTTCTGAGTGTCTCAGTGTCTCAGGGCCTCAGTGTCCCAGTGTGTCAGTGTCTCAGGGTCTGGGTCTCAGTGTCTCAGTGTCTCAGGGTCTTAAGTTCTCAGGGTCTCAGTGTCTCCGTGTCTCAGGGTCTCAGTGTCTCAGTGTCTCAGTGTCTCAGGGTATCCGGGTCTCAGTGTCCCAGTGTCTCAGGGCCTCTTGGTCTCCGAGTCTCTGGGTCTCAGTGTCTCAGGGTCCCTGGGTCTCTGGGTCTCAGTGTCTCAGTGTCTCAGGGTCCCTGTGTCTCTGGGTCTTAGTGTCTCAGGCTCTCAGGGTCATAGCATCTCAGTATCTCAGGGTCTCAGGGTCTCAGAGTCTCTGGGTCTCCGAATCACTTGGTCTCAAGGTCTCTGGGTCTCAGTGTCTCAGGGTCTCAGTGACTCAGTGTCTCAGTATCTCAGGGTATCCGGGCCTCAGTGTCTCAGGGTTTCAGTGTCTCTGGGTCTAAGTGCCTCAGGGTCTCAGAGTCTCAGGGTCTGTGTGTCTCTGGGTCTCTGGTTCTAAGGGACTCTGAGTCTTAGGGTCTCAGTGCTACAGGGTCTCAGGGTCCATGGCTATCTGGGTCTTTGGGTCTCTGGTTTTCTGGGTCTCAGGTATTCAGTGTCTCAGTGTCTCAGTGCAAAGTGTCTCAAGGTCTCAGGGTCTCAGTGTCGCAGGGTCTCAGGGTGTCAGGGTCCCTGGGTCTCAGGGTCTTAGGGTATCAGGGTCTCTGGTTGTCTGGGTCTCTGTGTCTCAGTTTCTCAGATTCTCAGGGTCTCAGCGTCTCTGTGCCTGTGTCTCAGGGTCTCAGTTCTCTGGGTCTCTGGGTCTCTGGGTCTCTGGTTCTCTGGGTCTCAGGGTCTCTGGGTGTCAGTTTCTCCGGGTCTCTGGGTCGCCGGGACTCTCGGTCTCAGTGTCTCAGTGTCTCAGGGTATCAGGGTCTCAGGGTCTCTGGGTACCTGGGTCTCTTGGTCTCAGTGTCTCTGGGTCTCTGGGTCTCAGTTTCTCCGCGTCTCAGTGTCTCTGTGTCAGCGTCACAGTGTCTCAGGGTCTCAGGGTGTCATGGTCTCAGTGTCTCAAGGTCTGAGTGTCTGAGTGTCTGAGTGTCTCAAGGTCTCATTGCCTCAGTGTCTCAGTGTCTGAGTGCGTCAGTGTCTCAGGGTTTGGGTCTCTGGGTCTCAGTGTCTCAGGGTCTCAGGGTCTCTGGGTCTCAGTGTCTCAGGGTCTCTGGGTATGTGGGTCTCAGGGTCTCTGGGCCTGAGGGTCTCTGAGCCTCAGGGTCTCAGTGCCTCAGTGTCTCAGGGTCCATGGGTACCTGTGTCTCTGGGTCTCTGGGTGTCTTGTTCTCCGGGTCTCAGGGTCTCTGGGTTTCTGGGTCTCAGGGTCTCCGTGTCTCAGTGCTTAGTGTCTCAGGGTCTCAGTGTCTCAGGGTCTCTTGGTCTCTGTGTCTCAGGGTCTCTGGGTCGCTGTGTCTCTGTGTCTCAATGTCTCATTGTCTCAGTGTCTCAGGGTCTCAGTGTCTCTGTGTTTCAGGGTTTAATGGTCTCAGTTTCTCAGGTCTAAGGGTCTCATTGTCTCAGTGTTTCGTGGTCTCAGTGTCTCATTGTCTCAGTGTCTCAGTGTCACAGGCTCTCAGGGTCTCTGGGTCTCAGGGTCTTTGTGTTTCTGGGTTTCTGGATCTCAGTGTCTCAATGTCTCAGTGTGTCAGGGCCTCAGGGTCTCTGGGACTCAGTGCTTAGTGTCTCAGGGTCTCAAGGTGTCAGGGTCTCAGTGTCTCAATGTCTGTGTGTCTCAGTGCCTCAGTGTCTCAGGGTCTCAGTGTCTCTGTGCCTCATTTCTCAGTCTCTCAGGGTCTCAGTTTCTCAGTGTCTCACGGTCTCAGGGTCTCAGTGTCTCAGTGTCTCAGGGCCTCTGGGTCTCAGGGTCTCTGGGTCCATGGGTCTCAGGGTGTATTGGTCTCAGGGTCTCTGGGTCTCAGGGTCTCAGGGTCTCTGGGTCCATGGGTCTCAGGGTGTATTGGTCTCAGTGTCCCAGGGTCTCAGGGTCTCTGTGCCTCAGTGTCTCAGTTTTTCAGGTTCTCAAAGTCTCAGTGTCTCAGTGTCTCTGTGTCTCAGTCTCTCATCGTCTCAGGGTCACAGTGTCTCAGGGTCTCAGGGCCTCTGGGTCTCAGGGTCTCTGGGTGTCAGGGTCTCAGTGTCTCAGGGTCCCTGGTTCTCTGGGTCTCATGGCCTTTGGGTTTCTGGGTCTCTGGATCTCAGTGTCTTAGTGCCGCAGGGTCTCAGGGTCTCTGTTCCTCAGTGCTTAGTGTCTCAGGTTCTCAGAGTCTCAGGGTCTCAGGGTTTCAGTGTCTCAAGGTCTGAGTGTCTCAGTGTCTCAGGGTTTCAGGGTTTCAGTACCTCAGTGTCTCAGTGTCTCAGTGTGTCAGTATCTCAGGGTATGGGTCTCTGGCTCTCTGGGTCTCAGTGTCTCAGGGCCTCTGGGTCTCCTGGTCTCTGTGTCATGGTGCCCATGTCCCTGAGTCGCAGGGTGTCAGTGTCTCAGGGTCACAGGGTTTCAGTGTCTCAGTGTATCAGTGACTCAGAGTTTCAGGGTGTCTGGGTCTCAGTGCTTAGTGTCTCAGGGTCTCAGGGACACAGTGTCTCAGTGTCTCAGTGTTACAGGGTCTCAGTGTCGTAGGGTCTCAGTTTCTCAGGGTCTCTGGGATACTCAGTCTCGGGTCTCTGAGTCTCAGGGCCTAAGTGTCTCAGGGTGTCTGGGTCTCAGTGCTTCGTGTGTCAGGGATTCAGCGACTCAATGTCTCAGGGACTCAGGGTCTCAGGGTCTCAATGTCTCAGTGCTTAGTGTCTCAGGGTCTCAGTGTCTCAGGGTCTCAGTGTCTTCAGTGTCTCAGTGTCTCTATGTCTTTCGGTCTCAGTTTCTCAGGGTTTCTGGGAAACTGGGTCTCTGAGTCTCAGGGTCTCTGGGTTTCTGGGCGTCTGAGTCTCAGTGTCTCCGTGTCTTAGAGTCTCAGTGTCTCAGGGTCTCAGGGACTCAATGTCTCAGTATCTCAGTGTCTCAGGGTCTCTGGGTCTCAGTGTCTCAGGGTCTCAGGGACTCAATGTTTCAGGGTCTCTGGGTCTCAGTGTCTCAGGGTCTCAGGGACTCAATGTTTCAGGGTCTCTGGGTCCCAGTGTCTCAATGTCCCAGTGCTTCATTTGTCAGGGTCTCAGGGACTCTGTGTCTCAGGGTCTCAGTGTCTCAGGGTCTCTGGGTCACAGTGTCTCAGGGTCTCAGGGACTCAATGTCTCAGTGTCTCAGCGTCTCAGGATCACAGTGTCTCAATGTCTCAGTGCTTAGTGTCTCAGGGTCTCAGGGACTCTGTGTCTCTGTGTCTCAGGGTCTCAGTGTCTCAGGGTCTCAGTGTCTCAGGGTCTCTGGGTCTATGGGTCTCAGTATCTCAGAGTCTCAGTGTCTTAGTGCCTCAGTGTCTCAGTGTCTCAGGGTCTCGGTGTTTCAGGGTCTCAATTTCTCAGGGTCTCTGGGAAACTGGGTGTCCGGGTCTCAGAGTCTCAGGGTCTCAGTATCACACTGTCTCAGGGTCTCTGGGGTTCTGGGACTCAGTGTCTCCGTGTCTCAGAGTCTCAGATTCTCTGGGTCTCAGTGCTTCATATCTCAGGGTCTCAGGGACTGAATGTCTCAGGGCCTCAGGGTCTCAGTGTCTCAGAGTCTCAGTGTCTCAATGTCTTAGTGCCTTGTGTCTCAGTGTCGCAGGGACTCAGTGTCTCAGGGTCTCAGTGTCTCAGTGTCTCAGGGTCTCTTGGTCCCGGTGCCCCAGTGTCTCAGGGTCTCAGGGTCTCAGTGTCTCAGTGTCTCAGGGACTCTGTGCCTCAGGGTCTCAGTGTCTCAGGGTCTCAGTGTCTCAGTCTCTCAGGCTCTCAGTGTCTCAGTGTCTCAGGGGCCCAGTGTCTTGGTGTCTCATGGGCTCAGTTTCTCAGGGTCTCTGGGTCTTTGGGTGTCCGGGTCTCTGCGTCTCAGGGTCTCAGTTTCTCAGGGTCTCTGGGTCTCAGTGTCTCGGTATCTCAGGGTCTCAGGGTCTCTGTGTCTCTAGGTCTCAGGGTCTCAGTATCTCAGTATCGCAGGGTCTCAGGGTCTCTTGTTCTCTGGGTCTCAGTGTCTCAGGGTCTCAGTGGCTCAGAGTCTCAGGGTCTCAGGGTCTCAGTTTCTCAGGGTCTCTGGGTCTCTAGGTGTCCAGGTCTCTGGGTCTCAGGGTCTCAGTGCCTCAGTGTCCCAGGGCCTCTGAGTCTGTGGGTCTCAGTGTCTCAGTGTCTCAGGGTCTCAGCATCTCAGTATCTCACGGTCTCAGTCTCTCTAGGTCTCAGGTCCCTGGGTCTCAGTGTCTCAGTGTCTCAGTGTCTCAGGGTCTCTGGGTCTCAGTGTCTCAGTGTCTCAGGGTCTCAGTGTCTCAGGGTCTCAGCGTCTCAGTGTCTCAATGTCTCAGTGTCTCAGGGTCTCAGTGTCTCTGTGTTTCAGCGTCTCAGAGTCTCGGTGTCTCAGTGTCTCAGGGTCTCGGTGTCTCAGTGTCTCAGGGTCTCTGTGTCTCTGTGTCTCAGTGTCTCAGGGTATCAGGGTCACTGGGCCTCAGTGCTTGGTGTCTCAGGGTGTCAGGGTGTCAGGGTCTCAGTGTCTCAAGTTCTGAGTGTCTCAGTGACTCAGTGTCTTAAGGTCTCAGCATCTCAGTGTCTCAGGGTCTCTGTGTCTCAGTGTCTCTGAGTCTCAGTGTCTCAGTGTCTCTGTGTTTCAGGGTTTCAGGGTCTCAGTGTGTCAAGGTCCCAGTGTCTCATTCTCTCAGGGTCTCAGTGTCTGAGGGTCTCAGTTTCTCTGGGTCTCTGGGTGTTCGGGTCTCTGCGTCTCAGGGTCTCAGTGCCTCAGTGTCTCAGGGTCTCTGTGTCTCAGGGTCACAGTTTCTCAGTGTCTCAGGGTCTCAGCATCTCAGTGTCTCAGGGTCTCAGCATCTCAGTGTCTCAGGGTCTCTGTGTCTCAGTGTCTCTGTGTCTCAGTGTCTCAGGGTCTCTGTGTCTCAGTGTCTCAGTGTCTCAGGGGCTCAGGTTCTCATTGTCTCAATGTCGGTGCCTTCGTGTCTCAGTATCTCAGCGCCTCTGGGAAACTGGGTCTCCGGGTCTCTGAGTCTCAGTGTCTCAGTGTCTCACGGCCTCAGTGTCTCTGTCTTTCAGTGCCTCAGGGCCTCAGTGTCTCAGGGTCTCAGTGTCTGAGGGTCTCAGTTTCTCAGGGTCTCTGGGTCTCTAGGTGTCCAGGTCTCTGGGTCTCAGGGTCTCAGTGCCTCAGTGTCCCAGGGTCTCTGAGTCTGTGGGTCTCAGTGTCTCAGTGTCTCAGTGTCTCAGCATCTCAGTATCTCAGGATCTCAGGATCTCAGTCTCTCTAGGTCTCAGGTCCCTGGGTCTCAGTGTCTCTGTGTCTCAGTGTCTCAGGGTCTCAGCATCTCAGTGTCTCTTCGTCTCAGTGTCTCAGGGTCTCAGTGTCTCAGTGTCTCGGTGTCTTAGGGTCTCAGTTTCTCAGGGTCTGTGGGAAACTGGGTCTCCAGGTCTCTGAGTCTCAATGTTTCAGGCTCTCAGTGTCTCAGGGTCTCAGTGTCTCCGTGTCTCAGTGTCTCAGGGTATCCGGGTGTCCGGGTCACAGTGTCTCAGTGTCTCAGGGACTCTGGGTCTCAGTGTCTCAGTGTCTGAGGGTCTCAGTGTCCCAGGGTCTCTGGGTCTCTGGGTCTCAGGGTCTCTGGGTCTGAGGGTCTCATTGTCTCAGTGTCTCTGTGCTTCGTGTCTCAGGGTCTCAATGTCTCATAGTCGCAGTGTCTCAGGGTCCCTGAGTCTCTGTGTCTCAGGGTCTTAGAGTCTCTGGGTGTCTGGGTCTGAGTGTCTCAGTTTATCAGAGTCTCAGGGTCTCTGGGTCACAGGGTCTCTGGGTCTCAGTGTCTCAGGGTCTGAGGGTCTCTGGGTATTTGGGTCTCTGGGTCTCAGTGTCTCAGGGTCTAGGGTCTCTGAGTATGTGGGTCTCTAGGTCTCTAGGTCTCAGTGTCTCACTGTCTCAGGGTGTCAGGGTCTCAGTCTCACAAGTTCTGAGTGTCTCAGTGTCTCAGGGTCTGGGTCTCTGGGTCTCTGCATCTCAGTGTCTCTGTATCACAGGGTTGAAGTGTCTCAGGGTCTCAGTGACTCAGGGTCTCTTGGTTTCTGCGAATCAGGGTCTCAGGGGCTCCGGGTGTCAGGGTCTCTGTGTCTCAGTGTCTCTGGGTTGCTGTGTCTCTGGGTCTCAGTGTCTCAGTCTCTCAGGGTCTCATTGTCTCAGGGTCTCTGGGTCTCTGGGTCTCTGGGTCTCTGGGTTTCAGTGCCTCAGTGTCTCAGTTTATCAGAGTCTCAGGGTTTCTGGGTCTGAGGGTCTCTGGGTCTCAGGGTCTCAGTGCCTCAGGGCTTCTGGATCTCTGGCTATCTGGGTCTCTGGATCTCAGGGTCTCAGGGTTTCTGGGTTTCTGGTTCTCTGGGTCTCAGTGTCTCAGTTCTCATGTGTTTCAGGCTCTTCGGGTCTCAGGGTCTCAGTGCTTTGTGTCTCAGGGTCTCAGTGTCTCAGGGTCTCAGGGTCTCTGGTGTTCTGGGTATCTTGGTCTCAGGGTCTCAGTTTCTCAGGGTCTCAGAGTCTCATTGTCTCAGTATCTCAGAGTCTTTGGGTCTCTGGGTCTCAGGGTCGCAGTGTCTCAGTGTCTCAGTGTCTCGGGGTCTCAGTGTCTCATTGTCTCAGGGTCTCAGTGTCACAGGCTCTCAGGATCTCTGGGTCTCAGGGTCTCTGGGTTTCTGGGTCTCTGGATCTCAGTGCCTAAGGGACTCTGGGTCTCAGGGACTCTGGGTCTCAGGGTCTCTGGGTTTCGGGGTCTCTGGATCTGAGTGTCTCGGTGTGTCTGTGCCTCAGTGTCTCAGGGCCTCAGGGTCACTGGGCCTCAGTGCTTAGTGTCTCAGGGTGTCAGGGTGTCAGGGACTCATTGTCTCAAATTCTGAGTGTCTCAGTGTCTCAGGGTCTCAGTGTCTCAGTGCCTCAGTGTCTCAGGGTCTCAGTGTCTCAGTGTCTCAGTGTCTCAGGGTCTCAGTGTCTCAGTGCCTCAGTGTCTCAGGGTCTCAGTGTCTCAGGGTCTCAGTGTCTCAGTGTCTCAGTGTCTCAGGGTCTCAGTGTCTCAGTGTCTCAGTGTCTCAGGGTCTCAGGGTCTCAGTGTCTCAGGGTCTCAGTGTCTCAGTGTCTCAGGGTCTCAGTGTCTCAGGGTCTCAGGGTCTCAGTGTCTCAGGGTCTCAGGGTCTCAGTGTCTCAGTGTCTCAGTGTCTCAGGGTCTCAGTGTCTCAGTGTCTCAGGGTCTCAGTGTCTCAGTGTCTCAGTGTCTCAGGGTCTCAGTGTCTCAGTGTCTCAGGGTCTCAGTGTCTCAGGGTCTCAGTGTCTCAGCGACGTGGGCCTCAGGGTCTCAGTGTCTAAAGGTTTCCGTGTCTCAGTGTCTCAGGGTCTAAAGTTCTCAGGGTCTCAGTGTCTCAGTGCCTCAGTGTCTCAGTGCCTCAGTGTCTCAGGGTCTCTGTGTCTCAGTGTCTCGGGGTCTCAGTGTTTCAGGGTATCCAAGTCTCAGTGTCTCAGGCTCTCAGGGTCTCAGTATCTCAGGGTATCAGGGTCTCTGAGTCTCGAGGTCTCAGGGTCTCCGTGTCTCAGTGTCTCAGTGTCTCAGTGTCCCAGTGCTTCGTTTCTCAGGGTCTCAGGGACTCAGTGTCTCAGGGTTTCAGTATCTCAGGGTCTCTGTGTCTCAGTGCCTCAGGGTCTCAGGGTCTCTGGGACTCTGCGTCTCAGTGTCTCTGGGTCTCAGTGTCTCAGGGTATCTGGGTCTAAGTGTCTCAGGGTCTCAGTGTCTCAGTGCCTCAGTGTCTCAGGGTCTCTGTGTCTCAGTGTCTCGGGGTCTCAGTGTTTCAGGGTATCCAAGTCTCAGTGTCTCAGGCTCTCAGGGTCTCAGTATCTCAGGGTATCAGGGTCTCTGAGTCTCGAGGTCTCAGGGTCTCCGTGTCTCAGTGTCTCAGTGTCTCAGTGTCTCAGTGTCCCAGTGCTTCGTTTCTCAGGGTCTCAGGGACTCAGTGTCTCAGGGTTTCAGTATCTCAGGGTCTCTGTGTCTCAGTGCCTCAGGGTCTCTGGGACTCTGCGTCTCAGTGTCTCGGGGTCTCAGTGTCTCAGGGTCTCTGGGTCTAAGTGTCTCAGGGTCTCATGTCTCAGTGTCTCAGGGTCTCTGGGTCTCAGTGTATCAGTGCCTCAGTGTCTCAGGGTCTCTGTGTCTCAGTGTCTCGGGGTCTCAGTGTTTCAGGGTATCCAGGTCTCAGTGTCTCAGGCTCTCAGGGTCTCAGTATCTCAGGGTCTCTGAGTCTCGAGGTCTCAGGGTCTCCGTGTCTCAGTGTCACAGTGTCCCAGTGCTTAGTTTCTCAGGGTCTCAGGGACTCAGTGTCTCAGGGTTTCAGTATCTCAGCGTCTCTGTGTCTCAGTGCCTCAGGGTCTCAGGGTCTCTGGGTCTCTGCGTCTCAGTGTCTCAGGGTCTCAGTGTCTCAGGGTCTCTGGGTCTAAGTGTCTCAGGGTCTCTGTGTCTCAGTGTCTCGGGGTCTCAGTGTTTCAGGGTATCCAGGTCTCAGTGTCTCAGGCTCTCAGGGTCTCAGTATCTCAGGGTCTCTGAGTCTCGAGGTCTCAGGGTCTCCGTGTCTCAGTGTCACAGTGTCCCAGTGCTTCGTTTCTCAGGGTCTCAGGGACTCAGTGTCTCAGGGTTTCAGTATCTCAGGGTCTCTGTGTCTCAGTGCCTCAGGGTCTCAGGGTCTCTGGGTCTCTGCGTCTCAGTGTCTCAGGGTCTCAGTGTCTCAGGGTCTCTGGGTCTAAGTGTCTCAGGGTCTCTGTGTCTCAGTGTCTCGGGGTCTCAGTGTTTCAGGGTATCCAGGTCTCAGTGTCTCAGGCTCTCAGGGTCTCAGTATCTCAGGGTCTCTGAGTCTCGAGGTCTCAGGGTCTCCGTGTCTCAGTGTCACAGTGTCCCAGTGCTTCGTTTCTCAGGGTCTCAGGGACTCAGTGTCTCAGGGTTTCAGTATCTCAGGGTCTCTGTGTCTCAGTGCCTCAGGGTCTCAGGGTCTCTGGGTCTCTGCGTCTCAGTGTCTCAGGGTCTCAGTGTCTCAGGGACTCTGGGTCTCTGTGTCTCAGTGTCTCAGTGTCACAGGGTCTCAGTGTCTCAGTGTCTCAGGGGCTCAGGGTCTCAGTGTCTCTGTGTCTCTGAGTCTCAGGGTCGCAGTGTCTCAGGGTCCCATAGACTCAATGTCTCAGTGTCTCAGGGTCTCGTGTCTCAGGGTCTCAGTGTCTCAATGTCTCAGTGTTTAGAGTCTCAGGGTCTCAGTGTCTCTGTGCTTCAGTGTCTCAGCGTCTCAGTGTCTCTGGGTCTCACAGTCTCTATGTCTCAGGGGCCCTGGGTCTCAGTGTCTCAGTCTGTCAGTGTCTTAGGGTCTCAGTTTCTCAGGGTCTCTGGAAACTGGGTCCCCGGGTCTCTGAGTCTCAGGATCTCAGTGTCTCAGGGTCTCAGGGTTTCAGTGCCTCAGGGCCTCCGTGTCTCAATGTCACAGTGTCTCAGTGACTCAGTTTCTCGGTGTCTCTGCGTTTCAGGGTCTCAGGGTCTCAGTGGGTTAGGGTCTCAGTGTCTCAGTCTCTCAGGGTCTCAGTGTCTCAGTGTCTCAGGGGCTCAGTGTCTTGGTGTCTCAGAGTCTCAGTGTCTCAGGGGCTCAGATTCTCAGGGTCTCTGGGTCTCTGGGTGTCCGGGTCTCAGGGTCTCAGGGTCTCAGTGTCTCAGGGTCCCTGGGTCTCAGTGTCTCAGTATCTCAAGGTCTCAGGGTCTCTGTGTTTCTAGGTCTCAGTGTCTCAGGCTTTCAGGGTCTCAGTATCTCGGTATCGTAGGGTCTTACGGTCTCTGCTTCTCAGGGTCTCAGTGTCTCAGGGTCTCTGGCTCTCAGGGTCTCTAGGTCTCAGTGTCTGAGGGCCTCAGGGTCTTAGGGTTTCAGGGTCTCAGTGTCTCTATGTTTCATTGTCTCAGCATCTCAGTGTCTCAGGGTCTCAGTGTCTCAGTGTCTCGGTGTCTTAGGGTCTCAGTTTCTCAGGGTCTCTGAGAAACTGGGTCTCCAGGTCTCTGAGTCTCAAGGTCTCAGTGTCTCAGGGTCTCTGGGTTTCTGGGTGTGTGGGTCTCAGTGTCTCCGTGTCTCAGAGTCTCAGGGCCTCAGGGTCTCGGTGTCTCAGGGTCTCGGTTTCTCAGGGTCTCAGTGTCTCAATGTCTCAGTGTCTCAGGGTCTCTGGGTCTCAGTGTCTCAGGGTCTCAATGCCTCAGTGTCTCAGTGTCTCAGGGTCTCAGGGTCTCAGTGTCTCGGGGTCTCAGTGTCTCAGTGTCTCAGTGTCACAGGCTCTCAGGGTCTCTGGGTTTCTGGGTCTCTGGATCTCAGGGTCTCAGTTCCTCTTTGTCTCTGTGTCTCAGTGTCTCAGGGTCACTGGGCCGCAGTGCTTGGTGTCTCAGGGTGTCAGGGTGTCAGGGTCTCAGTGTCTCAAGTTCTGAGTGCCTCATTGTCTCAGTGTCTCAGGGTTTGGGTCTCAGTGTGTCGGTGCCTTCGCGTCTCAGTATCTCAGCGCCTCTGGGAAACTGGGTCTCCGGGTCTCTGAGTCTCAGGGTCTCAGTATCTCACGGCCTCAGTGTCTCAGTGTCTCTGTGTTTCAGGGTCTGAGTCTCTCAGTGTCTCAGCGTCTCTGTCTCTCAGTGTCTCAGTGACTCAGGATCTCGGTATCTCAATGTGTCAGTGTCTTAGTGTCTCAGGGCCTCAGTGTCTCAGGGTCTCAGTGTCTCTGTGTTTCAGGGTCTCTGGGTCTCAGGTTCTCAGTGTCTCAGGGTCTCAGCATCTCAGTATCTCAGGGCCTCAGGGTCCCAGGTTCTCAGTGCCTCAGGGTCTCTGGGGCTCTGGGTGTCCGGGTCCCTGGGTCTCAGGGTCTCAGTGCCTCAGTGTCACAGGGTCTCTTGGTGTCAGTGTCTCAGTGTCTCAGTGTTTCAGGGTCTCAGTGTGTCAGGGTTCTCAGTGTCTCAGAGTCTCAGTGTCTCAGTGTCTGAGGGTCTCAGTTTCTCAGGGTCTCTGGGTCTCAGGGTCTCAGGGTCTCAGTGTCTCAGTGTTTGAGGGTCTCAGTTTCTCTGGGTCTCTGGGTCTCAGGGTCTCAGTGCCTCAGTGTCTGAGGGTCTCAGTTTCTCTGGGTCTCTGGGTCTCAGGGTCTCAGTGTCTCAGTGTCTGAGGGTCTCAGTTTCTCAGGGTCTCTGGGTCTCAGGGTCTCAGTGTCTCAGTGTTTGAGGGTCTCAGTTTCTCTGGGTCTCTGGGTCTCAGGGTCTCAGTGCCTCAGTGTCTCAGGTTCTCTGGGTCTCTGTGTCTCAGTGTCTCAGTGTCACAGTATCTCAGTGTCTCTGGGTATCTGTGTTTCTGTGTCTCAGTGTCTCTGGGTCTCAGGATCTCTGGGTGTCTGGGTCTCAGTTCCTCAGGGTCTCAGGGTCTCTGTGTCTCAGGGTCTCAGTGTCTCAGTGTCGCAGGGTCTCAGTCTCTCAGTGTCTCAGGGTCACAGAGTCTCAGCGTCTGAGTGTCTCTGGGTCTCGGGTCTGTGTGTCTATGGGTCTTTGGATCTCAGGGCCATTGGGTTTCTGGATCTCAACGTCTCAGTGACTCATTGTCTCAGGCTGTCAGGATCTCTGTGCCTCAGTGCTTAGTGTCTCAAGGTCTCAGGTCTCAGGTTCTCAGGGTTTCAGGGTCTCAGTGTCTCAATGTCTGAGTGTCTCAGTATCTCAGTGTCTCACTGTCTCAAGTTCTCAGTGCCTCAGTGTCTCAGTGTCGCAGTGTGTCAGTTTCTCAGGGTCTGGGTCTCTGGGTCTCAGTGTCTCAGTGTCTCAGGGTCTCAGGGTCTCAGGGCCTTAGGTTCTCAGGGTCTCAGTGTCTCAGGGTCAGAGATCTCAGTGTCTCAGGGATTCAGTGTATCAGGGTCTCAGGGTCTCTGGATCTCTGGGTCTCAGGGTCTCAGTGTCTCAGGGTCTCAGTGTCTCTGTGTTTCAGCATCTCAGTGTCTCAGGGTTCCAGTGTCTCAGGGGTTCAGGGTCTCAGTGTCTCGGTGTCTTTGTGTCTCAGTTTCTCAGGGTCTCAGGGAAACTGGGCCTCCGGGTCTCTGAGTCTTAGGGTCACAGTGTCTCTGGGTCTTAGGGTCTCTGGGTTTCTGGGTGTCTCGGTTTCAGTGTCCCCGTGTCTCAGTGTCTCAGGGTCTCAGGGACTCAGTGTCTCAGGCTCTCAGTGTCTCAGGGTAACATTTTCTCAGGTTCTCAGGGTCTCAAGGTCTCTGGGTCTGAGGGCTCTGGGTCTCAGGGTCTCAGTGGCTCAGGGCCTCTGGGTCTCTGGCTATCTGGGTCTCTGGGTCTCCGGGACTCTGGGTTTCCGGTTCTCTTGGTGTCAGTTTCACAGTTTTTCAGGGTCTCTGGGTCTCTGGGTCTCAGTGTCTCAGGGTCTCTGGGTCTCAGTATCTCAGGGTCTCTGTGTCTCTGGGTCGAAGTGTCGCATTGTCTCAGGGACTCTGGGTGACTAGGCCTATGGGTCACTGGGTCTCAGTGCCTCAGGGTCTCTGGGTCTCTGTGTCTCAGTGTCTCAGTGTTTCATTGTCTCAGTGTCTCAGGGTCTCTGGGTCTCTTTGTCTGAGTGTCTCAGGGTCTCTGGGTTCTCTGGGTCTTATTGTCCCAGTGTGTCAGTGTGTCAGTGTCTCAGGGTGTCTGGGTCTCAGTGTCTCCGTGTCACAGGGTCTCTGGGTCTCTTTGTCTCAGAGTCTCAGGGTCTCGGTGTCTCAGTGTCTCAGGGTCACTGAGTCTTTTGGTCTCTGGGTCTCAGTGTCGCAGTGTCTCAGGGCCTCTGGGCTTCTGGTTCTCTGGGTCTCTGGTTCTCAGTGTCTTAGTGTCTCAGGGTCTCAGGGTCTCCGTGTCTCTGCGTCTCTGGGTCTCTGTGTCTCTGGGTCTCTGGATCTCTGGGTTTCAGGGCCTCAAGGCCTCAGTGTCTCTGGGTCTTTGGGATTCAGTGTCTCAGGGTCTCTGGGTTTCCAGCTCTTTGGGTTTCAGGGTCTCAGGGTCTCTGGGTCTCAGGTTCTTTGTGTCTCTGAGTTTCAGAGTCTTTGTTTCTCAGGGACTCTGGGTCTCTGGTACTCTGGGTCTCAGTGTGTCTGTGTCTCAGGGTCTCTGTGTCTCTAGGTCTCCGGGTCACAGTGCCTCAGTGTCTCAGGGTCTCTGTGTCTCTAGGTCTCTGGGTCACAGTGCCTCAGTGTCTCAGGGTCTCAGGGTTTCAGTTTCTCAGTGTCTCAGGGTCTCAGGGTCTCTGGGTCTCTGGATCTCTGGATCTCTGGGTTTCAGGGCCTCAGGGCCTCAGTGTCTCTGGGTCTTTGGGATTCAGTGTCTCAAGGACTCTGGGTTTCCGGCTCTTTGGGTTTCAGGGTCTCAGGGTCCCTGGGTCTCAGGTTCTTTCTGTCTCTGCGTTTCAGAGTCTTTGTTTCTCAGGGACTCTGGGCCTCCGGTACTCTGGGTCTCAGTGTGTCAGTGTCTCAGGGTCTCTGTGTCTCTGGGTCACAGTGCCTCAGTGTCTCAGGGTCTCAGGGTTTCAGTTTCTCAGTGTCTCAGGGTCTCAGTGTCTCAGTGTCTCAGGGTCTCAGTGGCACAGCGTCTCAGCGTCTCAGGGTCTCAGTGTCTTAGTGTTGCAGGATCTCAAGGTCTCAGGGTCGCTGGGTTCCAGGGTCTCAGGGTCTCAGTGTCTCAGCGTCACAGGGTTTCTGGGTCTCTGGGTCTCTGGGTCTCTGGGCCTGTGTGTCTCAGGGTCTCTGGGTCTCTGGGTCTCCAGGCCTCAGTGTCTCAGTGTCTCAGGGTCCCTGGGTCTCTTGTTCTCAGGGTCTCAAATTCACAGGGTCTCAAGGTCTCAGTGTCTCAATGTCTCAGAGTCTTAGTGCCTCAGTGTCTCAGGGTCTCTGGGTCTCAGTGTCTCTGGGTCTCTGGGTCTCTGTGCCTCAGTGTCTCTGGGTCTCTTTGTCTGTGGGTCTCTGTGTCTCAGTGTCTCAGGGTCTGGGTCTCTGGGTCTTTGGGTCTTTGGGTCTCAGTGTCTCAGGGTCTCCGTGTCTCTGGGTCTCAGGTTCTCTGGGTCTCTGTGTCTCACATTCTCTGGCTCTCTGGATCTCGGTGTCTCTGGGTCTCACAGTCTCTGGCTCTCTGGATCTCGGTGTCTCTGGGTCTCAGTGTCTCAGGGACTCTGGGTCTTACTCTCTCTGTGTCTTTGGGCCTCTGGGTCTCTGGGAATCAGTTTCTCAGGGTCTCTGGGTTCAATATCTCAGTGTCTCAGGGTCTCAGTATCTCAGTGTCTCAGTGACTCATGGTCTCAGTGTCGCAATGTCTCAGGGTCTCTGGGTCTCAGCGTGTCAGTGTCTCAGGGTCTCAGTGTCTCAGGATCTCAGTGTCTCAGTGTTTCAGGGTCTCTGGGCCCCTGGGTCTCAGAGTCTCAGGGTGTCAGGGTTTCTGGGTCTCTGGGTCTCAGGGTGTCTGTGTCATTTTGTCTCAGTGTCTCTGGGTCTCAGGATCTCAGAGTCTCTGGATCTCTGGGTTTCTGGGCACTGGGTCTCTCGGTCTCTGGGTCTCAGTGTCTCAGTTTCTCAGGGTTTCTGGGACTCTGTGAGTCAGTGTCTCAGTGTCTCAGTCTCTCATGGTCTCTGGGTGTCTGGGTCTCTGTGTCTCAGTGTCCCAGTGTCTCTGGGTCCCTGGTTCTCAGTGTCTCAGTATTTCAGTGTCCAGTGACTCAGGGCCTCAGTGTCTCTAGTTCTCAATGTCTCAGTGTCTCAGGGTCCCTGTGTCTCAGGGTCTCAGGGTCTCTGGGACACTGGGTCTCAGTGTCTCAGTCGCTCAGTGTCTCAGGGTGTCAGGGTTTCTGGGTCTCTGGGTCTCAGGGTGCCTCTGTCATTTGGTCTCAGTGTCTCTGGGTCTCAGGATCTCAGGGTCTCTGGATCTCTGGGTTTCTGGTCTCTGGGTCTCTTGGTCTCTTGGTCTCTGGGTCTCAGTGTCTCAGTTTCTCAGGGTCTCTGGGTCTCTGGAGTCAGTGCCTCAGTCTCTCATGGCCTCTGGGTCTCTGGGTCTCTGTGTCTCAGTGTCCCAGTGTCTCAGGGTCTCTGGGTCACTGGGTCTCAGGGTCTCTGTGTCTCAGCGTCTCTGGATCTCAGTGTCTCAGCGTCTCAGGGTCTCAGGCTCTCTGCGTCTCTGGATCTCTGGGTCTCAGGGTCTCTGGTTCTCTACATCTCAGGTTCTCTGGGTCTCTGTGTCTCAGTGTCTCACTGTCTCTGGCTCTCTGGATCTCGGTTTGTCTGGGCCTCAGTGTCTCAGGGACTCTGGGTCTTACTCTCTGTGTGTCTTTGGGTCTCTGGGTCTCTGGGAATCAGTTTATCAGGGTCTCTGGGTTCACTATCTCAGGGTCTCAGTATCTCAGTATCTCAGTGCCTCATGGTCTCAGTGTCACAATGTCTCAGGGTCTCAGTGTCTCAGTGTCTTAGGGTCTCAGTGTCTCAGGGTCTGAGTGTCTCGGGATCTCAGTGTCTCAATGTCTCAGGGTCTCTGGGTCCCTGGGTCTCAGAGTCTCTGGGACACTGGGTCTCAGTCTCTCAATCTCTCAGTTTCTCAGGGTGTCAGGGTTTCTGCGTGTCTGGGTCCCTGGGTGTCAGAGTCTCTGGGTCTCTGGGACACTGGGTCTCAGTGTCTCAGTCGCTCAGTGTCTCAGGGTGTCAGGGTTTCTGGGTCTCTGTGTCTCAGGGTGTCTGTGTCATTTGGTCTCAGGATCTCTGGGTCTCAGGATCTCAGGGTCTCTGGATCTCTGGGTTTCTGGTCTCTGGGTCTCTCGTTCTCTGGGCCTCAGTGCCTCAGTTTCTCAGGGTCTCTGGGTCTCTGTGAGTCAGTGTCTCAGTGTCACAGTCTCTCATGGTCTCCGGGTCTCTGGGACTCGGTGTCTCAGTGTCCCAGTGTCTCAGGGTCTCTGGTTCTCAGTGTCTCAGGGTCTCAGTATCTCAGTGTCTCAGTGACTCAGGGTCTCAGTGTCTCTGGGTCTCAGGGTCTCAGTGTCACAGGGTCTCGTGGTCTCAGGGTCTCAGGGTCTCAGGGTTTCAGTGTCTCAGTGTCACAGGGTCTCTGGGTCCCTGGGTCTCAGAGCCTCTGGGTCTCTGCGCCTCAGCCTCTCAGGGTCTCATGGTCTCAGTGTCTCAGTGTTTCTGGTCTCTGGTCTCTGGGTCTCAGGGTCTCTGGGTCAATGGGTCTCAGTGTCTCAGGGTCTCAGGGTCTTTGGTTTTCAGTGTCTCAGTGTCTCAGAGTCTCAGGGTCTCTGTGTCTCTGGGTCTCTAGGTCTCAGTGTCTCTGGCTCTCTGGATCTCAGTGTCTCTGGGTCTCAGTGTCACAGGGTCTCTGGGTCTCAGTGTCTCTGTGTCTCAGTTTCTCAGGGTCACTGGGTCTCAGTGTCACTGTGTCTTTGGGTCTCTGGGACTGTGGGCCTCTGGGTCTCTGGGTCTCAGTGTTTCAGTGTCTCAGGGTCTCGGGGTCTCGGGGTCTCAGTGTCTCAGTGTCTCAGGGACTCTGGGTCTCAGTGTATCTGGGTCTCAGTGTTTCAGTGTCTCAGGGTCTCTGGGTCTCAATGTCTCAGTGTCTCAGGGTGTCAGGGACTCTGGGTCTCAGTGTCTCTGGGTCTCAGTGTTTCAGTGTCTCAGGGTCTCTGGGTCTCAGCGTCTCAGAGTCTCAGGGTTTCAGGGTCTCAGGGGCTTTGGGTCTCTGGGTCTCAGTGTCTCAGGGTCTCAGTGTCTCACTGTCTCAGGGTCTCAGGATCTCAGTGTCTCAATGTCTCTGTGTCTCTGCGTCTCAGTGTCTCAGTGTCTCTGTGTCTCAGTCTCTCAGAGTGTCATTGTCTCTGTGTTTATGGGTCCCTGTGTCTCAGTGTTTCAGTGTCTCTGTGTCTCAGTGTCCTAGAGTCTCAGTGTCTCTGTGCCTCTGCGCCTCAGTGTTTCAGTGTCTCAGTGTATCAGAGTCCCAGTGTCTCAGTGTCTCAGTGCCTCAGAGTCTCATTGTCTCAGTGTCTGTGTCTCAATGTCTCAGTATCTCAGTTTCTCAGAGTTTCTGTGTGTCTGTCTCCCAGTGTCTCAGTGAATCTGTGTCACAGTGTCTCTTTGTCTCTGTGACTCTGTGTTTCAATGTCTCAGGGTCTCTGTGTCTCTGTGACTCAGTCTCTCTGTGTCTCTGTGCCTCAGTGTCTCTGTGCCTCAGTTCCTCCAGTCTGTGTCTCTGTGTCTCAGTGTCTCATTGTCTCTGTGTCTCTGTGCCTCAGTGTCTCAGTGTCTCTGTGTCTGTGTCTCAGTGCCTCAGAGTCTCTGCGTCTCTGTGTCTCAGTGTCTCATTGTCTCTGTGTCTCTGTGCCTCAGTGTCTCAGTGTCTCTGTGTCTCAGTGCCTCAGAGTCTCAGAGTCTCAGTGTCTCTGTGTCTCTATTTCTCAATGCCTCTGTGCCTCAGTGTGTCAGGGTCTCAGAGTCTCACTGTCTCTGGGTCTCTGTGCCTCAGAGCCTCAGTGTCTCTGTGTCTCTGGGTCTCTTTTGTTTCAGATTTTCTGGTTCTCTTGCTCTCTCGGTCTCTGTTTCTCAATGTCTCAGGGCTTCTCGGTCTCAGGGTCTCTGGGTCTCTGTGTCTCAGTGTCTCATGGTCTCAGGGTCTCTGTGTCTCAGTGTCTCAGTGTCTCAGTGTTTCACCGTCTCTGGGTCTCTGGCTCTCTGTGCCTCAGTGTCTCAATGTCTCTGGGTCTCTGTATCTCAGTGTCTCAATGTGTCAGTGTCTCTGGGTCTCAGGGTCTCGGTTTCTCTGGGTCTTTGTGTCTCAGTATCTCAGAGACACTGAGACTCAGAGACCCAGAGACACAGAGGTCCTGAGACCCAGAGACCCTGAGACATTGAGACACTGAGACACAGAGACCCAGAAGCCCAGAGACCTTGAGACCCAGAGACCCTGATACATTGAGATACTGAGACCCTGAGACATTGAGACCCAGAAACTCTGAGACATTGAGACACTGAGACACAGAGACCCAGAGACCTTGAGACCCAGAGACGCTGATACATTGAGATAATGAGACCCAGAGACCCTGAGACATTGAGACACTGAGACACTGAGACCCAGAGACCCTGAGACATTGAGACACGGAGACCCAGAGACCCTGAGACATTGAGACACTGAGACATTGAGACACTGTGACACTGTGACACAGAGACCCAGAGACCAAATGACCCTGAGTCCCAGAGACCCTGATACATTGAGACACTGAGACACAGAGACCCTGAGACCCAGAGACGCTGAGACATTCAGAAACTGAGACACTGAGACCCTGAGACACTGAGGCACAGAGACCCAGAGACCCAGATACATTGAGGCACAGAGAGCCAGAGACCCAGAGAAGCTGAGATATTGGGACACTAAGACACTGAGACACAGAGACACAGATACCCTGAGACATTTGGACACTGAGACCCTGGGACACTGAGGCCGAGAGACCCAGAGACCCTGATACATTCAGACACTGAGACACTGAGTCCCAGAGACCCACAGACCCTGAGACATTGAGACACTGAGACACAGAGACCCAGAGACAAAAAGGCTCAGAGACCCAGAGACCCTGAGACACTGAGACCCAGAGACCCTGAGACACTGAGACCGAAGGGAGCTAGACACCGTGAGACACTGAGACCGTGAGTCTCAGAGACCCAGATACCCTGAAACCCTGAGACACAGAGACACAGAGGCTCAGAGACCCTGAGACACTGAGACCCAGAGAGGCAGAGACTCTGAGAAAATGAAACGCAGAGACCAAGAGACCGTGAGACCCAGAGATACTGAGACCCAGGGACCCTGAGACACTGAGACCCTGTGACCCAGTGACCCAGAGACCCTGAGACACTGAGACTCAGAGACCCAGAGAACCCGAGACCACGAGACCATGAGACACTGAGACTCAGAGACCCAGAGGCCCCGACACCACGAGACCCAGAGACCCTGAGACACTGAGACATTGAGACCCTGAGGCACTGAGACATTGTAAAATGAGACCCAGAGACACCGAGACCCAGAGACCCTGAGACCCTGAGACACTGTGACCAAGAGGCCCTGTGTACCTGTGACACAGTGACCCAGAGACCAAAAGACCCAGAAAACCAGAGATCCAGGGACACAGAGACCCTGAGACACAGAGACTCAGAGACCGAGAGACGCTGAGACCCTGAGACACTGAGACACAGAGACCCAGAGACACAGAGACACTGGGACACAGAGACCCAGAGATCCTGAGACAATGAAACCCTGAGACACAGAGAACCAGAGACCCAGAGACCTGGAGACAGAGAGAAACTGAGACTTTGAGTCACTGAAACCCAGAGACCCACAGATCCAGGGATACTGAGACACAGAGACCCAGAGACCCAGAGTCACAGAGACACTGAGACACAGGGACACAGAGACTCAGAGACCCTGAGACCTTGAGACACTGAGACACTGAGACACAGAGGCCCAGAGACCCAATGACCCTGAGACACATAGACCCAGTGACCCAGAGATCCTGAGACCCTGAGACACTGAGACCATAGACCCAGAGGCCCTGAGACACTGAGAGACTGAGACTTTGAGACACTGAGGCCCAGAGACCCAGATACTCTGAGTCACTGAGACACTGAGAAACAGGGACCCAGAGATTCAGAGACCCTGAGATCTTGAGACAGTGAGACACTGAGACACAGACACCCAGAGACCCAATGACCCTGAGACATTAAGACACGGAGACACATAGACCCAGTGTCCCAGAGACCCTGAGATTCAGTGACCCAGAGACCGAGAGAACTTGATACCCTGAGACACTGAGACACTGAGACCCTGAGACACTGAAACCCTGAGACACTGAGAATCTGAGTCCAGAGACCCCGACACCCATAGACCCTGAGACACTGAGGGACTGAGACTTTGAGACACTGAGACCCAGAGACCCAGAGCCATTGAGACACTGAGGCCCAGAGACCCAGAGACTCTGAGACACTGAGGCACTCAGACACAGGGACCCAGAGACTCAGAGAACCTGAGACACTGAGGTACTGAGACCCAGTGACCCAGAGACTAAGAGACCCTGAGACCCAGAGACCCTGAGACCCTCAGACTCAGAGACCCAGAGATACTGAGACACTAGGACACAAAGACCCAGAGAGCCTGAGACACTGAAACCCTGAGACACTGAGACACTGAGACCCAGAGACCCGGAGACAATGAGAGACTGAGACTTTGAGACACTGAGACCCAGAGACCCACAGACCCAGAGACACTGATACACAGAGACCCAGAGACCCTGAGTCACTGAGACACTGAGACACATAGACCCAGTGACCCAGAGATCCTGAGGCCCAGTGACCCAGAGACCCAGAGACCTTGAGACATTGAGACACTGAGACACTGAGACATTGAGAGACTGAGACTTTGAGACACTGAGACCCAGAGACCCTGAGACACTGAGACCAAGAAACCCAGAGACCCTGAGACACTGAGACCCAGAGACCCAGAGAGACGGAGTCACTGAGACACTGAGAAACAGGGACCTAGAGACTCAGAGACCCTGAGACCTTGAGACACTGAGACACTGAGACACAGACACCCAGAGACACGAAGACACTGAGACACAAAGACCCAGTGACCCAGAGAGCGAGAGTCCTTGAGACCCTGAGACACTGAGATGTTGAGACCCTGAGACACTGGAACCATGAGACACTGAGACACAGAGTCCAGAGACCCAGAGACCCTGAGAAACTGAGAGACTGAGGCTTTGAGACACTGAGACCCAGAGACCCTGTGTCACTGAGACACTGGGGCCAAGAGACTCAGAGACCCTGAGACCTTGAGACACAAGACACTGAGATGCAGAGACCCAGGGACCCAATGACCCTGAGACACTGAGTCACTGAGACACAGAGACCCAGTGACACAGGGACCCTGAGACCCAGTGACCCGGAGTCCCTGAGACACAGAGACCCAGAAACCTTCAGACCCTGAGACAGTGAGACACTGAGACCCTGAGACACTGACACCCTGAGACACTGAGACATAGAGACCCAGAGAACAAGAGATTCTGAGACACAGAGACACTGAGACCTTGAGACCCTGAGACACTGGGACACTGAGACACAGAAACCAAGAGGACCTGATACCCTGAGACACTGAAACACTGAGACCCAGAGACTCAGAGACACTGAGACACAGAGAGCCAGAGACCCTGAGACACTGAAACCCTGAGACACTGAGACACAGAGAGCCAGAGACACTGAAACCATGAGACACTGAGACACAGAGACACAGAGATTCAGAGACACTGAGACATAGAGACCCAGAGACCTGGAGAGCCTGAGACACTGAGACCAGACTCCCAGAGACTCAGAGACACAGAGACCCAGAGACACTGAGACACTGAGACACTGACACACTGAGACCAAGGGGCCCAGAGACCCTGAGACCCTGAGACCCAGAGACACGGAGCCCAGATACCCAGACACCCAGAGACCCAGAGACACTGAGACCCAGAGACCCGGAGACCCAGAGACCCAGAGATCCAGAGAATGAGAGACCCAGAGATGCAGAGACAATGACACACTGAGGCACTGAGACCCAGACCCTGAGAAACTGAGACCCAGAGACCCTGAGAAACTGAAACCCAGGGACCCAGAGACCCTGCGACGCTGAAACTCTGAGACCCTGAGACCCTGAGACCCTAAGACCCAGAAACCCTGAGACACTGAGACCCTGAGACCCTGAGATCTTGAGACACTGTGACACTGAGGTCCTGGGCCCCTGGGACATTGCGACACTGAGACTCTGAAACTCTGAGACAATGAGACACTGAGAACCTGAGACGCTGAGACACTGAGACCCGGAGACCATGAGACCCTGAGAACCTGAGACCCAGAGACAATGATTCCCAGAGACCGAGAGACCCAGAACCTTGAGACCCTGAGAACCAGAGACCCTGAGAACCTGAGATATTGAGACATTTAGACACTGAGAGCTGAGACACTGAGACCCCGAGACCCAGAGACCCTGAGACCCTGTGACCCTGAGACCCTGAGCCACTGAGACACAGAGACCCTGAGAAACTGAGACCCAGAGACCCAGAGACCTTGAGACACTGAGACCCTGAGACACTGAGACACTGAGACCCAGAGGCCCTGTGACCCTGAGAAACTGAGACACTGAGACCCAGAGACCCTGAGTCACTGAGACACAGAGACCCAGGGACACGGAGACCCTGAGAATCGGAGACCCAGATACCCAGACACTCTGAGGCACTGAGTGACTGAGAACCAGGGACCCAGAAACCCTGAGACCAAGAGACCCTGAGACCCAGAAACCCTGAGACCCAGAGACACTGAGATCCTGAGACCCAGAGACACTGAGAACCAATGACCCAGACACCCTGAGACACAGAGACCAGAGACCCTGAGACACTGAGATCATGAGACCCTGAGACACTGAGACCCTGAGACACTGAGACCATGAGACACTGAGACACTGAGACCCAGAGTCCCAGAGACAGTGAGGCCCTGAGACCCTTAGTCACTGAGACACGGAGACCGAGAGACAAAGAGACACTGAGACACAGACCCAGAGACCCAGAGACCTTGGGACCCAGAGACACTGAGACACAGACCCAGAGACCCAGAGAAACACAGACCCAGAGACACTGAGACCCAGAGACCCTGAGTCACTGAGACACTGAGACACAGAGGCGCAGGGACACTGAGACCCTGAGAAACTGAGACCCAGATACCCAGAGACACTGAGACACTGAGACCCTGAGACCCAGAGACAAAGAGACCTTGAGAAACTGAGGCACTGAGACCCAGAGACCCTGAGACCCAGAAACCCTGAGACCCAGAGACACTGAGAACCAATGACCCAGACACCCTGAGACCCAGAGACCAGAGACCCTGAGGCTCTGAGAGACCCAGAGACCTTGAGACCCTGAGAACCAGAGACCCTGAGAACCTGAGATATTGAGACATTTAGACACTGAGAGCTGAGACACTGAGACCCCGAGACCCAGAGACCCTGAGACCCTGTGACCCTGAGACCCTGAGCCACTGAGACACAGAGACCCTGAGAAACTGAGACCCAGAGACCCAGAGACCTTGAGACACTGAGACCCTGAGACACTGAGACACTGAGACCCAGAGGCCCTGTGACCCTGAGAAACTGAGACACTGAGACCCAGAGACCCTGAGTCACTGAGACACAGAGACCCAGGGACACGGAGACCCTGAGAATCGGAGACCCAGATACCCAGACACTCTGAGGCACTGAGTGACTGAGAACCAGGGACCCAGAAACCCTGAGACCAAGAGACCCTGAGACCCAGAAACCCTGAGACCCAGAGACACTGAGACCCTGAGACCCAGAGACACTGAGAACCAATGACCCAGACACCCTGAGACACAGAGACCAGAGACCCTGAGACACTGAGATCATGAGACCCTGAGACACTGAGACCCTGAGACACTGAGACCATGAGACACTGAGACACTGAGACCCAGAGTCCCAGAGACAGTGAGGCCCTGAGACCCTTAGTCACTGAGACACGGACACCGAGAGACAAAGAGACACTGAGACACAGACCCAGAGACCCAGAGACCCTGGGACCCAGAGACACTGAGACACAGACCCAGAGACCCAGAGAAACACAGACCCAGAGACACTGAGACCCAGAGACCCTGAGTCACTGAGACACTGAGACACAGAGGCGCAGGGACACTGAGACCCTGAGAAACTGAGACCCAGATACCCAGAGACACTGAGACACTGAGACCCTGAGACCCAGAGACAAAGAGACCTTGAGAAACTGAGGCACTGAGACCCAGAGACCCTGAGACCCAGAAACCCTGAGACCCAGAGACGCTGGGACCCAGAGATCCAGAGACTCTGAGACACTGAGTCACTGAGAACCAGAGACCCAAAGACCCTGAGACCCAGAAACCCTAAGACCCAGAGACACTGAGAACCAATGACCCAGACACCCTGAGACCCAGAGACCAGAGACCCTGAGGCTCTGAGAGACTGAGACCCTGAGACACTGAGAGACTGAGACACTGAGACCCAGAGAAACAGAGACCCTGAGACCTGAAATCCCAGAGACCCTGAGACCCAGAGACCCTGAGAACCAGAGACACTGGCTCCCAGAGACCCAGAGACCCTGAGAAACTGAAACACAGAGACCCAGAGACCGAGAGACCCAGAGACCCAGAGACCCTGAGACACTGAGAGACTGAGACACTGAGACCCAGAGAAACAGAAACCCTGAGACCTGAAATCCCAGAGACCCTGAGACCCTGAGACGCTGAGACCCTGAGACACTGAGACCCAGATACCCTGGAATACTGAGACACTGAGGCACTGAGACCCTGAGACACTGTGACACTGAGACACAGAGACCCTGAGACCCTAAGACCCAGACATCCAGTGACCCTGAGAACCTGAGACAAGGAGACACCGAGACAATGAGACCCTGAGACACTGAGACGCAGAGGCCCTGAGATCCTGAAAAACTGAGACAATGTGACCATGAGACCCTGAGACCCAGAGACCCTGAGACACTGAGTCACCAAGGCACTGAGACAGAGACCCAGGGACACTGAGACCCAGAGACCCTGAGATACTGAGACACTGAGACACTAAGACCCTGAGACTCTGTAACACTGAGACACAGAGACCCTGAGACCCTGAGACCCAGACACCCAGAGTCCCTGTGACCCTGAGACCCTGAGCCACTGAGACCCAGAGACCCAGAGACCCTGAGAATCTGAGACACTGAGACCAGAGATCCTGAGACCCCGAGGCGCTATGACCCTGAGACACTGATACAATGAGATACAGAGACCCAGACACCCTGAGAAACTGAGACCCTGAGACCCTGAGACACTGAATCATTGAGACACTGAAACCCAGAGACCCTGAGACATTGAGACACTGAGACCCTGAGACACTGAGACCCAGTGACCCAGAGTCCCAGAGACCCAGAGACCACGGGACCCAGGGGCCCTGACACACTGAGACAGTGTGACACAAAGACCCAGAGAACAGGGATGCAAAGGCGCAGAGACCCAGAGACCGTGAGATACTGATACCCTGAGACAATGAAAAACTGAGACCCAGAGACCCTGAGACGCTGAGACAATGAGACCCTGAGACCCTGAGACTACGGGACCCAGAGACCCTGGCACAGTGACACACTGAGACAGTGTGACACAGAGACCCAGTGATGCAAAGGCGCAGAGACCCAGAGACCGTGAGACACTGAGACCCTGAGACAATGATAAACTGAGACCCAGAGTCCCAGAGACCCTGAGACACTGAGACACAGAGACACAGAGACCCTGAGACCCCGAGACACTATGACCCTGAGACACTGATACAATGAGACACAAGACCCAGAGACCCTGAGACCCTGAGAAACTGAGACACTGAGACCCAGAGACCCTGAAACCCAGAGACCTGGAGACCCTGAGGCCCTGAGACACTGAGACACTGAGGCGCTGAGACACTGAGACCCTGAGACACTGAGACCTAGTGACCCAGAGTCCCAGAGACCCAGTGACCTCAGGACCCAGAAACCCTGACACAGTGACACAATGAGACAGTGTGAAACAGAGACCCAGAGAACAAGTGACTCAAAGGCCCAGAGGCCAAGAGACCGTGAGACACGGAGACCATGAGACAATGAAAAAGAGGGACCCAGAGACACTGAGACACAGAGACCCTGAGACCAGAGACCCTGAGACCCTGAGACCCTGAGACCCAGATACCCTGAAACCCATATAACCAGACTCCCAGAGACTCTGAGACACTGAGACACTTAGACCCTGAGACACTGAGACCCAGAGACGCTGAAAACCAGAGAACCAGACTCCCAGAGACCCTGAGACACTGAGACACTTAGACCCTGAGACACTGAGACCCAGAGACGCTGAAAACCAGAGAACCAGACTCCCAGAGACCCTGAGACACTGAGGCACTGAGACCCTGAGACACTGAGACCTTGCAACACTGAGACAGTGAGACACTGAGGCACTGAGACCCTTAGACCCCGAGACCATGCGAAACTGAGACCCAGAGACCCAGAGACATTGAGACGCTGAGACCCTGAGACACTGAGACCCATTGCCCCTGAGGCCCATAGACCCAGAGACACTGAGACCCTGAGACAGTGCAACACTGAGACAGTGAGACACTGAGTCTCAGAGACCATGCGACCTTGAGAAACTGAGACACTGAGGTCCTGAGCACCTGAGACACTGAGACACTGAGACTCTGAGACCCTGAGACAATGAGACACTGAGACCCTGAGACACTGAGACCCGGAGACCCTGAGACACTGACACCTAGAGACGCAGAGACCCTGTGACCATGGGACCCAGAGAACCTGAGACACTGAGATACTGATTCCCAGGGACCCTGAGCCCCAGAGACTATGAGACACTGAGACACTGAGACACTGAGACCCTGAGACACTGAGACCCAGTGACCCTGAGACACTGAGACACAGAGACCCAGAGACCCTGAGACGCTGAGAAAATGTGACCCAGAGACCCTGCGAACCTGAGACACTGAGGAACTGGGACACTGAGACTCTGAGAGCCTGAGACACTGAGACCCTGAGACACTGGGACACTGTGACACTGAGACCCAGTTACCCAGAGACACAGAGGTCTGAGACACAGAGACAGTGAGATCAACAGACCAAGAGGCCCGGAGAACCAGACATCCAGAGACCCGGAGACACTGAGACCCAAACACGCAGAGACCCAGTGATCCTGAGACCCTGAGACTCTGCGAAACTGCGACCCAGAAACACAGAGACCCAGAGACCATGACACCCAGAGACCCAGATTCCCTGAGACCCTGAGACCCTTAGACACTGAGACACAGAGACCCTGAGAAACTGTGACCCGGAGACCAAGAGACCCAGAGACCCTAAGACACTGAGACACGGAGACACTGAGACCATGAGACCCTGGGACACTGAGACACGAAGACACTGAGACACTGAGGCACTGAGACCCTGAGACACTTAGACCCTGAGGCCCTGAGAGACTGAGACACTCATACACTGAGTCCCTGAGACCCTGAGACACTGAGACACAGCGATGCAGAGACCCTGAGACACAGAGACAGTGAGACCCACAGACCAGGAGACCCAGAGAACAAGAGATCCAGAGACCCTGAAACCCTGAGACACTGAGACCCAGACATGCAGTGACCTAGAGACCTTGACACCCTGAGACACTGAGACACTAAGACATGAGACACAGAGACCAAGAGACACAGGGACCCTGAGAACCTGAGAACTAGAGACCAAGAACCCTGAGACCCAGAGACCCTGAGACTCTGAGACAGTGAGACACTGAGCCCCTGAGACACTGAAACAGTGAGACACTGAGCCCCTGAGACAGTGAGACGCTGAGACCCTGAGACACTGAGACACTGAGGCACAGTGACCCTGAGACACAGATACACTGAGAGACTGAGAGACTGAGACCCTGAGACACTGAGCCCCTGAGACACTGAGAAACTGAGACCCAGAGACCCAGAGACCCTGAGACACTGAGACACTGAGATACTGAGGCCCGAAGACCCTGAGACCCTGAGATACTGAGACATGAGACACTGAGACCCTGTCACTGAGACACAGAGACCCTGAGACACTGAGACCCTGAGACACTGAGACATGAGACACTGAGACACTGAGACACTGAGACACTTAGACAATGAGACCCAGAGACCCAGAGACCCAGAGACCTTGAGGCACTGAGGCCCTGAGACCCAGAGACCCTGAGATCCTGAAACCCTGAGACACCGAGACACTGAGAAACTGAGACCCTGAACGACTGAGACACAGAGACACTCATACACTGAGTCCCTGAGACACTGAGACACAGTGACCCTGAGACACAGAGACAGTGAGATCCACAGACCAAGAGACCCAGCGAACCACAGACTCAGAGACCCTGAGACACTGAGATCTTGAGACACTGAGACAAAGAGACACAGAGACCCAGAGACCCAGTTACTCAGAGACAATAAGGCACTGAGACCCAGAGACAGAGAGACCCAGAGAACCAGAGAGACAGAGACCCTGCAACCCTGAAACCCAGAGACACAGACACCCAGAGACCCTGAGACCCAGAGACCCAGAGACCCAGAAACCCTGAGACCCAGAGACACTGAGACCCAAAGAAACAGAGACCCTGAGACCCGGAGACCCAGAAACCCTGAGACACTGAGACCCTGAGAACCAGAGACACTGACTCCCAGAGACCCAGAGACCCTGAGATACTGAGACACTGAGACCCAGAGGCCGAGAGACCCAGAGACCGAGAAACCCAGAGACCCTGAGACCCTGAGACAATGAGACTCAGAGACCCAGAGACCCTGAGACACTGAGAACCAGAGACGCAGAGACCCTGAGACACTGAGACCCAGAGACCCAGAGAGATGGAGTCACTGAGACACTGAGAAACAGGGACCTAGAGACTCAGAGACCCTGAGACCTTGAGACACTGAGACTCTGAGACACAGATACTGAGACACAAAGACCCAGTGACCCAGAAAGCGAGAGTCCTTGAGACCCTGAGACACTGAGATGTTGAGACCCTGAGACACTGGAACCCAGAGACACTGAGACACAGAGTCCAGAGACCCTGAGACCCAGAGACCCTGGGTCCCAGAGATCCAGAGACTCTGAGACACTGTGTCACTGAGAACCAGAGACCCAGAGACCCTGAGACCCAGAGACCCTGAGACCCAGAAACCCTGAGACCCAGAGACACTGAGACCCTGAGACCCAAAGACACTGAGACCCAAAGAAACGGAGACCCTGAGACCCGGAGACCCAGAAACCCTGAGACACTAAGACCCTGAGAACCAGAGACACTGACTCTCAGAGACCCAGAGACCCTGAGACACTGAGACACTGAGACCCAGAGGCCGAGAGACCCAGAGACCGAGAAACCCAAAGACCCAGAGACCCTGAGACATTGAGACACTGAGACTCAGAGACCCTGAGACACTGCGACACTGAGACCCAGAGGCCGTGAGACCCAGAGACCTAGAAACCCAGAGACCCAGAGACCCTGAGACATTGAGACTCAGAGACCCTGAGACACTGAGAACCAGAGACGCTGAGATACTAAGACACTGAGACACTGTGACACTGAGACACTGAGACGCAGAGACCATGAGACCCAGACACCCAGTGACCCTGAGACCCTGAGACACTGAGATCATGAGACACTGATACACAGCGACGCTGAGACACTGAGACACCGAGACATCGAGACACTGAGACCCTGAGACTCTGAGGCCCAGAGACCCAGAGACGAAGAGACAGGGAGACCCTGAGACACAGACACCCAGAGACAGAGAGACCCAGAGATCCTCTGACCCTGAGACCCTGAGCCACTGAGACACAGAGACCCTGAGAAACTGAGACACTGAGACCCAGAGACCTTAAGGCACTGAGACCCAGAGGCCCCGTGACCCTGAGAAACTGAGACCCTGTGACCCACAGACCCAGAGACCCTGAGTCACTGAGACACTGAGACACCGAGACCCAGGGACACCGAAACCCTGAGAAACTGAGACCCAGATACCCAGAGACAATGAGACACTGAGACCCAGAGACCCTGGGACCCAGAGATCCAGAGACACTGAGTCACTGAGAACCAGAGACCCAGAGACATTGAGAACCAATGACCCAGAAACCCTGAGACCTAGAGACACTGGGACCCTGAGACCCAGGGACACTGAGAACCAGTGACCCAAAGTCCCTGAGACACTGAGACCATGAGACCCTGAGACTCTGAGACCCTGAGACACTGTGACCCAGAGGCCCTGAGACCCTGAGTAACTGAGACCCAGAGACCCTGGGACCCAAAGGCCCAGAGACCCAGAGACTCTGAGGCACTGAGACACTGAGAACCAGAGACCCTGAGACCCTGAGACACTGAGACCCAGTATCCCTGAGACCCAGAGACACTGTGACCCTGAGAACCAGAGACACTGAGACCCAATGACACCGACACCCTGAGACCCAGAGACAAGAGACCCAGAAACCCTGCGGCGCAGAGATCCAGAGACCCAGAGACTCTGAGACCCAGGCACCCAGAGACCCTGTGACACTGAGACCCTGAGACACTGAGACACTGCGTTCCTGAGACACTGAGACCCAGACAAACAGAGACCCGGAGACCCAGAGACCCAGTGACCCTGAGACCTTGAGAACCAGAGACACTGACTCCCAGAGACCCAGAGACCCTGAGAAACTGTGACACTGAGACCCAGAGACCGAGAGACCCAGAGACCTAAAAACCCAGTTACCCAGAGACCCTGAGACATTGAGACTCAGAGTCCCTGAGGCCCAGAGACCCTGAGACCCAGAGACCCTGAGATACTGAGACATTGAGACCCTGAGACACTGTGACACTGAGACACAGGCACCCTGAGACCCTGAGACCCAGACAACCCAGTGACCCTGAGACCCTGAGACCATGAGACACCGATACACAGAGACCCTGAGAACCTGAGAGACTCAGACACCGAGACACCGAGGCACTGAGACCCAGAGACTCTGAGACCCAGTGGCCCTGTGACCCTGAGAAACTGAGACCCAGAGACCCTGAGTCACTGAGACACTGAGACACAGAGACCCAGGGACACTGAGACCCTGAGAAACTGAGAACCAGATACCCAGAGACACTGAGACACAGAGACAAAGTGACTCTGAGAAACTGAGACACTGAGACCCAGAGACACAGAGGCCCAGAGACCCTGAGAAATAGAGGCCCAGTGACCCTGGGACCCAGAGACCCAGAGACTCTGAGGCACTGAGACACTGAGAACGAGTGACCCAGAGACCCTGAGACCCTCAGACCCAGAGACCCTGAGACCCAGAAACCCTGAGACCCAGAGACACTGAGACCCTGAGACCCTGAGACCCAGAGACACTGAGACCCAATGACCCCGACACCCTGAGACCCAGAGACCAGAGACCCAGAAACCCAGAGACCCTTGGACACTGAGAGACTGAGACACTGAGACGCAGAGATCCAGAGATCCAGAGACCCTGAGTCACTGAGACCCTGAGACACTGAGACCCTGAGTCACTGAGACACTGAGACCCAGAGTCCCTGAGACACTGAGACCCAGAGAAGCAGAGAGACCCTGAGAAACTGAGACATTGAGACCCAGAGACCTTCAGACACTGAGAACCTGAGACCCTGAGAGACCAGAGAACCTGAGAACCTGAGAATTTGAGAAACTGAGACACTGAGGCCCAGAGAACCTGAGACACTGAGGTACAGAAAATCTGATACACTGAGACACTGAGACTCTGAGACCCAGAGACACAGAGACCTTGACAAACTGAGACACTGGGACCCAGAGACCCTGAGATACTGAGTCACTGAGACCCAGAGACCTTGAGACACTGAGATCCTGAGACCCTGAGACCCTGAGAAACTGAAGCACAGAGACCCTGAGACACTGAGACAGTGATACACAGAGACACTGAGACACTGAGACCCAGAGACACAGAGACCCAGAGACCCAGAGACCCTGAGATCCTGAGACACTGAGACCCAGAGGCCCTGACAGCCTGAGAAACTGAGTCTCAGAGACCCTGAGACCTAGAGACCCTGAGACCCTGAGTCACTTAGACACAGAGACCCAGGGACACTGAGACCCTGAGAAACTGAGACCCAATACCCAGAGACACTGAGAACCAGAGACCCTGAGACACTGAGACCCTGAGACCCTGAGACACTGAGAAACAGAGACCTTGAGACCATGAGACACTGAGACATTGAGACATTGAGACACTGAGACCCAGAGACCCTGAGACGCTGAGACAATGAGACCCTGAGACCCTGAGACCCAGTGACCCAGAGTCCCAGAGACCCAGAGACCACGGGACCCAGAGACCCTGACACAGTGACACACTGAGACAGTTTGACACAGAGACCCAGAGACCCAGTGATGCAAAGGCACAGAGACCCAGAGACCGTGAGACCTGAGACAATGAAAAAGTGAGACCCTGAGACCCTCAGACACTGAGACCCAGTGACCCAGAGTCCCAGAGACCCAGAGAACACGGGACCCAGAGACCCTGAGGAACTGAGACCCAGATGCCCAGAGACACTGAGACACTGAGACCCAGAGACATAGAGACCCTGAGAAATTGAAACACTGAGACCCAGAGACACTGTGACCCAGAGACCCAGAGACCTAGGGACCCAGAGACCATGAGACCCAGAAACCCTGAGACCCAGAGACACCGAGACACCGATACCCTGAGACCCAGAGACACTGAGACACTGAGGCGAAGAGACCCAGAGACCCAGAGACACTGAGACCGAGGTTTCCGGAGACCCTCTGACACTGAGACCCAGAGACTCAGAGACCCTGATACCCAGAGAACCAGACACCCAGAGACCCTGAGACACTGAGACCCTGAGACACTGAGACACTGAGACCCTGAGACACTGAGACCGAGGTTTCCGGAGACCCTCTGACACTGAGACCCAGAGACTCAGAGACCCTGATACCCAGAGAACCAGACACCCAGAGACCCTGAGACACTGAGACCCTGAGACACTGAGACACTGAGAAACTGAGACACTGAGACCCAAAGACACAGAGACCCAGGACCCGGAGACCCTGAGACACTGAGACCCAGAGACCCTGAGACACTGAGACGCTGAGACACTTAAACATTGAGACATTGAGACACAGAGACACTGTGAACCTGAGACACTGAGTCACAGAGACCTCGAGACCCAGAGACTCAGAGACCCTGAGACACGGAGACACTGAGACCCTGAGAAACTGAGACACTGAGACCCTGAGATACTGAGACATGAGACACTGAGACCCTGAGACATTGAGACCCTGAGACCCTGACACCCTGAGACACTGAGACACTGCGACACTGATACCCAGATACCCTGAAACACTGAGACCCTGAGGCCCAGAGACCCTGAGACCCAGAGAGGCTGAGGCACTGAGACACTGAAACCCTCTGACACTGAGACACTGAGACACTGCAAACCTGAAACCCTGAGACCCTGAGACACTGAGACCCAGAGACCGCGAGACCCAGAGACACTGAGACAGAGAGCCACTGAGACAGTGTGGCACTGAGAAACTGAGACCGTGAGACCTAGATAAAGTGAAATACTGAAATCATAAGTCTCTGAGACACCAAGACACTGAGATTCTGAGACCCTGAGTAAATGAGACACTGAGACCCTGAGGCACTGAGACCCGGAGACCCTGAGACACTGGGACCCAGAGACCCAGAGACGCAGAACCGTGTGACCATGGGAACCAGAGAACCTGAGACACTGATTCCCAGGGACCATGAGACCCAGAGACCCAGAGACCCTGAGATCCTGAGACACTGGGACACTGAGACCCTGAAACACTGAGACACTGAGACAGTGAGACACTGAGACCCTGAGAAACTGAGAGCTGAGACTCTGAGACCCTGATTCCCTGAGACACTGAGAGACTGAGACCCTAAGACACTGAGACCCTGAGACACTGATTCACAGAGACACTGAGACCCTGAGAAAATGTGACCTAGAGACCCTGAGACACTGAAACACTGAGACCCTGAGCTCCAGAGACACTGAGACACTGTGACACTGAGACCCAGTTACCCAGAGACAGAGAGAGTCTGAGACACAGAGACAGTGAGATCAACAGACCAAGACACCAGAGAACCAGACATCCAGAGACCCTGAGACCCTGAAACACTGAGACCCAGACATGCAGGGGCCCAGAGATCCTGAGACCCTGAGACCCTGAGTCGCTAAGACACTGAGACCCAGGGACACAGAGAAACTGAGAGCCCGACACCCAGAGAAACAGCAACCCTAAGACACAGAGACAGTGAGACCCACAGACCAAGAGACACTGAGACCCAGAGACCCAGAGACCCTGAGATACAGAGACACAGAGACCCAGAGACCCTCAGACACTGACACACTGAGACCCTGAGACACTGCAACCCTGAAACCCTGAGACACTGAGGCACAGAAACCCTTAAGCACTGAGACACTGAGGCAGTGAGAAACTGAGACCCTGAGACACTGAGAGCTGAGACTCTGAGACACTGAGACACAGAGAGAGACTGAGACCATGAGACACTGAGACACTGATACACTGAGACCCAGAAACCCTGAGAACGAGCAATCCAGAGACCGAGAGACCCAACACCCTGAGACACTGGGACACTGAGGCACTGAGGCACTGAGGCCCTGAGCCCCTGAGACACTGAAACTCTGAGTCCCGGAGACTCTGAGATACTGAGAAAATGAGACCCTGAGACACTGAGACCCTGAGACACTGAGAACCTGAGACACTGAGACAATGTGAGCATGAGACCCTGAGACACTGAGACACTGAGACCTTGAGACCCAGAGGCACTGAGTAAATGAGAAACTGAGAACCTGAGACAATGACACACTGAGACACTGAGACCCTGGGACCCAGGGAACCAGAGACCCGGAGACCCTGAGACGCTGAGACACTGAGACACTGAGACCTCGAGACCAAGAGACTCTGAGAAAATGAGACACTGAGAACCTGAGACAATGACACACTGAGACACTGAGACACTGGGACCCAGGGAACCAGAGACCCAGAGACACTGAGACCCTGAGACACTGAGACACTGAGACCCTGAGACCCTGAGACACAGAGACACAGAGACCCAGACATGCAGTGACCCAGAGTCCCTGAGAACCTGAGACCCTGAGACACTGAGACACAGAGACCCTGAGACCCTGAGAAACTGAGACCCAGAGACCCTGAGAAGCAGAGACCCTGAGACCAAGAGAACCTGAGACCCTGAGACACTGAGACACTGAGACCCTGCGACACTGAGACACTGAGACGCTGAGACATTGAGACACTGCAACCCTGAAACCCTGAGATCCTGAGACCCTGAAACCCCGAGACACTGATTCCCTGAGACCCAGAGACCCTGAGACACAGAGACACAGAGACCCAGAGACCCTCAGACACTGCGACACTGAGACCCTGAGACACTGAGACCCTGAGATCTGGGGACACTGAGCCACTGAGACACTGTGACATTGAGACCCAATTACCCAAAAACACAGAGACTCTGAGATACAGATACAGTGAGATCAACAGACCAAGAGACCCAGAGAACCAGACATCCAGAGACCATGAGGTCCTGAGACACTGAAACACAGACACGCAGTGACCCAGAGATCCTGAGACCCTGAGACCCTGAGACTCTGAGACACAGAGACACAGAGACCCAGAGGCCCTGAGAAACTGAAACCCAGAGACCCAGAAAAACAGAGACCCTGAGACACAGAAACAGTGAGACCCACAGACCAAGAGATCCAGAGAACCAGAGATCCAGAGACCCTGAGACCACGGGACCCAAAGACCCTGACACAGTGACAGACTGAGGCAGTGTGACACAGGCACCCAGAGACCCAGTGACGCAAAGGCCCAGAGACCCAGAGACCTTGAGACACTGAGACAATGAGACAATGAAAAACTGAGACCCAGAGACCCTGAGACCCTGACGAACTGAGACCCTGAGACACTGAGTCCCAGAGACCCTGAGACCCTGAGACACTGAGACCCAGAGACTCAGAGACCCTGAGACACTGAGACCCAAAGACTCAGAGACCCTGAAACCCAGAGAACCAGGCACCCAGAGACCCTGAGACACTGAGAGACTGAGAGCCTGTGACACTGAGACACTGAGACACTGAGACCCTGAGAAACTGAGACACTGAGACACTGAGACACCGAGACACAAAGACACAGAAACCCTGAGACACGGACACACTGAGACCCTTAGACCCTGAGACCCTGTGAAACTGTGACAAGACCCAGAGACCCGGAGACAATGAGAAACTGAGACACTGAGACCCTGAGATACTGAGACATGAGACACTGAGACACTGAGACCCTGAGATACTGAGACATGAGACACTGAGACCCAGAGACCCTGAGACACTGAAACCCTGAGACCCAGAGACCTTGAGACCCAGAGAGGTTGAGACACTGAGACACTGAGACCCTCTGACACTGAGGCACTGAGACACTGCAAACCTGAAACCCTGAGACCCTGAGACACTGAGACCCAGAGGCCCTGAGACCCTGAGACCCAGATACCCAGAGACACTGAGACAGTGAGACACTGATCCCAGGGACCCTGAGACCCAGAAACCCTGAGACACTGAGACCCTGAAACACTGAGACACTGAGATGCTGAGACCCTGGGACACTGAGACTCTGAAACCCTGAGACACTGAGACCTGAGACACTAAGACGCTGAGACACTGTGACACTGAGACGCAGTTACCCAGAGACACAGAGAGTCTGAGACACAGAGACAGTGAGATCAACAGACCAAGAGACCAAGAGAACCAGACATCCAGAGACCCTGAGACCAAAACACGCAGGGACCCAGAGATCCTGAGACCCTGAGACCCTGAGACTCTGAGACACTCAGGGTCTCTGGGTCTCAGGGTCTCAGGTTTTCTGGGTCTTTGGGTCTCTGGATCTCTGTGTCACAGTGTCTCAGTGTCTCAGGGTCTCTGGGGCTCTGGGTCTCATGGTCTCAGAGTCTCATTTTCTCAGGGTCTCTGTGTCTCATTGTCTCAGTGTTTCTGTGCTTCGTGTCTCAGCGTCTCAGTGTTGCAGGGTCTCAGGCTCCCTGAGTCTCAGGGTCTCTGAGTATCTGGGTCTCTGGGTCCCAGTGTCTCAGTTTATCAGAGTCTCAGGGTCTCTGGGTCTCAGGGTCTCTGAGCCTCTGGGTCTCAGGGTCTCGCGGTCTCATGGTCTCTGTGTCTCAGGGTCTCAATGTCTCAGTGTCTCAGGGTCTCAGTGCGTCGGGGTCTCAGTGTCTCAGTTCATTGGTCTCTGGGTCTGTGGGTCTCTGGGTCTCAGGGTGTCTGGGTCTCTGTTTCTTAGGGTTTCTGGGTCTCTGGGTCTCAGTGTCTCAGGGCCTCAGGGTCTCAGTGTCTCTGTGTCTCAGGATCTCTGGGTGTCTGGGTGTCTGGGTCTCAGTTCCTCAGGGTCTCAGTGTCTCAGTCTCTCAGTGTCTCAGGGTCACAGAGTCTCAGCGTCTGAGTGTCTCTGGGTCTCAGGGTCTCTGCGTCTGAGTGTCTCTGGGTCTCAGGGTCTCTACGTCTATGGGCCTTTGGGTCTCAGGGCCTTTGGGTTTCTGGGTCTCTGGATCTCAACGTCTCAGTGTCTCAAGGTCTCAGGCTCTCAGGATCTCTGTGCTTCAGTGCTTAGTGTCTCAGGGTTTCAGTGTCTCAGGTTCTCAGGGTGTCAGGGTCTCAGTGTCTCAAGGTCTGAGTGTCTCAGTGTCTCAGTGTCTCAGGGTCTCAGTGCCTCACTGTCTCAGTGTCTCAGTGTGTCAGTTTCTCAGGGTCTGGGTCTCTGGGCCTCAGTGTTTCAGTGTCTCAGGGTCTCAGGGTCTCAGAGTCTCAAGGTCTCAGTGTCTCAGGGTCACAGATCTCAGTGTCTCAGGGTCTCAAGGATTCAGTGTATCAGGGTCTCTGGGTCTCAGGCTCACTGGGTCTCTGGGTCTCAGTATCTCAGTGTCTCAATATTTCAGCGTCTCAGTGTCTCAGGGTCTCAGTGTCTCAGAGGTTCAGGGTCTCAGTGTCTCGGTGTCTTCGGGTCTGAGTTTCTTAGGGTCTCTAGGAAACTGGGTCTCTGGGTCTCTGAGTCTTAGTGTCTCAGGGGTTTAGGGTTTTAGGGTCTCTGGGTTTCTGGGTGTCTGGGTTTCAGTGTCCCCGTGTTTCAGTGTCTCAGAGCTCAGTGTCTCAGCGCATCAGAGTCTCAGTGTCTCAGTCTCTCAGTGTCCCAATGTCTCAGTGCTTAGTGTCTCAGGATCTCAGGGAATCAGTGTCTCAGGGTCTCAGTGTCTCAGGCTCTCTGTGTCCCAATGTCTCAGTGCTTAGTGTCCCAGGGTCTCAGGGACTCAGTGTCTCAGGGTTTCAGTGTCTCAGGGTTACATTTCCTCAGGTTCTCAGGGTCTCAAGGTCTTTGGGTCTGAGGGCTCTGGGTCTCAGGGCCTCAGTGCCTCAGGGTCTCTGGGTCTCTGGGTCTCCGGGTCTCTGGGTTTCTGGTTCTCTTGGTCTCAGTGTCTCAGGTTTTCAGGGTCTCTGGGCCTCAGTGCTTCGTGCCTCAGGGTCTCAGGGTCTCAGGGTGTCATTGTCTCAGAGTCTCAGAGTGCCTGGAGCTCTGGGTCTCTTGGTCTCAGGGTCTCAGGTTCTCAGAGTCTCTGGGCCTCAGTGCTTCGTGTCTCAGGGTCTCAGGGTGTCAGTGTCTCAGAGTCTCAGAGTGCCTGGAGCTCTGGGTCTCTTGGTCTCAGGGTCTCAGGTTCTCAGGGTCTCTGGGTCTCAGTGCTTCGTCTCTCAGGGACTCAGGGTCTCAATGTCTCAGGGTTTCAGTGTCACAGTGTCTCAGTGTGTCAGTGTCACAGTGTCTCAGTATCACAGTGTCTCTGGGGCTCTGGGTCTCTGTTTCTCAGGGACTCATGGTCTCAGTGTCTCAGGGTCTCAATATCTCAGTGTCTCAGGGTCTCTGGGTCTCAGTGTCTCTGGGTTTCTGGGTATCTGGATCTCAGTGTCTCAATGTCTAAGTGTCGCAGTGTCTCAGGGTCACAGTGCATCAGTATCTCAGTGTCTAAGTGTGTCAGTGTCTCAGAGTCTGGGTGTCTGGGTCCACAGTGTCTCAATGTCTCAGGGTCTCTGTGTCTCAGGGTCTCAGGGTCTCAGTGTCTCAGGGTCTCAGTGTCTCAGTGTCTCAGGGTCTCAGTGTCTCTGGGTCTGTTGGTCTCTGCGTCTAAGGGTCTCTGGGTCTCAGGGTCTCAGGTTCACAGTGTCTCAGGGTCATAGGGTCTCTGGGCTTCTGGGCATCAGGGTCTCTGTGTCTCCGTGTCTCATTGTCTCAGGGTCTCAGTGTATCAGGGTCTCAGTGTCTCTTGGTCTCAGTGTCTCAGGGTCTCAGGGTCTCAGTGTATCAGGGTCATAGTGTCTCAGTGTCTCAGGGTCGCAGGGTCTCTGGGTCTCTGGGTCTCAGTGTCTCAGTGTCTTAGGGTCTCTGGGTCTCTGTCTTTCAGTATCTCAGTGTCTCAGGGTCTCAGTGTCTCAGTGTCTCAGGTGCTCAGGGTCTCAGAGTCTCACTCTCTCGGTGTCTGAGGGTCTCAGTTTCTCAGGGTCTCTGGGAAACTGGGTCTCCGGGTCTCTGAGTCTCAAGGTATCAGTGTCTCAGGGTCTCTGGGTCTTTGGGACTCAATGTCTCATTGTCTCAGAGTCTCTGTGTCTCTGGGTCTCAGTGTCTCAGTCTCTGAGGGTCTCAGTATCTTAGGGTCTCAGGGTCACTGGGCCTCTTGGTCTCAGTGTCTCAGGATCTCAGGGTCTCTGTCTCACTGTCTCAGGGTCTCAGTGTCTCAGGGTCTCTGGGTCTCTGGGTCTGAGGGACTCTGAGTCCCAGGGTCTCAGTGCATCAGGGTCTCAGGGTCCATGGGTATCTGGGTCTCTGGGTCTCTGGGTGTCTGGGTCTCAGGGTCTCAGGCTCTCAGTGTCTCAGGATCTCTGGGTCCCAGTGTCTCAATGTTTCAGTATCTCAGCGTCTCAGTGTCTCAGGGTCTCGGTGCCTCGGTGTCTCAGGGTCTCAGTGTCTCACGGTCTCAGGGTCTGTGGGTTTCTGGGTGTCTAGGTCTCAGTGTCTCCGTGTCTCAGTGTCTCAGGGACTCAGAGTCTCAGGGTCTCAGAGTCTCAGGGTCTCAGTGTCTCAATGTCTCAGGGTCTTAGTGTCTCTGGGTCTCTGGGTCTCAGTGTCTCAGGGTCTCTGTGTCTCAGTGTCTCTGTGTTTCAGGATCTCAGTGTCTCAGGGTCAAAGTGTCTCAGGGTCTCAGTGTGTCTAGGTCTCAGGGTCTCATTTCTCCGGGTCTCTGGGTCTGTGGGTCTGTTGGTGTCTGGGTCTCTGATTCTCTGGTTCTCAGTGTCTCAGTTTCTCAGGGCCTCTGTGTCTCAGTATCTCAGTGTCTCAGGGTCTCTGGGTCTCAGTGTCTCTGTGTCTCAGGGTCTCAGGGTCTCTGGGTATCTGGGTGTCTGGTTCTCTGGGTCTCTGGGTCTCAGTGTCTCTATGTCTCAGTGTCTCATGGTCTGAGTGTTTCAGTGTCTCAGTGTCTCAGTGTGTCAGTGTCTCAGGGACTGGGTCTCTGGTTCTCAGTGTCAAAGAGTCTCAGTGTCTCAGGGTCTCAGGGTCTCTGGGTCTCAGGGTCTCAGTGTCTCAGGGTACCCGGGTCTCAGTGTCTCATTGTCTCAGGGTCTCTGGGTCTCAGTGTCTCTATGTCTCAGTGTCTCATGGTCTGAGTGTTTCAGTGTCTCAGTGTCTCAGAGTGTCGGTGTCTCAGGGACTGGGTCTCTGGTTCTCAGTGTCAAAGGGTCTCAGTTTCTCAGGGTCTCAGGGTCTCAGTTTCTCAGGGTCTCTGTGTCTCTGGGTCTCAGGGTCTCAGTGTCTCAGGGTACCCGGGTCTCAGTGTCTCATTGTCTCAGGGTCTCTGGGTCTAAGTGTCTCAAAGTCTCAGGGTCTCAGTGTCTCAGGGTCTGTGGGTCGCAGTGTCTCTGGGTCTGAGGGCCTCTGAGTCTCAGGTTCTCAGTGGCTCAGGGTCTCAGGGTCCATGGGTATCTGGGTCTGAGGGGGACAGGGTGTTTGGGTCTCAGGGTCTCTGTGTTTCTGGGTCTCAGAGTCTCAGTGTCTCAGTGCTTAGTGTCTCAGGGTCTCAGTGTCTCAGGGTCTCTGTGTTTCTGGGTCTCAGAGTCTCAGTGTCTCAGTGCTTAGTGTCTCAGGGTCTCAGTTTCGTAGGGTCTCAGTGTCCCTGAGTCTCTGGGTCTCAGGGACACAGGGTCTCTGAGTGTCTGGGTCCCTGGGTCTCAGTGTTTCAGTTTATCAGAGTCTCAGGTTCTCTGGGTCTCAGGGCCTTGGTGTCCCTGAGTCTCTGGGCCTCAGGTACACTTGGTCTCATGGTCTCTGAGACTCAGGGTCTCAGTGTCTCTGGGTCTCTGGGTCTCTGTGTGCCTGGGTCTCAGTTCTCTGGGTCTGTGGGTCTGTGGGTCTGTGGGTCTCAGTGTCTCAGTGTCTCAGGGTCTCTGGGTCTCTTGGTCTCTGGGTCTCTGGGTCTCAGGGTCTCTGGGTCTCAGTGTCTCAGGGTCTCTGGGTCTCAGTGTCTCAGGGTCTCTGGGTCTCAGTGTCTCAGGGTCTCTGGGTCTCAGTGTCTCAGGGTCTCAGGGTCTCAGGGTCTCAGGGTCTCAGGGTCTCTGGGTTTCTTGGTCTCAGTGTCTGAAGTTCTCAGTGCCTCAATGTCACTGGGTCTCAGGGTCTCAGGTTCTCTGGGTAGCTGGGTGTCCGCGTCTCTTCCTCTCAGGGTCTCAGGCTCTCTGGGTCTCCGTTTCTCAGTGTCTCTGTGTCTCAGTTTCTCAGTGTCTCAAGGCCTGAGTGTTTCAGTGTCTCAGTGTCTCAGTGTGTCAGTATCTCAGGGACTGGGTCTCTGGGTCCCAGTGTCTCAGTGTCTCAGGATCTCCGTGTCTCAGGGGCTCAGGGCCACAGCGTCTCAGTGTCTCGTGGTCTCAGCGTCTCAGGGTTTCAGGGTCTCAGAATGTCTGGGCCTCAGTGTCTCAGAGTCTCAGGGTCTTAGTGTCTCAGGGTCTCAGTGTCTCAGGGTCTTAGTGACTCAGGGTCTCAGGGTATCAGTGTGTCTGCGATGTGGGTCTCAGGGTTTCAGTGTCTAAGGGTCTCAGGGTCTCAGTGTCTCAGTGCCTCAGTGTCTTAGATTCTCAGGGTCTCAGTGTCTCAGTTTCTCAGTGTCTCAGTGTCTCAGGGTCTCTGTGTCTCAGTGTCTCTTGGTCTCAGTGTCTATGGTTCTCAGTGTCTCAGTGTCTCCCTGTCTCAGGGTCTCAGTGTCTCAGGGTCTCAGTGTTTCAGTGTCTCAGGGTCTCAGTGTCTCAGGGTCTCAGGGCCTCAGTGTCACAGTGTTCAAGGGTCTCAGTGTCTCCGTGTCTCAGGGTCTCTGGTTTTGTGGGTCTGTGTCTCAGTGTCTCAGGGTCTCAGGGTCTCATGGTCTCAGTGTATCTGGGTCTCAGTGTCTCAGTGCCTCAGTGTCTCAGTGCCTCACGGTCTCAGGGTTTCATTTACACAGGGTCTCAGTGCCTCAGTGTCTCAGGGTCCCTGTGTCTCAGTGTCTCAGGGTCCCTGTGTCTCAGTGTCTCAGGGTCTCTGGTTCTCTGGGTCTCAGTGTCTCAGTGTCTCTGGGTCTCTGGGTCTCTTGGTCTCTGGGTCTCTGGGTCTCAGGGTCTCTGGGTCTCAGTGTCTCAGGGTCTCTGGGTCTCAGTGTCTCAGGGTCTCTGGGTCTCAGTGTCTCAGGGTCTCTGGGTCTCAGTGTCTCAGGGTCTCAGGGTCTCAGGGTCTCAGGGTCTCAGGGTCTCTGGGTTTCTTGGTCTCAGTGTCTGAAGTTCTCAGTGCCTCAATGTCACTGGGTCTCAGGGTCTCAGGTTCTCTGGGTAGCTGGGTGTCCGCGTCTCTTCCTCTCAGGGTCTCAGGCTCTCTGGGTCTCCGTTTCTCAGTGTCTCTGTGTCTCAGTTTCTCAGTGTCTCAAGGCCTGAGTGTTTCAGTGTCTCAGTGTCTCAGTGTGTCAGTATCTCAGGGACTGGGTCTCTGGGTCCCAGTGTCTCAGTGTCTCAGGATCTCCGTGTCTCAGGGGCTCAGGGCCACAGCGTCTCAGTGTCTCGTGGTCTCAGCGTCTCAGGGTTTCAGGGTCTCAGAATGTCTGGGCCTCAGTGTCTCAGAGTCTCAGGGTCTTAGTGTCTCAGGGTCTCAGTGTCTCAGGGTCTTAGTGACTCAGGGTCTCAGGGTATCAGTGTGTCTGCGATGTGGGTCTCAGGGTTTCAGTGTCTAAGGGTCTCAGGGTCTCAGTGTCTCAGTGCCTCAGTGTCTTAGATTCTCAGGGTCTCAGTGTCTCAGTTTCTCAGTGTCTCAGTGTCTCAGGGTCTCTGTGTCTCAGTGTCTCTTGGTCTCAGTGTCTATGGTTCTCAGTGTCTCAGTGTCTCCCTGTCTCAGGGTCTCAGTGTCTCAGGGTCTCAGTGTTTCAGTGTCTCAGGGTCTCAGTGTCTCAGGGTCTCAGGGCCTCAGTGTCACAGTGTTCAAGGGTCTCAGTGTCTCCGTGTCTCAGGGTCTCTGGTTTTGTGGGTCTGTGTCTCAGTGTCTCAGGGTCTCAGGGTCTCATGGTCTCAGTGTATCTGGGTCTCAGTGTCTCAGTGCCTCAGTGTCTCAGTGCCTCACGGTCTCAGGGTTTCATTTACACAGGGTCTCAGTGCCTCAGTGTCTCAGGGTCCCTGTGTCTCAGTGTCTCAGGGTCCCTGTGTCTCAGTGTCTCAGGGTCTCTGGTTCTCTGGGTCTCAGTGTCTCAGTGTCTCTGGGTCTCTCTGTCTGTGTGTGTTAGTGTTTCAGTGTCTCAGGGTCTGGTTCTCTGGGTCTTTGGGTCTCAGTGTCTCAGTGTCTCAGGGTCTCTGTGTCTCTGGGTCTCTGGGTGTCAGTGTCTCAGTATCTCAGGAACTCTGGGTCTCTGGGTCTCAGTGTCTCAGTGTCTCAGGTTCTCTGCGTCTCTGAGTTTCTGTGTCGCTGGTTCTCAGGGACTCTGGGACTCTAGGTCTCTGGGTTTCAGTGTATCAGTGTCTCAGTGTCTCAGGTTCTCTGTGTCTCTGGTTCTCTGGGTCTCAGTGTCTCAGGGTCTCTGGGTCTAAGTATCTCTGGGTCTCTGGATCTCTGGGTCTCTGGGTCTCAGGGTTTCAGTGTGTCAGTGTCTGAGTGTCTCAGGGTCTCTTGTTCTCTGGGTCACAGCGTCTCAGTGTCTCAGGGTCTCAGTGTCTCAGTTCGCAGGGTCTCTGTGTCTCTGGGTCTCTCGGTTCATGGGTCTCAGTGTCTCAGGATCTGGGTCTCTGGGTCTGTGTGTCTCAGGGTCTCTGGGTCTCTGGGCCTGTGTGTCTCAGGGTCTCAGGGTCTCAGGGTCCCTGGGTCTCAGTGTCTCATTGTCTCAAGGTCTCATGTTCTCTGTCTCAATGGCTCAGTGTCACAGTGTCGCAGCGCCTCTGGGTCTCTGGGTCTGTGTCTCAGCGTCTCTGGGACTCTGGGTCTCTGGGTCTCAGGGTCTCAGTGTCTCAGTGTCTCTGTGTCTCTGTCTCAGTGTCTCAACATCTCAGTGTCTCAGCGTCTCAGTGTCTCAGTGTCTCTGCGTCTCTGGGTCTAAGTGTCGCGGTGTCTCAGGGCTTCTGGGTGTCTAGGTCTATGGGCCACTGGGTCCCAGGGTCTCAGGTTCTCTGTGTCTCAGTGTCTCAGTGTCTCATTGTCTCAGTGTCTCAGTGTCTCAGGGCCTCTGGGTTCTCTGGGTCTCAGGGTCTCTGGATTTTCTGGGTCTCAGTGTCTTAGTGTCTCAGGGTCTCTGGGTCTCAGTGTCTCAGGGTATCTGGGTCTCTTTGACTCAGAGCCTCTGGGTCTCAGGGTCTCAGGGACTTGGTGTCTCAGTTCTCATGGTCACTGAGTCTTTCGGTCTCTGGGTCTCACTGTCGCAGTGTCTCAGGGCCTCTTGGTCTCTGGTTCTCTGGGTCTCAGTGTCTCAGTGTCTCCAGGTCTCTGTGTGTGTGGCTCTCTGGGTCACTGGATCTCTGGGTTTCAGGGTCTCAGGGCCTCAGTGTCTCTGGGTCTTTGGGATTCAGTGTATCAGGGTCGCTGGGTATCTGGGTCTTTGGGTTTCAGGGTCTCTGTGTCTCTGGGTCTCAGTGTCTCATGGTCTCTAGGTCTCTGGGTCTCAGTGTCTCAGGGTGTCTGGGTCTCTGTGTCTCAGTGTCTCAGTTTCTCTGGGTCTCTGGGCCTCTTTGTGTCAGTGTCTCAGGCTCTCTGGGTCTCAGGTTCTTTGTGTCTCTGAGTTTCAGTGTCTCTGTTTCTCAGGGACTCTGGGTCTCTGGCTCTCTGGGTCTCTGGGTGTCAGTGTCTCAGGGTCTCAGGGTCTCAGTTTCTCAGTGTCTCAGGGTCTCTGGTTCTCTGGGTCTCAGTGTATCAGGGTCTCAGTGTCACAGCGTCTCAGGGTCTCAGGGTCTCAGTGTCGTAGGGTCTCATGGTCTCAGGGTCTCTGGGTTCATGCGTCTCAGGGTCTCAGTGCCTTAGTGTCTCAGGGTCTCTGGGTCTCTGGGTCCCTCGGTCTATGTGTCTCGGAGTCTCTGGGTCTCCGGGTCTCAGTGTCTCAGTGTCTCAGGGTGTCTGGTTCTCAGTGTCTCAGGGTCTCTGCGTCTCTTGTTCTCGGGGACTCAGGGTCTCAGTGTCTCAATGTCTCAGGGTCTCAGGGTCCCTGGGCCTCTGTGTCTCAGGGTCTCAGGGTCTCTGTGTCTCAGGGTCTCATTGTCTCAGTGTCTCAGGGTCTCTGGTTCTCTGGATCTCAGCGTCACAGCGTCTCAGTGTCTCATTGTGTCAGCCTCTCATTGACTCAGTGTCTCAGGTTCTCAGCTTCTCAGTGTCTCAGGATCTCAGTGTCTCAGTGTCTCTGGGTCTCTGGATCTCTGGGTCTCAGTATCTCAGTGTCACAGAGTCTCTGGGTATCTGGGTCTCTGGTTCACTGGGTGTCAGGGTCTCTGAGTTTCAGTGTTTCAGTGTCTCAGCGTCTCTGGTTCTCAGTGTCTCAGTTTCTCAGGGTCTCTGGGTCTCAGGGTCTCAGTGTCTCAGAGTCATAGGGCCTCAGTGTCTCAAGGTCTCAGTGTCTCATTTTCTCAAGGTCTCAGTGTCTCAGTATCTCAGGGTCTCAGAGTCTCCGTGTCTCAGGGGCTCAGGGCCACAGTGTCTCAGTGTCTGAGTGTCTCAGGGTCTCAGGGTCTCAGAATCTCTGGGTTTCTGTGTCCCAGTGTCTCTGGGTCTCCGGGTGTCAGGATCTCAGTGTCTCACTGTCTCAGGGTCTCTGGGTCTCGGCATCTGTGGGTCTCTGGGTCTGAGAGTTTCTGAGTCTCTGGCTCTCAGTTTCACAGGGTCTCAGAGTCTAAAGTTCTCAGTGTCTCAGTGTCTTAGTGTCTCAGCTTCTCAGTGTCACAGCGTCTCAGTGTCTCAGCGTCTCAGTGTCTCAGGGTCTCAGTGCCTCAGGGTCTCAGTGCCTCAGGGTCTCAGGGTCTCAGTGACCCAGAGTCTCAGTGTCACAGGGTCTCTGTGTATCAGTGCCTCAGGGTCTCTGGTTCTTTGGGTCTCAGTGTCTCAGTGTCTCAGTTTCTCTGGGTCTCTGGGCCTCTGGGCCTCTGTGTGTCAGTGTCTCAGGGTCTCTGGGTCTCAGGTTCTTCGTGTCTCTAAGTGTCAGTGTCTCTCTTTCTCAGGGACTCTGGGTCTCTGGGTCTCTGGGCCTCAGTGTGTCAGTGTCTCAGGGTCTCAGTTTCTCAGCGTCTCAGTGTCTCAGGGTCTCAGTGTCTAAGTGTCGCAGGGTCTCAAGGTCTCAGGGTCTCTGGGTTCATGCGTCTCAGGGTCTCAGTGTCTCGGGGTCTCTGGGTCTCCGGGTCTCAGTGTGTCTGGGTCTCAGTGTCTCTGCGTCTCCTGTTTTCAGTGACTCAGGGTCTCAGTGCCTCAATGTCTCAGGGTCTTAGTGTCTCAGGGTCTCTGGGTCTCTGTGTCTCAAGGTCTCAGGGTCTCTGGGTCTCTGTGTCTCAGGGTCTCATTGTCTCAGTGTCTCAGGGTCTCAGCTTTTCAGTGTCTCAGGGTCTCACGGTCTCAGTGTCTCAGGGTCTCAGTGTCTCAGGGTCTCTGGGTCTCTGGATCTCTGGGTCTCAGGGTTTCAGTGTCTCAGGGTCCCAGTGTCTCAGGGTCTCAGGGTCTCAGCTGTTCAATGTCTCAGGGTCTCACTGTCTCAGTGTCTCAGGGTCTCAGTGTCTCAGTGTCTCTGGGTCTCTGGATCTCTGGGTCTCAGGGTCTCAGTACCTCAGTGTCACAGGGTCTCTGGGTATCTGGGACTCTGGTTCACTGGGTGTCAGGGTCTCTGAGTTTCAGTGTTTCGGTGTCTCAGTGTCTCTGGTTCTCAGTGTCTCAGTATCTCAGGGTCTCTGGGTCTCAGTGTCTCAGAGTCATAGGGCCTCAGGGTCTCAGTGTCTCATTTCCTCAAGGTCTTAGTGTCTCAGTATCTCAGGGTCTCAGGGTCTCCGTGTCTCAGGGGCTCAGGGCCACAGTGTCTCAGTGTCTCTGTGTCTCTGTGTCTCAGTGTCTCAGTGTCTGTGGGTCTCATGGTCTCTGGGTCTCAGTGTCTCAGGATCTCAGTGTCTCACTGTCTCAGGGTCTCTGGGTCTCAGGGTCTCGGCATCTGTGGGCCTCTGGGTATCTGGCTCACAGTTTCACAGGGTCCCAGGGTCTAAAGTTCTCAGTGTCGCTGTGTCTCAGTGTCTTAGTGTCTCAGCTTCTCAGTGTCACAGTGTCTCTGTGTCTCAGCATCTCAGTGCCTCAGGGTCTCAGTGCCTCAGGGTCTCAGGGTCTCAGTGACCCAGAGTCTCAGTGTCTCAGTGTCACAGGGTCTCTCTGTCTCAGTGTCTCGGGCTCTCAGGGTCTCAGGGTCTCAGGGTTTCAGTGTCTCAGTGTCTCAGGGTCTCTGGGTCTCTCGTTCTCAGGGTCTCAGTGTATCAATGTCTCAGGGTCTTAGTGTCTCAGTGTCTCATGGTCTCAGGGTATCTGGGTCTCTGGCTCTCTCTGTCTCAGGGTCTCAGTGTCTCAGTGTCTCATTGTCTCAGTGTCTCAGGGTCTCTGGGTCTCTGAGTCTCTGGGTCTCTTTGTCTCAGTGTCTCAGGGTCTCTGGGTTCTCTGGGTCTCAGAGTCTTAGTGTCTCATGGTCTCTGGGTCTCATTGTCTCAGTGTCTCCGGGTCTCTGGGTCTCTTTGTCTCAGAGTCTCAGTGTCTCAGGGCCTCGGTGTCTCAGTGTCTCAGGGTCACTGATTCTTTCGGTCTCTGGGTTTCAGTGTCGCACTGTCTCAGGGCCTCTGGGTCTCTGGTGCTCTGGGTCTCTGGGTCTCTGGTTCTCTGGGTCTCAGTGTCTCAGGGTCTCTGTGTTGCAGGGTCTCAAGGTCACAGGGTCTCTGGTTTCATGGGTCTCTGGGTCTCAGTGTCTCAGGGTCTCTGGGTCTCTTGTTCTCAGGGTCTCAGTGTCTCAGTGTCTCATGGTCTCAGGGTCTCAGGGTCTCTGGGTCACTGATTCTTTCGGTCTCTGGGTCTGAGTGTCACAGTGTCTCAGGGCCTCTGGGTCTCTGGTTCTCTGGGTCTCAGTGTCTTAGGGTCTCTGGGTCACAGTGTCTCAGTGTCTCTGGGTTTCTTGTTCTCAGGGTCTCAATTTCTCAGGGTCTCAGGGTCTCAGTGTCTCAATGTCTTAGGGTCTTAGTGTCTCAGTGTCTCAGGGTCTTGGGTCTCTGTGTCCCAGTGTCTCATTGTCTCAGGGTCTCAGGGTCTCTGCGTCTCAATGTCTCAGGGTCTTAGTGTCTCAGTGTCTCAGGGTCTTGGGTCTCTGTGTCTCAGTGTCTCATTGTCTCAGGGTCTCAGTGTCTCATTGTCCCAGTGTCTCAGTGTCTCAGTGTCTCCGTGTCTCAGTGCCTCAGGGTCTCTGGTTCTCTGGATCTCAGTGTTTCGGGGTCTCAGTGTCTCAGTGTCTCAGGGTCTCAGCGTCACAGCGTCTCAGTGTCTCATTGTGTCAGTTTCTCATTGACTCATTGTCGCAGGATCTCAGTTTCTCAGTGTCTCAGTGTCTCAGGGTCTCAGTGTCTCAGTGTCTCTGGGTCTCTGGGTCTCAGTGTCTCAGGGCCTCAGGGTTTCAGTATCTCAATGCCTCAGTGTCTCTGGGTATCTGGGTCTCTGGTTCACTGGGTGTCAGGGTCTCTGAGTTTCAGTGTTTCAGTGTCTCAGTGTCTCTGGTTCTCAGTGTCTGAGTTTCTCAGGGTCTCTGGGTCTCAGGGTCTCAGTGTCTCAGAGTCTCAGAGTCATAGGTCCTCAGGGTCTCAGTGTGTCAGTATCTCAGGGTCTCAGAGTCTCAGTGTCCCAGTGTCCCAGTGTCTGAGTGTCTCAGGGTCTCTGTGTCTCAGTGTCTCTGGGTCTCTGGGTCTCTGGCTCTCAGCGTCTCGGGGCCTCTGGGTCTCAGGGTCTCTGGGTCTCAGTGTCTCAGGATCTCAGTGTCATAGGATCGGAGGGTCTCAATGTCTCAGTGTCTCAGTGTCTCAGTGTCTCAGGGTCTCTGGGTCTCAGGGTCTCTGGGCCTCAGTGTCTCTTGGTCTCAGCGTCTGTGAGTCTCTGGGTCTGAGGGTTTCTGGGTCTCTGGGTCTCAGTTTCACAGGGTCTGAGGGTCTAAACGCCTCAGTGTCGCAGTGTCTCAGTGTCTTAGTGTCTCAGCTTCTCAGTGTCACAGCGTCTCAGTGTCTCAGCGTCTCAGTGTCTCAGGGTCTCAGTGCCTCAGGGTCTCAGCGACCCAGGGCCTCAGTGTCTCAGTGTCACAGGATCTCTGTGTCTCAGTGTCTCAGTGTCTCGGGTCCCAGTGTCTCAGTGTCTCTGGTTCTCAGGGTCTCAGTGCCTCAGTGCCTCAGTGTCACAGCGTCTCAGTGTCTCAGCATCTCAGTGTCTCAGCGTCTCAGTGTCTCAGCGTCTCAGGGTCTCAGGGTTTCAGGGTCTCAGTGTCGCAGGGTCTCAAGGTCTCAGGGTCTCTGGGTTCATGGGTCTCAGTGTCTCAGGATCTCAGTGTCATAGGATCTGAGGGTCTCAAGGTCTCAGTGTCTCAATGTCTCAGGGCCTCAGTTTCTCAGTGTCTCAGGGTCTCTGGGTCTCAGGGTCTCTGGGCATCAGTGTCTCTGGGTCTCGGCGTCTATGAGTCTCTGGGTCTGAGAGTTTCTGGGTATCTGGGTCTCAGTTTCACAGGGTCTAAACGTCTCAGTGTCTCAGTGTCTCAGTGTCTCAGTGCCTCAGAGTCTCAGTGCCTCAGAGTCTCAGCGACCCAGGGCCTCAGTGTCTCAGTGTCACAGGGTCTCTGTGTCTCAGGGACTCTGGTTCTCTGGGCCTCAGAGTCTCAGTGTCTTGGGTCTCAGTTTCTCAGTGTCTCAGTATCTCAGTGTCTCAGGGTCTCAGTTTCTCAGTGTCTAAGTGTCTCTGGTTCTCAGGGTCTCAGTGTCTCAGTGTCACAGCATCTCAGTGTCTCAGCGTCTCAGTGTCTCAGGGTCTCAGTGTCTCAGTGTCACAGCATCTCAGTGTCTCAGCATCTCAGTGTCTCAGGGTCTCAGTGTCGCAGGGTCTCAAGGTCTCAGGGTCTCTGAGTTCATGGGTCTCAGGGTCTCTGGGTTCATGGGTCTCAGGGTCTCAGGGACTCTGGGTCTCTGGGTCTGTGTGTCTCTGGGTCTCTGGGACTCAGGGTCTCAGGGTCTCTGGGTCTCTTGTTCTCAGTGTCTCAATTTATCAGGGTCTCAGTGTCTCAATGCCTCAGGGTTTAGTGTCTCAGTATCTCAGGGTCTCAGGGTCTCTGGGTCTCTAGGTCTCTGTGTCTCAGGGTCTCATTGTCTCAGCGTCTCATTGTCTCATGGTCTTAGTGTCTCAGTATCTCAGGGTCTCAGGGTCTTTGGGTCTCTTTGTCTCAGTGTCTCAGGATCAGGGTTCTCTGGATCTCAGTGTCTCAGGGTCTCTGGGTCTCTTTGTCTCAGAGTCTCAGAGTCTCAGTGTCTCAGGGTCTCGGTGTCTCAGTGTCTCAGGGTCAATGAGTCTTTCGGACTCTGGGCCTCAGTGTCGCAGTGTCTCAGGGCCACTGGGTCTCTGGTTCTCTGGGTCTCAGTGTCTCAGTGTCTCAGAGTCTCAGGGTCTCAGGGTATCTGTGTGTGTGGGTCTCTGGGTCTCTGTGTCTCTGGGTCTCTGGATCTCTGGGTTTCAGGGCCTCAGTGTCTCTGGGTCTCTGTGTCTCAGGGTCTCTGGTTCTCTGGGTCTCCGTGTCTCTGTGTCTCAGGGTCTCTGGGCCTCTGGATCTCAGTGTCTCAGGTCTCTGGGTCTCTGAGTCTCTGGACCTCAGGGTCTCTGGGTCTAATGGTCTCTGGGTCTCAGGGTCGCTGTGTCTCTGTGTCCCTGTGTCTCAGGGTCTCAGGGTCTCTGAGTCACAGGGTCTCTGGGTCTCTGGTCTCTGGATCTTTGGGTCTCAGCGTCTCAGTGCCTCCAGGTCTCCAGTTCTCAGGGTCTCCAGGAGTCAGGGTCTCCGGGTCTCTGGGTCTCTGGGTCACGAGGTCTCTGCGTCTCTGTGTCTCTGTGTCTCTGTGTCTCAGTGTCTCAGATTCTCAGTGTCTCTGTGTCTCTGTGTCTCAGTGTCTCAGAGTCACAGAGACTCAGTGTCTCTGTGCCTCAGTGTCTCAGTGCCCCACAGTCTCAGAGTCACAGTGTCTCTGTTTCTCAGAGACTCAGAGTCTCAGTGTCTCACTGTCTCTGTGTCTCCATGTCTCAGAGTCAGTGTCTCTGTGTCTCTGTGCCTCAGCGTCTCAGTGTCTCAGAGTCTCAGTGTCTCCATGTCTCAGAGTCTCAGTGTCTCAATGTCTCAGAATCTCAGAGTCTCAGTGTCTCATGTCTCAGAGACTCAGAGTCTCAATGTCTCAGTGTCTCAGAGTCTCAGTGCCTCAGAGTCTCAGTGCCTCTGTGTCTCAGTGTCTCAGTGTCTCAGGGTCTCAGGGTGTCAGTGTCTCAGGGTCTCTGGGCCTCTGTGTCTCAGAGTCTCAGAGTCTCTTGGTCTCTGTGTCTCAGTATCTCAGGGTGTCTGTGTCTCTGCGCCTCTGGGTCTCAGTGTTGCATTGCCTCTGGGACCCAGGGTCAGTGGGTCTCAGTATCTCAGGGTCTCTAGTCGCTACGTCTCTGCATCTCAGGGTCTCTGGGTCCCTTTGTCTTAGTGTCTCAGGGTCTCTGGGTCACTGCATCTCTGGGTCACCGTGTCTCAGGGTCTCTGGGTCTCAGTTTCTCTGTGTGCCTGGGTCTCTGGGTGTCTGGGTTAGTGGATCTCTGGGTCTCTGGTCTAAGGGTCTCAGGGTCTCTGGGTCTCAGGGACTCAGTGTTTCAGGGTCTCAGCGTCTCTGGGTCTCTGGGCCTCAGTGTCTCAGCGTCTCAGGGTCTCAGTGTCTCAATGTCTCCGACTCACAGAGTCTCAGTGGCTCATTGTCTCAGGGTCTCTGGTTCTCTGGGTCTCTTGGTCTCTGGGCCTCAGGGTCTCTGGGTCTCTGGGTCTTTCGGTCTCTGGGTCTCTGGGTCTCAGTGCTTCTGGGTCTCTGGGTCTCTGTGTCTCAGTGTCTCAGAGTCTCAGTGACTCAGTGTCTCAGGATCTTAGGGTCTCAGTGTCTCAGGTTCTCTGGGTCCCTGGGTCTCTGTGTCTCTTGGTCCCTGGGTCTCTGTGTCTCTTGGTCTCTGTATCTCAATGTCTCCAGGACTCAGGGTCTCAGTGTCTCAGTGTATCAGGGTCTCAAGATCTCGGGGTCTCTTGATCTCTGGGTCTCTGCGTCTCTTGGTCTCTGGGTCTCGGGGTCTCTGTGTCTCAGTGTCTCTGGGTGTCAGGGTCTCAGAGTCTCTGGGTCGCAGTGTCTCAGGGTCTCAATATCTCTGGGTCTCCGGGTGTCAGGGTCTCTCGATTTCTCAGTCTGTGCGTCTCTGTGTCTCAGTGTCTCAAGGTCTCTGTGTCTAAGGGTCTCCGGGTCTCTGAGTCTCAGGGTCTCAGTGTCTCAGGGTCTCAGCGTTTCTGGGTCACTGATTCCCTGGGTTTTAGCGTCTCTGGGTTTCTGAGCCTCAGTGTCTCAGGGTCTCAGAGTCTCTGTGTCTCAGTGTCTCAATGTCTCAGGGTCTCTGTGTCTATGGGTCTCTGTGTCTCTGTGTCTCAGGACCTCAGAGTCTTAGTGTCTCAGTGTCTCCGAGTCTCAGAGTATCAGTGTCTCATTGTCTCCGAGTCTAAGAGTCTCAGTGTCTCAGAATCTCAGATTCTCAGTGTCTCAGTGTCTCTGAGTCTAAGAGTTTCAGTGTCTCAGTGTCTCAGTGTCTCAGAATCTCAGAGTCTCAGTGTCTCGTGTCTCAGTGTCTCAGTGTCTCAGAGACTCAGAGTCTCAGAGTCTCAGTGCCTCAGAATCTCAGTGCCTCTGTGTCTCAGAGTCTCACTGTCAACGCGTCTCAGGGTCTCTTGGTCTCTTGGTCTCAGTGTCTCAGGGTCTCTGGGTCTCTGTGTCTCAGTGTCTCATTGTCTCAGGTTCTCTGGGTCTCTGTGTCTCTGCGTCCCTGGGTCTCAGTGTCGCATTGTCTCAGGGACACAGGGTCCCTGGGTCTCAGTATCTCAGGGTCTCTGGTTCACTGCATCTCTGCGTATCAGGGTTCTCTGTGTCTCTTTGTCTTAGTGTCTCAGGATCTCTGCATCTCTGGGTCTCTGGGTCTCCGTGTCTCTGTATCTCAGGGTCTCAGGGTCTCTGCGTCTCACTGTCTCAGGGTCTCTGGGTCTCAGTTTCTCTGTGTCTCTGGGTGTTTGGATCTCTGGGTCTCTGGTCTCAGGGCCTCAGGGCCTCTGGGTCTCTGGGTGTCTGGGTATCAGGGTCTCAGTGTCTCAGGGTCTCTGGGTGTCTGTGTCTCAGGGTCTCAGTGTCTTAGGGTCTCAGGGTCTCTGGGTCTCTGGTTCTCAGTGTCTCAGCGTCTCACGGTCTCAGGGTCTCAATGTCTCAATGTCTCCGGGTCTCAGGGTCTCTGGTTCTCTGGGTCTCTTGGTCTCAGGGTCTCAGGGTCTCTGGGTCTCAGTGTCATTGGGTCTCTGGGTCTTTGTGTGTCAGAGCCTCAGTGTCTCAGTGTCTCAGGGTCTCTGGGTCTCTAGGTCTTTCTGTCTCTGGGTCTCAGTGTTTCTGGGCCTCTGGGCCTCTATGTCCCAGTGTCTCAGTGACTCAGTGTCTCAGGATCTCAGGGTCTCAGTGCCTCAGAGTCTCTGGGTCCCTTGGTCTCTGGTTCTCTGGTTCTCTGGGTTTCTGGGTCTCTGTCTCTCAGTGTCTCAGGGTCTCTGGTTCCCTGTATCTCAGTGTCTCTGGGTCTCAGTGTCTTTGGGTCTCTGGGTCTCAGGGTCAATGGGTCTCTGAATCTTTGATTCTCAGCGTCTCAGTGTCTCAGGGTCTCTGGGTCTCAGTGTCTCAGGGTCTCAGCATCTCAGGGACTCTGGGTCTCAGTGTCTCTGCGTCTCATGGTCGCAGGTTCTCTGGGCATCAGGTTCTCTGGGTCCCTGGATTTTGCGGTCTCTGGGTCTCAGTGTCTCTGGGTCTCAGTGTCTCAGGGTCTCAGCATCTCAGTGTCTCTGCGTCTCTGTGTCTCTGGGTCTCTGGGTCTCTGGATATCTGGGTATGTGGGTCACTGTGTCTCAGGGTCTCAGGATCTTAGTGTCGGAGTGTCTCAGGTTCTCTGCGTCTCTGGTCTCTGGGTCTCAGTGTCTCTGGGTCTCTGTGTCTCAGGGTCGCAGGGTCTCAGTGTCTCGCGGTTTCTGGGTCTCAGTGTCTCTGTGTCTCAAAGACTCAGGGTCTCAGGGTCTCTTTGTCTCAGTGTCTCAGACTCTCAGTGTCTCTGTGTCTCAGAGTCTCAGTGTCTCAGACTCACAGAGTCTCAGACTCTCAGAGTCTCAGTCTCAGTGTCTCAGTGTCTCAGACACTCAGTGTCTCAGTGTCTCAGAGTCTCAGAGTCTCAGTCTCAATGTCTCAGACTCTTCGTGTCTCTGTATCTCTGTGTCTCAGAATCTCAGTGTCTCAGTGTCTCAGTGTCTCCGAGTCTCAGAGCCTCAGTGTCTCAGGTTCTCAGCCTCTCAGGGTCTCTTGGTTTAAGTGTCTCAGGGTCTCTGGGTCTCTGTTTCTCAGTGCCTCATTGTCTCAGGTTCTCTGGGTCTCTGGATCGCTGGGTCGCAGTGTCTCAGAGTCTCTGTGTCTCAGTGTCTCAGTGTCTCAGGGTCTCAGTGTCTCAGGGTCTCTGTGTCTCTGGGTCTCTGGATCTCTGTGTCTCTGTGTCTTAGGGTCTCAGGGTCTCTGGGTCTCAATTTCTCAGGGTCTCAGCGTGTCAGTGTCTCCGGTTCTCAGTGGCTCATTGTCTCAGGGTCTCTTTATGGCTTTAAATTAAGGGGGGGTAGCTACAGGACGGATGTCAGGGGTAGGTTCTTTACCCAGCGGGTGGTGAGGGATTGGAATGCCCTGCCTGCTGCAGTTGTAAATGCGTCTAGTTTGGGGGCGTTTAAGAGATCTCTGGATAGGTTTATGGACGAAAAGGGATTGGTATAGGCTAGTGGGTCATTGTTTTTGTAACTGGTCGGCGCAACATCGTGGGCCGAAGGGCCTGTTCTGAGCTGTAATGTTCTATGTTCTATGTTCTATGTTCTTGTTCTCTGGGTCTCTGTGTCGAAGGGTCTCTGGGTCTCTGGGCCTCTGGGTCTCAGTGTCTCAGTGTCTCAGGGTCTCGGGGTCTCTGATTCCCTGGGTTTTAGCATCTCTGGGTTTCTGAGTCTCAGTGTCTCAGGGTCTCAGTGTCTCAGGGTCTCTGTGTCTCAGTGTCTCAGTGCCTCTGTGTTTCAGGGTCTCAGTGTCTCAGGGCCAAAGTGTCTTAGTCACTCAGGGTCTCAGCGTCTCAGTGTCTCAGGGGCTCAGTGTCTTGGTGTCTCAGAGTCTCAGTGTCTCAGTGTCTGAGGGTCTCAGTTTCTCAGTGTCTCAGTGTCTCAGGGTCTCAGTGTGTCTGGGTCTCAGGGTCTCAGTTCTCCGGGTCTCTGGGTCTGTGGGTCTGTTGATGTCTGGGTCTCAGGATCTCTGGGTCTCAGTTTCTCAGGGTCTCTGATTCTCTGGGTCTCAGTGTCTCAGTTTCTCAGGGCCTCTGTGTCTCAGTATCTCAGTGTCTCAGGGTCTCTGGGTCTCAGTGTCTCTGCGTATCTGGGTGTCTGGTTCTCTGGGTCTCTGGGTCTCAGTGTGTCTATGTCTCAGTGTCTCATGGTCTGAGTGTTTCAGTGTCTCAGTGTGTCAGTGTCTCAGGGACTGGGTCTCTGGGTCACAGTGTCAAAGGGTCTCAGTGCCTCAGGGTCGCAGTGTCTTAGGGTCTCAGTGTCCCTGAGTCTCTGGGTCTCTTGGACTCTGTGTCTCAGGGTCTCAGTGTCTCAGTGTCTCAGGCTCTTAGTGTCTCAGGGTCTCAGTGTCTCAGGGTCTTAGTGACTCAGGGTCTCAGGGTGTCAGTGCTTCTGCGATGTGGGTCTCAGGGTTTCATTGTCTAAGGGTCTCAGGGTCTCAGTGTCTCAGTGCCTCAGTGTCTTAGATTCTCATGGTCTCAGTGTCTCAGTTTCTCAGTTTCTCAGGGTCTCAGTGTTTCAGTGTCTCAGGGTCTCAGGGCCTCAGTGTCACAGTGTTCAAGGGTCTCAGTGTCTCCGTGTCTCAGGGTCTCTGGTTTCTGGGTCTGTGTCTCAGGGTCTCAGGGTCTCATGGTCTCAGTGTATCTGGGTCTCAGTGTCTCAGTGTCTCACGGTCTCAGTGCCTCAGATTCTCAGTGCCTCATGGTCTCAGGGTCTCAGTTACATAGGGTCTCAGTGTCTCAGTGTCTCAGGGTCCCTGTGTCTCAGTGTCTCAGGGTCTCTGGTTCTCTGGGTCTCAGTGCCTCAGTGTCTCGGGGTCTCAGTGTCTCAGTGTCTCAGGGTTTCAGGGTCTCAGGGTCTCTGGTTCTCTGGGTCTCAGTGTCTCAGTGTCTCTGGGTCTCTCTGTCTGTGTGTGTCAGTGTTTCAGTGTCTCAGGGTCTGGGTCTCTGGGTCTTTGGGTTTCAGTGTCTCAGTGTCTCAGGGTCTCTGTGCCTCTGGGTCTCTGGGTCTCAGTGTCTCAGTATCTCAGGAACTCTGGGTCTCTGGGTCTCAGTGTCTCAGTGTCTCAGGTTCTCTGTGTCTCTGGGTCTCAGTGTCTCAGGGTCTCTGGGTCTCTGGGTCTCAGGGTTTCAGTGTGTCAGTGTCTCAGTGTCTCAGGGTCTCTGGTTCTCTGGGTCACAGCGTCTCAGGGTCTCAGTGCCTCAGTTCGCAGGGTGTCAAGGTCTCAGGGTCTTTCGGTTCATGGGTCTTAGGGTCTCAGTGTCTCAGTGTCTCAGGATCTCAGGGTCTCTGGGTCTGTGTGACTCAGGGTCTCCGGGTCTCAGTGTCTCAGTGTCTCAGTGACTCAGTGCCTCTGTGTCTCTTATTCTCAGGGTCTCAATTTCTCAGGGCCTCAGTGTCTCAATGTCTCAGGTCTTTGTGTCTCAGTGTCTCAGGGTTTTTGTGTCTCAGGGTCTCAGGGTCTCTGGGTCTCAGTGTCTCAGTGTCTCAGGGTCTCATGTTCTCTGTCTCAATGGCTCAGTGTCACAGTGTCGCAGCGTCTCTGGGTCTCTGGGTCTGTGTCTCAGCGTCTCTGGGTCTCTGGGTCTCAGTGTCTCAGCGTCTCAGTGTCTCAGTGTCTCTGCGTCTCTGGGTCTCTGTGTCTCTGAGTCTCAGTGTCTCAGTTTCTCAGGGTCTCAGGGCCTCTGGGTCTCTGGGTCTCAGTTTCTCAGTGTCTCAGGGTCTCAGGGTCTCAGGGCCTCTGGGTCTCTGTGACTCAGGGTCTCAGGGCCTCTGGGTCTCTGGGTCTCACTGTCTCAGGGCCTCTGGGTCACTGTCTCTCAGGGTCTCAGGGTCTCAGTGCCTCAGGGTCTCAGGGTCTCAGGGCCTATAGGTCTCAGGGTCTCAGGGTCTCTGTGTCTCAGGGCCTCTGGGTCACTGGGTCTCAGGGTCTCAGGGCTCTGGGTCTCTGTGTCTCAGGGTCTCAGGGTCTCAGGGCCTCTGGGTCACTGGGTCTCTGAGTCACAGTATCTCAGTGTCTCAGGGTCTCAGGGCCTCTGGGTATCTGTGTCTCAGGTTCTCATGGCCTCTGGGTCTCAGGGTCTCAGTGTCTCAGGGTCTCAGGGCCTCTGGGTCTCTGTGTCTCATGGTCTCAGGGCCTCTGGGTCTCAGGGTCTCTGTGTCTCAGGGCCACTGGGTCTCTGTGTCTCAGGGTCTCAGGGCCTCTGGGTCTCAGGGTCTCTGTGTCTCAGGGTCTCAGGGCATCTGGGTCTCTGTGTCTCAGGGTCTCAGGGCCTCTGTGTCTCTGTGCCTCTGAGTCTCAATGTCTCAGTGTCTCAGGGTCTCAGGGCCTCTGGGTCTCTGGGTCTCAATGTCTCAGTGCCTCAGGGTCTCAGGGACTCAGGGCCTCTGATCTCTGTGTCTCAGTGTCTCAGGGTCTCAGCGCCTCTGGGTCTCTGTGTCTCAGTGTCTCAGGGTCTCAGGGCCTCTGGGTCTCTGGGTCTCAGGTTCTCAGGGCCTCTGGGTCTCAGGGTCTTAGGGTCTCAGGGTCTTTGGGTCTCACGGTCTCTGAGTCTCAATGTCTCAGTGTCTCAGGGTCTCAGGGCCTCTGGGTCTCTGTGTCTCAGGGCCTCACTGTCTCAGGGCCTCAGGGCCTCAGGGTCACTGTGTCTCAGGGTCTCAAGGCCGTTTGTCTCAGGGTCTCAGGGCCTCTGGGTCTCTTGGTCTCTGAGTCTCAATCCCTCAGTGTCTCAGGGTCTCAGGGCCTCAGGGCCTCTGGGTCTCTGTGTCTCAGGGTCTCAGGGTCTCAGGGCATCTGGGTCTCTATGTCTCAGGGTCTCAGGGCCTCTGGGTCTCTGCGTCTCATTGTCTCAGGGTCTCAGGGCCTCTGGGTCTCAGGGTCTCTGTGTCTCAGGGCCTCTGGGTCTCTGTGTCTCAGGGTCTCAGGGCCTCTGGGTCTCAGGGTCTCTGTGTCTCAGGGTCTCAGGGCATCTGGGTCTCTGTGTCTCAGGGTCTCAGGGCCTCTGTGTCTCTGTGCCTCTGAGTCTCAATGTCTCAGTGTCTCAGGGTCTCAGGGCCTCTGGGTCTCTGGGTCTCAATGTCTCAGTGCCTCAGGGTCTCAGGGACTCAGGGCCTCTGATCTCTGTGTCTCAGTGTCTCAGGGTCTCAGCGCCTCTGGGTCTCTGTGTCTCAGTGTCTCAGGGTCTCAGGGCCTCTGGGTCTCTGGGTCTCAGGTTCTCAGGGCCTCTGGGTCTCAGGGTCTTAGGGTCTCAGGGTCTTTGGGTCTCACGGTCTCTGAGTCTCAATGTCTCAGTGTCTCACGGTCTCAGGGCCTCTGGGTCTCTGTGTCTCAGGGCCTCACTGTCTCAGGGCCTCAGGGCCTCAGGGTCACTGTGTCTCAGGGTCTCAAGGCCGTTTGTCTCAGGGTCTCAGGGCCTCTGGGTCTCTTGGTCTCTGAGTCTCAATGCCTCAGTGTCTCAGGGTCTCAGGGCCTCAGGGCCTCTGGGTCTCTGTGTCTCAGGGTCTCAGGGTCTCAGGGCATCTGGGTCTCTATGTCTCAGGGTCTCAGGGCCTCTGGGTCTCTGCGTCTCATTGTCTCAGGGTCTCAGGGCCTCTGGGTTTCAGGGTCTCAGTGTCTCAGGGTCTTAGGGTCTCAGGGCCTCTAGGTCGCAGGGACTCAGTCCCTCAGGGTCTCGAGGTCTCTGTGTCTCAGGGTCTCAATGCCTCTGGGTCTCTGAGTCTCAATGTCTCAGTGTCTCAGGTTCTCAGGGTCTCACGGCCTCTAGGTCTCAGGGTCTCAGTGTCTCAGGGTCTCTGTGTCTCAGTGTCACAGACTCTCAGGGTCTCAGGGTCTCTGGGTCTCCAGGTCTCTGGGTCTCTGTGTCTCAGGGTCTCAGGACCTCAGGGCCTCTGGGTCTCAGCGTCTCAGTGTCTCAGTGTCTCAGGTTCTCAGGGCCTCTGGGTCTCTGTGTCTCAGGGTCTCAGGGTCTCTCGGTCTCAGGGTCTCAGTGCCTCAGGGTCTCAGGGTCTCAGGGCCTATCGGTCTCAGGGTCTCAGGGTCTCTGGGTCTCTGGGTCTCAGTGTCTCAGGGCTCTGGGTCTCTGTGTCTCAGGGTCTCAGGGTCTCAGGGCCTGTGGCTCACTGGGTCTCTGAGTCACAGTGTCTCAGTGTCTCAGGGTCTCAGGGCCTCAGGGTCTCTGTGTCTCAGGGCCTCAGGGCCTCAGGGCCTCAGGACCTCTGGGTCTCTGGGTCTCAGGGCCTCAGGGTCTCTGTGTCTCAGGGTCTCAGGGTCTCTGGGTCTCTGTGTCTCACTGGCTCCGGGCCTCTGGGTCACTGTCTCTCAGGGTCTCAGGGCCTCTCGGTCTCAGGGTCTCTGTGTCTCAGGGCCTCAGGGCCTCTGGGTTTCTGGGTCTCAGTTTCTCAGTGTCTCAGGGTCTCAGGGTCTCAGGGCCTCTGGGTCTCTGTGTCTCAGGTTCTCAGGGCCTCTGGGTCTCTGTGTCTCAGTGTCTCAGGGCCTCTGGGTCACTGTCTCTCAGGGTCTCAGTGCCTCAGCGTCTCAGGGTCTCAGGGCCTATGGGTCTCAGGGTCTCAGGGTCTCTGAGTCTCTGTGTCTCAGGGTCTCAGGGCCTCTGGGTCTCTGGGTCTCTGGGTCTCAGGGTCTCAGGGGCTCTGGGTCTCTGTGTCTCAGGGTCTCAGGGCCTCTGGGCCTCTGGGTCTCTGTGTCTCTGAGTCTCAGTGTCTCAATGTCTCAGGGTCTCAGGGCATCTGGGTGTCTGGGTCTCAATTTCTCAGTGTCTCAGGGTCTCAGGTTCTCTGTGTCTCAGGGTCTCAGGGCCTCTGGGTCTCTGTGTCTCAGGGTCTCAGGATCTCAGGGCCTCTGGGTCTCTGTGTCTCACTGTCTCAGGGCCTCTGGGTCACTTTCTCTCAGGTTCTCAGGGCCTCTCGGTCTCAGGGTCTCCGTGCCTCAGTGTCTCAGGGCCTCTGGGTGCCTGTGTCTCAGGTCCTCTGGGTCTCAGGGTCTCAGTGTCTCAGCGTCTCAGTGTCTCAGTGTCTCTGCGTCTCTGTGTCTAAGTGTCGCCGTGTCTCAGGGCCTCTGGGAGTCTAGGTCTATGGGCCACTGGGTCTCAGGGTCTCAGGTTCTCTGTGTCTCAGTGTCTCAGTGTCTCCGGGTCTCTGGGTTCTCTGGGTCTCAGGGTCTCTGGGTTTTCTGGGTCTCAGTGTCTTAGTGTCTCAGGGTCTCTGGGTCTCAGGTTCTCAGGGTCTCTGGGTCTCTTTGACTCAGAGTCTCTGGGTCTCAGTGTCTCAGGGACTTGGTGTCTCAGTGTCTCATGGTCACTGAGTCTTTCGGTCTCTGGGTCTCACTGTCACAGTGTCTCAGGGCCTCTTGGTCTCTGGTTCTCTGGGTCTCAGTGTCTCAGGGTCTCCGGGTCTCTGTGTGTGTGGGTCTCTGGGTCTCTGGATCTCTGGGTTTCAGGGTCTCAGGGCCTCAGTGTCTCAGGGTCTCATTTTCTCAGTGTCTCAGCTTTTCAATGTCCCAGGGTGTCAGTTTCTCAGTGTCTCAGGGTCTCTGTGCCTCAGTGTCTCAGGGTCTCTGGTTCTCTGGATCTCAGCGTCACAGCGTCTCAGTGTCTCATTGTGTCAGCCTCTCATTGGCTCATTGTCTCAGGTTCTCAGCTTCTCAGTGTCTCAGTGTCTCAGGGTCTCAGCGTCTCAGGGTCTCTGGATCTCTGGGTCTCAGGGTCTCAGTGTCTCAGGATCTCAGTGTCTCAGGGTCTCTGGATCTCTGGGTCTCAGGGTCTCAGTATCTCAGTGTCACAGGGTCTCTGGGTATCTGGGTCTCTGGTTCACTGGGTGTCAGGGTCTCTGAGTTTCAGTGTTTCAGTGTCCCAGTGTCTCTGGTTCTCAGTGTCTCAGTTTCTCAGGGTCTCTGGGTCTCAGTGTCTCAGTGTCTCAGAGTCTCAGAGTCATAGGGCCTCAGGGTCTCAAGGTCTCAGTGTCTCATTTTCTCAAGGTCTCAGTCTCTCAGTATCTCTGGGTCTCAGAGTCTCCGTGTCTCAGGGGCTCAGGGCCACAGTGTCTCAGTGTCTGAGTGTCTCAGGGTCTCAGAATCTCTGGGTCTCTGTGTCTCAGTGTCTCTGGGTCTCAGGGTCTCAGGATCTCAGTGTCTCACTGTCTCAGGGTCTCTGGGTCTCAGGGTCTCTGGGTCTCGGCATCTGTGGGTCTCTGGGTCTGAGAGTTTCTGGGTCTCTGGCTCTCAGTTTCACAGGGTCTCAGGGTCTAAAGTTCTCAGTGACGCAGTGTCTTAGTGTCTCAGCTTCTCAGTGTCACAGCGTCTCAGTGTCTCAGCGTCTCTGTGCCTCAGGGTCTCAGTGCCTCAGGGTCTCAGGATCTCAGTGACCCAGAGTCTCAGTGTCTCAGTGTCACAGGGTCTCTGTGTATCAGTGTCTCAGGGTCTCTGGTTCTCTGGGTCTCAGTGTCTCAGGGTCTCTGGGTCTCAGGTTCTTCGTGTCTCTAAGTGTCAGTGTCTCTGTTTCTCAGGGACTCTGGGACTCTGGGTCTCTGTGTCTCAAGGTCTCAGGGTCTCTGGGTCTCTGTGTCTCAGGGTCTCATTGTCTCAGTGTCTCATGGTCTCAGCTGTTCAGTGTCTCAGGGTCTCACTGTGTCAGTGTCTCAGTGTCTCAGTATCTCAGGGTCTCAGAGTCTCAGTGCCTCAGGGTCTCTGTGTCTCAGTGTCTCTGTGTCTCAGAGTGTTTGTGTCTCTGTGTCTCAGTGTCTCAGAGTCTCAGTATCTCAGTGTCTCTGTGTATCAGTGTCTCAGAGTCTCAGTGTCTCTGTGTCTCTTGTCTCAGTTTCTCAGTGTATCTGTGTCTCTGTGTCTCAGTGTCTTAGTGTCTCAGCTTCTCGGTGTCACAGCGTCTCAGTGTCTCAGTGCCTCAGGGTCTCAGTGCCTCAGGGTCTCAGTGCCTCAGGGTCTCAGGGTCTCAGTGACCCAGAGTCTCAGTGTCTCAGTGTCACAGGGTCTCTGTGTATCAGTGTCTCAGGTTCTCTGGGTCTCTGGGTCTCAGTGTCACAGGGTCTCTGTGTCTCAGTGTCTCAGTGCCTCAGTGCCTCTGTGTCTCAGTGTCTCAGAGTCTCAGTGTCTCTGTGCCTCTGCGTCTCTTGTCTCAGTTTCTCAGTGTATCTGTGTCTCTGTGTCTCTGTGTCTCAGAGACTCAGTGTCTCAGTGCCTCAGTGCCTCTGTGTCTCAGTGTCAATGAGTCTCTGTGACTCAGTGTCTCTGTGTCTCTGCGTCTCACTGTCTCAGAGTCTCAGTGTCTCAGAGTCTCAGTGTCCCTGTGTCTCAGAGTCTCAGAGTCTCTGTGTCTCTTTGTCTCAGTGTCTCTTTGTCTCTGTGTCTCAGTGTCTCTGTGTCTCAGTGTCTCTGTGTATCAGTGTCTCAGTGTCTCAGAGTATCTGGGTCCCAGGGTCTCTGGTCTCTGGGTCTCTGTGTCTCTGGGTCTCAGTGTCTCAGTTTCTCAGGGTCTCTTTGTCTCTGGGTCTCAGTGTCTCTGGGTATCTGGCTCTCAGTTTCTCAGGGTCTCAGTGTCCCTGGGTCTCTGTGTCTCAGTGTCTCAGTGACTCAGGGTCTCTGGGTCTCAGGGTCTCTGGGTCTCAGTTTCTCTGGGTCTCAGGGCGTCTGGATCTCAGTGTCTCAGGGTCTCAGGGTCTCTGGGACTCAGTGCCTCGGTGTGGCAGTGTCTCTGTGTCTCAGCTTTGATGGGTCTCTGTGTATCAGTGTCTCATGGTCTCAGTGTCTCAGGGTCTCAGGGTCATTGGGTGTCTGCGTCTCAGTGTCTCAGGGTCTCTGGGTCTCTGTGTCTCAGTGTCTGACTGTCTCTGGCTCTCTGGATCTCAGTGTCTCTGGGTCTCAGTGTCTCAGGGACTCTGGGTCTTAGTGTCTCTGTGTCGTTGGGTCTCTGGGTCTCTGGGAGTCAGTTTCTCAGGGTCTCTGGGTTCAGTATCTCAGTGTCTCAGGGTCTCAGTATCTCAGTGTGTCATGGTCTCAGTGTTGCAATGTCTCACGGTCCCTGGGTCTCTGTGTCTCAGGGTCTCAGGGTCTCTGGGTCACTGTGTGTCTGGGTCTCAGTGTCTCAGTGTTTCAGGGTCTCTGGATCTCTGGTTCTCTGGGTCTCCTGATCTGTGGGTCTCACTGTCTCTGTGTCTCAGGGTCTCTGTGTCTCAGTTTCTCAGGGTCTCTGCGTCGTTGTGTCTCAGTGCCTCAGGGACTCAGTGTCTCAGGGACTCAGTGTCTCAGGGTCTCAGTGTCTCAGTGCCTCAGGGTCTTAGTGCCTCCGTGCCCCAGGGCCTCAGTGTCTCCGTGTCTCAGGGTCTCTTGGTCTCTGGGTCACAATTTCTCAGTGTCTCAGGGACTCATGGTCTCAGCGTGTCAGCTCTCAGTGTCTCAGGGTCTCAGTGTCTCAGGGTCTCTGGGACACAGTGTCTCAGTGTTTCAGGGTCTCAGGATCTCCGGGTCTCTGGGTCTCTGGGTCACATTTTCTCAAGGTCTCAGGGCCTCAGGGTCTCAGTGTCTCAGGGTCTCAGTCTCTCAGTGTCTCCGTGAATCAGCGTCTCAGAGTTTCAGCTCTCAGTGTCTCACTGTCACATTGTCTCAGTGATTCAGGGCCTCAGCATCTCAGGGTCTCAGTGTCTCAGTTTCTCAGGGTCTCAGTGTCTCAGGGTTTCAGGGTCTAGGTTTTCTGTGTCTCAGTGTCTCAGGGTCTCAGGGTTTCAGGGTTGCAGTGTCTCAATGTCTCAGGATCGAAGTGTCTCAGTGTCGCAGTGTCTGAGTGTCACAGGGTCTCAGGGTCTCTGCTTCTCAGGGTCTCTGGGTCTCAGTTTCTCAGGGTCTCTGTGGCTCAGTGCCTCAGGGTCTCAGGTTCTCAGGGTCTCTGGGTCACTGCGTGTCTCGGTCTCTGTGTCTCTGTGTCTCAAGGTTTCAGGGTCTCAGTGTCTCAGTGTCTCTGTGTTTCAGGGTCTCAGTGCCTCAGGGTCACAGGGTCTCAGTGTCTCAGGGTCTCAGGGTCCCTGGATCTCTCGTTCTCAGGGTTTCTGGGTCTCACTTTCTATGTGTCTCAGGGTCTCCGTCTCTCAGGGTCTGAGGGTCTCAGTGTCTCAGTGTCTCAGGGTCTCAGTGTCTCCGGGTCTCTGGTTCCCTGGGCCCCAGGGTCTCATGTCTCAGTGTGTCATTGTCTCAGGTTCTCAGTGTCTCATTTTCTCAGGGTCTCTGGGTCTCAATGTCTCAGGTTCTCAATGTCTCATGGTCACATTGTCTCAATGTCTCAGGTTCTCAATGTCTCAGGGTCTCAGTTTCACAGTGTCTCAGAGTCTCAGGGACTCAGAGTTTCAGTGTCTCAGTGTGTCAGGGGCTCAGGGCATCAGTGCCTCAGTGTCTCCGTGTCTCACTGTCTCAGGGTCTCAGTGTCTCACTGTCTCTGGGTCTCAGTGTCTCAGTGTCTCAGTGTCTCAGGGTCTCTGTGTATCAGTGTCTCAGGGTCTCAGTGTCTCGGGGAATCTGGGTCTCAGAGTCTCAGCTCTCAGTTTCACAGGGTCTCTGTGTCTCACTGTCTCAATGTCTCAGTGTTTCAGGGTCTCAGTGTCCCAGTGTCTCAGGGTCTCTGGGTTTCTGTGTCTCACTGTCCCTGGGAATCAGTGTCTCAGTTTCTCAGGTTCTCTGGGCACCATGGTCACAGGGTCTCTGTGTCACTGGGTCTCTGGGTCTCAGTGTCTCAGGGTCTCAATGTCTCAGTGTCTCAGGGTCTCAGAGCCTCAGTGTCTCGTTGTCTCAGGGGCTCAGGTTCTCAGTGTTTCAAGGTCTCTCGGTCTCAGAGTCTCAGTTTCTCACTGTCTCAGTGGCTCTCTGTCTCAGGATCTCAGTGTCTCTGGGTCTCAGGGTCTCTGGGTCTCAGTGTCTCAGTGTCTCAGGATCTCAGGGTTTCAGGTTTGCAGTGTCTTAGTGTCTCAGTGTCGGAGGGTCTCAGTGTCTCAGTGTCGGAGGTTCTCAGTGTCTCAGTGTCTCAGCCTCTCTGAGTCTCAGGGTCTCTGGGTCTCAGAGTCTCAGTGTCTCAGTGTCTCTGGGTATCAGTGTCGCAGTGTCTCAGTGTCTCAGGGTGTCAGGGACTCAGGGTCTCAATGTCTCAGGGTCTGAGTGTCTCATGTCTCAGTATCTCAGGGTCTCAGTGTCTCAGTTTCTCAGGGTCTCAGGGTCTCTGGGTCTCGGGGTCTCTGTGTCTCAGTGTCTGAATGTCTAAGTGTCTCGGGGTCTCAGGTCTCTGTGAATCTGGGTTTCTGGGTCTCAGGGTCTCTGGGCCTCAATGTCTCAGGGTCTCAGGATCTCAGTGTCTCAGTATCCCTGGGTTTCGGGTCACTGGTTGTCTCGGTCTCTGTGATTCAGTGTTACAGTGTCACAGGGTCTCTGGGTGCCTGGGTCTCAGAGTCTCTGGGTCTCTGGATCTCTGGATCTCTGCGTCTCAGTGTCTCAGTCTCTCAGTGTCTCAGGGTCTCATGGTCTGAGTGCCTCAGGGTTTCTGGGTCTCTGGACTCTGGGTCTCAGGGTGTCGGGGCCATTGGGTCTCAGTGTCTCTGGGTCTCAGGGTCTCAGTGTCTCTGGGTCTCAGCATCTCAGTCCCTCAGGGTCTCAGTGTCTCTGGGTCTCATGGTCTCATGGTCACAGTCTCTCAGTGTCTCAGAGTCTCAGTGTCTCAGGGTCACAGGGTCTCAGTGTCTCAGGGTCACAGGGTCTCTGGATCTCTCGTTCTCAGGATTTCTGGGTCTCAGTGTCTCAGTGTCTCAGCATCTCAGTCTCTCAGGGTCTCAGTGTCTCTGGGTCTCATGGTCTCATGGTCACATTGTCTCAGTTTCTCAGAGTCTCAGTGTCTCAGGGTCTCAGTGTCTCATTTTCTCAGGGTCTCTGGGTCTCTGGGTCTCAGTGTCTCAGTGTCTCAGGGTCTCAGTTTCTTAGTGTCTCAGTGTTTCAGGGTTTCAGGGTCTCAGGGTCTCAGGGTCTCAGTGTCTCAGTGTATAAGGGTCTCTGGGTCTCTGTGTCTCTGTATATCAGGGTCTCAGGGTCTCAGGGTCTCTTGGTCTGTGGGTCTCACTGTCTCTGTGTCTCAGGGCCTCTAATTCTCTGGGTCTCTGGGTCTCACTTTCTCAGGGTCCCTGGGTCTCTATGTCTCTGGGTCTCAGTGTCTCAGAGACTCAGGGTCTCAGGGTCTCAGGATCTCTGGGTCCCTACGTGTCTGGTTCTCAGTGTTTCAGGGTCTCAGGGTCTCTGGATGTCTGGTTCTCTGGGTCTCTTGGTCTGTTGACCTCACTGTCTCTGTGTCTCAGACTCTCTGAGTCTCTGGGTGACTGGGTCTCAGTGTCACAGTGTCTCAGGGTCTCTGGGTACCAGTGTCTCAGTGTCTCAGGGTGTCAGGGTATCAGTGTCTCAATGTCTCAGGGTCCCAGTGTCTCATGTCTCAGTATCTCAGGGTCTCAGTGTCTCAGTTTCTCAGGGTCTCAGGGTCTCAGTGCCTCGGTACCTCAGAGTCTCTGGGTCCCAAGGGCTCAGGGTCTCTGATTCTCAGGGTCTCTGGGTCTCTTTGTCTCTTGGTCTCAGTGTCTCAGAGTCTCTGGGTATCAGGATCTCAGTTTCTCAGGGTCTCAGTGTCCTTGGGTCTCTGTGTCTCAGCGTCTCAGGTCTCTGGATCTCTGGTTCACTGGGTCTCTTGGTCTGTGGGTCTCACTGTCTCTGTGTCTCAGGGTCTTTGTGTCTCTGGGTCTGTGGGCCTCAGTTTCTCAGGGTCTCAGGGTCACTGTGTCTCAGCCCTCACTGTCTCAGGGTCTCAGTCTCTCAGTGTCTCAGTGTCTCTGGGTCTTAGTGTCTCAGGGTCTCAGGGTCTCAGGGTCTCTGTGTCTCAGGGTCTCTGGGACTCAGTGTTTCAGGTCTCTGGATCTCTGGTTCATTGGGTCTCTTGGTCTGTGGGTCTCACTGTCTCTGTGTCTCAGGGTCTTTGTGTCTCTGGGTCTGTGGGCCTCAGTTTCTCAGGGTCTCAGGGTCACTGTGTCTCAGCCCTCACTGTCTCAGGGTCTCAGTCTCTCAGTGTCTCAGTGTCTCTGGGTCTTAGTGTCTCAGTGTCTCAGGGTCTCAGTGTCTCAGGGTCTCTGTGTCTCAGGGTCTCTGGGACTCAGTGTTTCAGGTCTCAGGTTCTCCGGGTCTCTGTGTGTCAGGGTCTCTGTGTCTCTGGGTCTCAGTTTCTCAGAGTCTCAGGGTCTCAGGATCACTGGGTCAATGTGTGTCTGGGTCTCAGTGTCTCAGGGTCTCAGGGTCCCTGGATGTCTGGTTCTCTGGGTCTCTTGGTCTGTTGATGTCACTGTCTGTCTCTCAGGGCCTCTGAGTCTCTGGGTAACTGGGTCTCAGTGTCACAGCATCTCAGTGTCTCAGTGACCCAAGGTCTCAGGGTCTCAGGGTCTGTGGGTCTCAGTGTCTCAGGATCTCAGGGATTCAGGTTTGCATTGTCTCAGTGTCTCCGGGTCTCAGTGTCTCAGGGCCTCAATGTCTCATTGCCTCAGGGTCTCAGAGTCTCAGTGTCTCACTGTCTCAGTGGCTGTCTGCCTCAGGGTCTCTGGGTCTCAGTGTCTCAGGATCTCAGGGATTCAGGTTTGCATTGTCTCAGTGTCTCAGTGTCGGAGGGTCTCAGTGTCTTAGTGTCTCAGCCTCTCTGGGTCTCTGGGTCTCAGGGTCTCAGGGTCGCAGTGTCTCAGGGTCTCTGGGTATCAGTGTTGCAGTGTCTCAGTGTCTCAGGGTGTCAGGGTCTCAGGGTCTCAATGCCTCAGTGTCTCAGTGTTGCAGGGTCTCAGGGTCTCAGAGTGTCAGTGTCTCAGGGTCTCTGGGTCTCTAGGTCTCAGGGTATCTGTGCATCAGTGTCTCAGGGTCTCAGCTTCTCAGTGTCTCAGTGTTTCAGGGTCTCAGGGTCTCTGCGTCTCTGGTACTATGGGTCTTAGGGTCTCTGTGCCTCAGTGTCTCAGTGTCACAGGGTCTCAGTGTCTCAGGGTCTCAATGTCTCTGGATGTCTCACTCTCTGGCTTTCTGGGTTTCAATGTATCAGTCTCTCAGTGTCTCAGTCTCTCAGCGTCTCAGTGTCTCTGGGTCTCAGGGTCTCATGGTCACAGTCTCTCAGTGTCTCAGGGTCTCAGTGTCTCTGGGTCTCTGGTTCCCTGGGTCCCAGGGTCTCAGTGTCTCAGTGTATCATTGTCTCAGTTTCTCAGTGTCTCAGAGTCTCAGGGACTCAGAGACACAGTGTCTCAGGGGCTCAGGGCCTAAGTGCCTCTGAGTCTCAGTGTCTCTGTGTCTCCGGGCTCAGTGTCTCAGGGCCTCAGTGTCTCAGTTTCTGAGGGTCTCTGTGTCTCTGTGTCTCAGGGTCTCTGGGTCTCAGGGTCTCTGTTTTCTGTGTCTCAGTGTCTCAGGATTTCAGGGTTGCAGTGTCTCAATGTCTCAGTGTCGCAGGGTCTCAGTGTCGCAGGGTCTCAGTGTCACAGGGTCTCAGGGTCTCTGCTTCTCAGGGTCTCTGCTTCTCAGGGTCTCTGGGTCTCAGTGTCTCAGGGTCTCAGAGTATCTGTGTCTCAGTGTCTCAGGGTCTCAGGTTCTCAGGCTCTCTGGGTCACTGCGTGTCTGGGTCTCTGTGTCTCTGTGTCTCAAGGTTTCAGTTCTCAGGGTCTCAGTGTCTTTGTGTCTCAGGGTCTCAGTGCCTCAGGGTCTCAGGGTCTCTGGATCTCTCGTTCTCAGGGTTTCTGGGTCTCACTTTCTCTGTGTCTCAGGGTCTCAGTCTCTCAGGGTCTGAGGGTCTCAGTGTCTCAGTGTCTCAGGGTCTCAGTGTCTCAGGGTTTCTGGTTCACTGGGCCCCAGGGTCTCAGTCTCTCAGTGTCTCAATGTCTCAGTGTCTCATGGTCACATTGTCTCAGTGCCTCAGGGTCTCAGTGTCTCAGGGTCTCAGTTTCTCAGTGTCTCAGAGTCTCAGGGACTCAGAGTTTCAGTTTCTCAGTGTCTCAGAGTCTCAGGGACTCAGAGTTTCAGTGTCTCAGTGTATCAGGGGCTCAGGGCCTCAGTGCCTCAGTGTCTCCGTGTCTCACTGCCTCAGGGTCTCAGTGTCTCGCTGTCTCTGGGTCTCAGGGTCTCTGTGTATCAATGTCTCAGGGTCTCAGTGTCTCAGGGTCTTTGGGGCTTTGGGTCTCAGTGTCTCAGGGTCTCTGGGTCTCAGGTTTTCAGGGTTGCAGTGTCTCAATGTCTCAGTGTCTCAGTGTCGCAGGGTCTCAGTGTCTCAGTGTCTCAGGTTGTCTTGGTCTCTGGGTCTCTGCTTCTCAGGGTCTCAGTTTCTCAGGGTCTCAGGGTCTCTGTGTCTCAGTGTCTCAGGGTCTCAGGTTCTCAGGGCCTCTGGGTCTCTGTGTTTCTGGGTCTCTGGGTCTCTGGGTCTCAGGGTCTCTGTGCCTCAGTGTCTCAGGGTCTCAGCTTCTCAGTGACTCAGTGTTTCAGGGTCTCTGGGTCTCAGTGTCACAGTGTTTCAGGGTCTCAGGGTCTCTGCATCTCTGGTACTCTAGGTCTCAGAGTCTCAGTGTCTCAGTGTCTCAGCTTCTCAGTGTCTCAGAGTTGCAGTGTTTCAGGGTCTCAGTGTCTCAGTGTCTCAGAGCCTCAGAGTCTCAGTGTCACTGGGTGTCAGGGTCTCTGGATCTCTAGTTCTCAGGGTCGCTGCGTCTCAGTGTCTCAGAGTCTCTGGTTCTGTGTGTCTCTTGGTCTGTGGGTCTCACTGTCTCTGTGTCTCAGGGTCTCAGTCTCTCAGGGTCTCAGTGTCTCAGTTTCTGAGGGTCTCTGTGTCTCTGAGTCTCAGGGTCTCAGGATCTCAGTGTCTCAATGTCTCAGGGTCTCTGTGTCCCAGGGAATCAGTGTCTCAGTGTCTCAGGTTCTCTGGGTCCCATGGTCACAGTGTCTCTGCGTCTCTGGGTCTATGGGTCTCAGTGTCTCAGGGACTCCGGGTCTCAGTGTCTCATTGTCTCAGGGTCTCAGTGTCTCATTGTCTCAGGGTCTCAGAGAATCAATGTCTCAGTGTCTCATGGGCTCAGGACCTCAGCGTCTCAGTTTCCCAAGGTCTCAGGGTCTCAGAGTCTCAGTGTCTCACTGTCTCAGTGTCTCATTGTCTCAGGGTCTCAGGTTCTCTGAGTCTCTGCTTCTTTGTTTCTGAGTGCCTCAGGGTCTCAGGGCCTCTGTGGCTCTGGGTCTCTGGGTCTCTGCGTCTCCGGGTCTCAGGATCTCAGGGTCTCTGTCTCTCTGGGTCTCTGGGTCTGAGGGTCTCTGGGTCTCTGTGCCTCAGTGTCTGACTGTCTCTGGCTCTCTGGATCTCGGTGTCTCTGGGTCTCAGTGTCTCAGGGACTCTGGGTCTTAGTGTCTCTGTGTCGTTGGGTCCCTGGGTCTCTGGGAGTCAGTTTCTCAGGGTCTCTGGGTTCAGTATCTCAGCGTCTCAGGGTCTCAGTATCTCAGTGTCTCAGTGTCTCATGGTCTCAGTGTCGCAATGTCTCAGGGTCTCTGGGTATCTGGGTCTCAGTGTCTCAGGGTCTCATGGTCTCAGTGTCTCAGGGTCTCAGGACCTCAGTGTCTCAATGACTCAGGGTCTCTGGGTCCCTGGGTCTCAGAGTCTCTGGGTCTCTGGGACACTGGGTCTCAGTGTCTCAGGATGTCAGGGTTTCTGGGTCTCTGGGTCTCAGGGTGTCTGTGTCATTTGGTCTCAGTGTCTCTGGGTCTCAGGATCGCAGGGTCTCTCGATCTCTGGGTTTCTGGGCTCTGGGTCGCTCGGTCTCTGGGTCTCCGTGTCTCAGTTTCTCAGGGTCTCTGGGTCTCTGTGAGTCAGTGTCTCAGTCTCTCAGTCTCTCATGGTCTCTGGGTCTCTGGGTCTCTGTGTCTCAGTGTCCCAGTGTCTAAGGGTCTCTGGTTCTCAATGTCACAGTGTCTCATTGTCTCAGTGTCTCATTGACTCAGGGTCTCATTGTCTCTGGGTCTCGTGGTCTCAGTGTCTCAGAGTCTCATGGTCTCAGTGTCTCAGGGGCTCAGGGTCTCAGTGTCTCAGTGTGTCAGGGTCTCAGGGTTTCAGTGTCTTAGTGTCACAGGGTCTCTGGGTCCCTGGGTCTCAGAACCTCTGGGTCTCTGCGTCTCAGGGTCTCAGGGTGTCTGGGTCAATGGATCTCAGTGTCTTTGGGTATCTGGGTCTCAGCGTCTCTATTTCTCAGGGTTTCTGGGTCTCAGGGTCTCTGGGTCTCAGGGTCCCTGTGTCTCTGGTTCTCAGTGTCTCAGTGTCCCTGGGTCTCAGGGTCTCAGAGTCTCAGGGTCTCTGGCTCTCTGGATCTCAGTGTCTCTGGGTCTCTGGGTCTCAGTGTCTCAGTGTCTCAGTGTCTCAGGGTCTCAGTGTCTCAGTGTCTCTGTGTCTCGGTGTCTCAGAGTCTCTGGGTCTCATTGTCTCTGTGTCTTTGGGTCTCTGGGACTGTGGGCCTCTGGGTCTCAGGGTCTCAGTGTCTCAGTGTCTCGGGATCTCAGGGTCTCTGGGTCTCAGGGTCTCAGGGGCTCTCGGTCTCTGGGTCTCAGGGCCCCAGGGAATCAGTGTCTCAGTGTCTCAGGCTCTCTGGGTCCCATGGTCACAGTGTCTCTGCGTCTCTGTATCTCTGCGTATCAGTGTCTCCGGATCTCAGTGTCTCATTGTCTCAGGGTCTCAGACTCTCAATGTCTCAGGGACTCAGGGGGTCAGGACCTCACTGTCTCAGTTTCCCAAGGTCTCAGGGTCTCAGAGTCTCAGTGTGTCAGTGTCTCAGGGTCTCAGGGTCTCAGTGTCTCACTGTCTCAGTGTCTCAGACTCTCAATGTCTCAGTTTCGCAGGGGCTCAGGACCTCACTGTCTCAGTTTCGCAAGGTCTCAGGGTCTCAGAGTCTCAGTGTCTCAGTGTCTCAGGGTCACAGGGTCTCAGTGTCTCAGGGCCTCTGGATCTCTCACTCTCAGGGTTTCTGGGTCTCAGTGTATCAGTGTCTCAGGGTCACAGTCTCTCAGGATCTCAGTGTTTCTGGGTCTCAGGGTCTCATGGTCACTGTCTCTCCGTGTCTCAGTGTCTCAGTGTCTCCGGGTCTCTGGTCCCCTGGGCCCCAGGGTCTCAGTCTCTCAGTGTATCATTGTCTCAGGTTCTCAGTGTCTCATTTTGTCAGGGTCTCTGTGTCTCAGTGCCTCTGTGCCTCAGTGTCTCTGGGTCTCAGTGTCTCAGTTTCTCAGGGTCTCTTTGTCTCCGGGTCTCAGTGTCTCAGTGTCTCTGGGTATCTGGGTCTCAGTTTCTCAGGGTCTCAGTGTCTCTGGGTCTCTGTGTCTCAGTGTCTCAGTGACTCAGGGTCTCAGGGTCTCAGGGTCTCTGGGTCTCAGTGTCTCAGTTTCTCTGGGTCTCAGGGCGTCTGGATCTCAGTGTCTTAGGGTCTCAGTGTCTCAGTGTCTCTGGGACTCAGTGCCTCGGTGTCTCGGTGTCTCAGTGTCTCCGGGTCTCAGGGTCTCAGTGTCTCTGTGTCTCAGTGTCTCAGAGTCTCCGTGTCTCTGGGTCTCTGCGTCTCAGTGTCTCAGGGTCTCTGGGCCATTGTGTCTCAGTGTCTCAGTGTCTCTGGCTCTCTGGATCTCGGTGTCTCTGGATCTCAGCGTCTCAGGGACTCTAGGTCTTAGTGTCTGTGTATCTTTGGGTCTCTGGGTCTGTGGGAATCAGTTTCTCAGGGTCTCTGGGTTCAGTGTCTCAGGGTCTCTTGGTCTGTGGGTCTCAGTTTGTCAGGGTCTCTGGGTCTAAATTTCTCTGGGACTCAGTGCCTCAGTTTCTCAGTGTTGCAGTGTCTCTGGGTCACTGCGTGTCTGGGCCTCATTTTCTCAGCGTCTTAGGGTCTCAGGGGCTCTGGATATCTGGTTCCCTGGGTCTCTTGGTCTGTGGGTCTCACTGTCTCTGGGTCTCTTGGTCTGTGGATCTCACTGTCTCTGGGTCTCTGGGTCTCTGGGTGTCCGTTTCTCAGGGTCTAAGGGTCACTGTGTCTGAGTGTCTCAGGGACTCAGTGTCTCAGTGACTCAGTGCCTGAGTGTCTCAGTCTCTCAGGGCCACAGGGTCTCAGTGTCTCAGTGTCTCAAGGTCTCAGTGTCTCAGGGTCTCAGTGCCTCAGTGTCTCAGGGTCTCATGGTTTCAGTGTCTCAGTGTCACAGGGTCTCTGGGTACCTGGGTCTCAGAGTTTCTGGGTCTCTGGATCTCTGGGGCTCTGCGTCTCAGTGTCTCAGTCTCTCAGTGTCTCAGGGTCTCAATGTCTCAGTGCCTCAGGGTTTCTGGGTCTCTGGTCTGGGTCTCAGGGTGTTGGGGCCATTGGGCCTCAGCGTCTCTGGGTCTCAGGGTCTCTGGGCCTCTGGGTCTCAGTGTCTCTGGGTCTCTGGGTCTCAATGTCTCAGGGTCTCAGGATCTCAGTGTCTCTGTATCTCTGGGTTTCTGGGTCTCTGAATCTCTGGGTCTCTGCGTCTCAGTGTCTCAGTCTCTCAGTGTCTCAGGATGTCATGGTCTCAGTGCCTCAGGGTTTCTGGGTCTCTGGTCTCTGGGTCTCAGGGTGTCGGGATCATTGGGTCTCAGTGTATCTGGGTCTCAGGGTCTCTGGTCTCTGGGTCTCAGGGTCTCTGGGACACTGGTTCTCAGTGTCTCAGTGCCTCAGAGTCTCTGGGTCCCAGGGTCTCTGGTCTCTGGGTCTCTGTTTCTCAGGGTCTCTGGGTCTCTGTGTCTCTGGGTCTCAGTGTCTCAGTTTCTCAGGGTCTCAGTGTCTCTGGGTATCTGGGTCTCAGTTTCTCAGGGTCTCAGTGTCCTTGGGTCTCTGTGTCTCAGTGACTCAGGGTCTCTGGGTCTCAGGGTCTCAGTGTCTCAGTTACTCTGGGTCTCAGGGCGTCTGGATCTCAGTGTCTCAGGGTCTCAGTGTCTCAGGGTCTCTGGGACTCAGTGCCTCGGTGTGTCAGTGTCTCTGTGTCTCAGGTTTGATGGGTCTCTGTGTATCAGTGTCTCATGGTCTCAGGGTCTCAGTGTCTCAGGGTCACTGGGTGTCTGCGTCTCAGTGTCTCAGGGTCTCTAGGTCTCTGTGTCTCAGTGTCTGACTGTCTCTGTCTCTCTGGATCTCGGTGTCTCTGGGTCTCAGTGTCTCAGGGACTCTGGGTCTTAGTGTCTCTGTGTCGTTGGGTCTCTGGGTCTCTGGGAGTCAGTTTCTCAGGGTCTCTGGGTTCAATATCTCAGTGTCTCAGGGTCTCAGTATCTCAGTGTCTCAGTGTCTCATGGTCTCAGTGTCACAATGTCTCACGGTCCCTGGGTCTCTGTGTCTCAGTGTCTCAGTGTCTTAGGGTTTCAGGGTCTCTGGATCTCTGGTTCTCAGGGTCTCACTTTCTCTGTGTCTCAGGGTCACTGTGTCTCAGTTTCTCAGGGTCTCTGCGTCGCTGTGTCTCAGTGTCTCTGTGTCTCAGGGACTCAGTGTATGAGTGCCTCAGTCTCTCAGTGCCTCAGGGTCTCAGTGTCTCAGGGTCTCAGGGTCTCAGGGTCTTAGTGTCTCCGTGCCCCAGGGTCTTAGGGTCGCAGTGTCTCCGTGTCTCAGGGTCTCTTGGTCTCTGGGTCACAATTTCTCAGCATCTCAGGGACTCATGGTCTCAGTGTGTCAGCTCTCAGTGGCTCAGGGTCTCAGTCTCTCACTGTCTCAGTGTCTCTGGGTCTCAGTTTCTCAGTGTCTCAGTGTTTCAGGGTCTCAGGGTCTCCGGGTCTCTGGGTCTCTGGGTCACATTTTCTCAAGGTCTCAGGGTCTCTGTGTATCAGTGTCTCAGGGTCTCAGTCTCTCAGTGTCTCAGCGAATCAGCGTCTCAGAGTCTCAGCTCTCAGTGTCTCAGGGTCTCAGTGTCTCACTGTCACATTGTCTCAGTGATTCAGGGCCTCAGCGTCTCAGGGTCTTAGTGTCTCAGTGTCTCCGTTTCTCAGGGTCTCAGGGTCTATGTTTTCTGTGTCTCAGTGTCTCAGGGTCTCAGGGTTTCAGGGTCTAGGTTTTCTGTGTCTCAGTGTCTCAGGGTCTCAAGGTTTCAGGGTTGCAGTGTCTCAATGTCTCAGGATCGAAGTGTCTCAGTGTCGCAGGGTCTGAGTGTCACGGGGTCTCAGGGTCTCTGTTTCTCAGGGTCTCGGGGTCTCAGTTTCTCAGGGTCCCTGTGTCTCAGTGTCTCAGGGTCTCAGGTTCTCAGGGTCTCTGAGTCACTGTGTGTCTAGGTCTCTGTGTCTCTGTGCCTCAAGGTTTCAGGGTCTCAGTGCCTCAGGGTCACAGGGTCTCAGTGTCTCAGGGTCCCTGGATCTCTCGTTCTCAGGGTTTCTGGGTCTCACTTTCTATGTGTCTCAGGGTCTCCGTCTCTTAGGGTCTCAGTGTCTCAGGGTCTCATTGTCTACGGGTCTCTGGTTCCCTGGGCCCCAGGGTCTCAGTGTCTCAGTGTGTCATTGTCTCAGGTTCTCAGTGTCTCATTTTCTCAGGGTCTCTGGGTCTCAGTGTCTCAATGTCTCAGTGTCTCATGGTCACATTGTCTCAGTGTCTCAGGTTCTCAATGTCTCAGGGTCTCAGTTTCTCAGAGTCTCAGGGACTCAGAGTTTCAGTGTGTCAGTGTGTCAGGGGCTCAGGGCCTCAGTGCCTCAGTGTCTCCGTGTCTCACTGTCTCAGGGTCTCAGTGTCTCACTGTCTCTGGGTCTCAGTGTCTCAGGGTCTCAAGGTTTCAGGGTTGCAGTGTCTCAATGTCTCAGGATCGAAGTGTCTCAGTGTCGCAGGGTCTGAGTGTCACGGGGTCTCAGGGTCTCTGTTTCTCAGGGTCTCGGGGTCTCAGTTTCTCAGGGTCCCTGTGTCTCAGTGTCTCAGGGTCTCAGGTTCTCAGGGTCTCTGAGTCACTGTGTGTCTAGGTCTCTGTGTCTCTGTGCCTCAAGGTTTCAGGGTCTCAGTGCCTCAGGGTCACAGGGTCTCAGTGTCTCAGGGTTCCTGGATCTCTCGTTCTCAGGGTTTCTGGGTCTCACTTTCTATGTGTCTCAGGGTCTCCGTCTCTTAGGGTCTCAGTGTCTCAGGGTCTCATTGTCTACGGGTCTCTGGTTCCCTGGGCCCCAGGGTCTCAGTGTCTCAGTGTGTCATTGTCTCAGGTTCTCAGTGTCTCATTTTCTCAGGGTCTCTGGGTCTCAGTGTCTCAATGTCTCAGTGTCTCATGGTCACATTGTCTCAGTGTCTCAGGTTCTCAATGTCTCAGGGTCTCAGTTTCTCAGAGTCTCAGAGTCTCAGGGACTCAGAGTTTCAGTGTCTCAGTGTGTCAGGGGCTCAGGGCCTCAGTGCCTCAGTGTCTCCGTGTCTCACTGTCTCAGGGTCTCAGTGTCTCACTGTCTCTGGGTCTCAGTGTCTCAGGGTCTCTGTGTATCAGTGCCTCAGAGTCTCAGTGTCTCAGGGTCTCAGTGTCTCGGGGAATCAGGGTCTCAGAGTCTCAGCTCTCAGTTTCACAGGGTCTCAGTGTCTCACTGTCTCAATGTCTCAGTGTTTCAGGGTCTCAGTGTCCCAGTGTCTCAGGGTCTCTGGGTCTCTGGGTCTCAGTGCCCCTGGGAATCAGTGTCTCAGTGTGTCAGGTTCTCTGGGCCCCATGGTCACAGGGTCTCTGTGTCTCTGGGTCTCTGGGTCTCAGTGTCTCAGGGTCTCAATGTCTCAGTGTCTCAGGGTCTCAGAGTCTCAGAGTCTCAGTGTCTCACTGTCTCAGTGGCTCTGTCTCTCAGGGTCTCAGTGTCTCAGGGTCTCTGGGTCTCAGTGACTCAGTGTCTCAGGATCTCAGGGTTTCAGGTTTGCAGTGTCTTAGTGTCTCAGTGTCGGAGGTTCTCAGTGTGTCAGCCTCTCAGGGTCTCTGGGTCTCAGAGTCTCAGTTTCTCAGGGTCTCTGGGTATCAGTGTCGCAGTGTCTCAGTGTCTCAGGGTGTCAGGGTCTCAGGGTCTCAGTGTCTCATGTCTCAGTATCTCAGGGTCTCAGTGTCTAAGTTTCTCAGGGTCTCAGAGTCTCGGGGTCTCTGTGTCTCAGTGTCTGAATGTCTAAGTGTCTCGGGGTCTCAGGGTCTCTGTGACTCCGGGTATCTGGGTCTCAGGGTCTCTGTGCCTCAATGTCTCAGGGTCTCAGGATCTCAGTGTCTCAGTTTCTGGGTCACTGGTTCTCTCGGTCTCTGTGATTCAGTGTTACAGTGTCACAGGGTCTCTGGGTACCTGGGTCTCAGAGTCTCTGGGTCTCTGGATCTCTGGGTCTCTGCGTCTCAGTGTCTCAGTCTCTCAGTGTCTCAGGGTCTCATGGTCTGAATGCCACAGGGTTTCGGGGTCTCTGGACTCTGGGTCTCAGGGTGTCGGGGCCATTGGGTCTCAGTGTCTTTGGGTTTCAGTGTCTCAGTTTCTCAGGGTCTCAGTGTCCCTGGGTCTCTGTGTCTCAGTGACTCAGGGTCTCAGAGTCTCTAGGTTTCTGGGCCTCAGGATCTCAGGGTCTCTGGGTCTTTGGGTCTCAGTCTCTCAGTTTCTCAGGGTCTCAGGGCCTCTGGGTCTCAGTGTCTCAGTGTCTCTGGGTCTCAGTGCCTCGGTGTCTTGGTGTCTCAGTGCCTCAGGTTCTCAGGTTTTCTGTGCATCAGTGTCTCACGGTCTCAGTGTCTTAGGGTCTCAGGGTCACTGGGTGTCTGGATCTCAGAGTCTCAGGGTCCCTATGTTTCAGTGTCACAGTGTCTCAGGGTCTCAGTGTTTCAGTATCTCAGGGTCTCTGGGTCTCAGTGTCTCAGGGTCTCTGGGTCTCAGGGACTCTGAGTCTCAATGTCTCTGGGTCTCTGGGTCTCTAGGTCTCTGGGACTCTCAGTCTCTGGGTCTCAGTGTCTCAGTTTCTCAGGGTCTCTGGGTCTCTGGGAGTCAGTGTCTCAGTTTCTCAGTATCACAGTGTCCATGTGTCTCTGGGTCTCCGGGTCTCAGGGTCTCTGTTTCTCTGGGTCTCAGTGCCTCAGTGTCCAGGGTCTCAGTGTCTCAGTCACTCAGTGTCTCAGGGTCTCATGGTCTCTCTGGTCTCTGGGTCTCAGGGTGTCTGGGTCATTGGTTCTCAGTGTCTCAGTGTCTCAGGGTCTCAGTGTCTCAGTGCCTAAGTGTCTCAGGGTCTCTGGGTCTCTGAGTCTTTGGGTCACAGTGTCTCAGTTTCTCAGTGTCTCAGGGTCTCTGGGAGTCTTGTTCTCTGGGTTTCAGGGTCTCTGGGTCTCAGTGTCTCAGTGTCTCAGTTTCTCAGGGTCTCAGGGCCTCTGTGTATCAGTGTCTCTGTGTCTCAGTGTCTCAGGGTCACTGGGTGTCTGGGTCTGAGGGTCTCAGGGTCTCTGTGTCTCAGTATCACAGTGTCTCAGGGTCTCAGGGTCTCAGTGTCTCAGTGTCTCAGTATCTCAGTATCTCAGGGTCTCAGTGTCTCAGAGTCTCTGTGTCTGAGGGTCTCTGAGTCTCAATGTCTCAGGGTCTCTGGGACTCTGGGTTTCTAGGTCTCTGGGTCTCTCTGTCTCTGGGTCTCAGTGTCTCAGTTTCTCAGGGTCTCTGGGTCTGTGGGAGTCAGTGTCTCTGGTTCTCCAGGTCTCATTATCTCTGGGTCTCAGGGTTTCTTTTTCTCTGGGTCTCAGTACCTCAGTGTCCAGGGTCTCAGTGTCTCAGTCTCTCAGTCTCAGGGTCTCATGGTCTCAGTGTCTCAGGGTCTCTGGTCTCAGGGTGTCTGGGTCATTTGTTCTCAGTGTCTCTGGGTCTCAGGGTCTCAGTGTCTCTGGGTCTCTGGGTTTCTGGGTCTCAGGGTCTCTGGGTCTCAGGTTCTCTGGGTCTCTGGTTCTCAGTGACTCAGTGCCTCAGAGTCTCTGGATGTCTGGGTCCCATCGTCTCTGGGTCTCAAGGTCTCTGGGTCTCTGTGTCACTGGGTCTCAGTGTCTCAGTTTCTCAGGGTCTCTTTGTCTCTGGGTCTCAGTGTCTCAGTGTCTCTGGGTATCTGGGTCGCAGTTTCTCAGGGTCTCAGTGCCCCTGGGTTTCTGTATCTCAGTGTCTCAGTGACTCTGGGCCTCAGGGTCTCTGGGTCTCAGGGTCTAGGGTCTCTGATTCTCAGTGTCTCAGAGTCTCTGGGTCCCAGGGTCTCTGTGTCTCTGTTTCTCAGAGTCTCTGGGTCTCTGTGTCTCTGGGTCGCAGTGTCTCAGTTTCTCAGGGTCTCAGTGTCCCTGGGTCTCTGTGTCTCAGTGACTCAGGACCTCAGGGTCTCCGGGTCTGTTGGTCTCAGTGTCTCAGAGTCTCATGGCCTCATAGTCTCAGTGTCACATGGTCTCTGGGTGCCTGGGTCTCAGAGTCTCTGGGTCTCTGGACCTCTGGTCCTCTGCGTCTCAGTGTCTCAGTCTCTCAGTGTCTCAGGGTCTCATGGTCTCAGTGCCTCAGGGTTTCTGGGTCTCTGGTCTCTGGGTCTCAGGGTGTCGGGGTCATTGGGTCTCAGTGTCTCTGGGCCTCAGGGTCACAGTGTCTCTGGGTCTCAGGGTTTCGGGTTCTCAGGGTCTCTGGGTCTCTGGGGCCCAGGGTCTCTAGGTCTCTGTTTCTCAGGGTCTCTGGGTACCTGGGTCTCAGTTTCTCAGGGTCTCAGTTTCTCAAGGTCTCAGTGCCTGTGGGTCACTGTTTCTCATTGTATCAGTCCCTCAGGGTCTCAGCGTCTCGGGGTCTCTGTGTCTCAATGTCTCAGGGTCTCTGTGTCACAGTTTTTAATTGTCTCAGGGTCTCTGGGCCTCTGCGTCACTGGGTCTCCGTGTCTCACTGTCTCAGTGTGTCACTGTGTCAGGGCCGCTGGGTCCCCTGGTCTCTCTGTTTCTGGGACTCTGGGTCTCTGGGTCTCAGTGTCTCAGAGTCTCAGTGTCTCTGGGTCTCAGTGTCTCAGTTTCTCAGGGTCTCTTTGTCTCTGGGTCTCAGGGTCTCAGGGTCTCTGGGTATCTGGGCCTCAGTTTCTCAGGGTCTCAGTGTCCCTGGGCCTCTGTGTCTCAGTGTCTCAGTGACTCAGGGCCCCAGGGTCCCTGGGTCTCTGGGTCCCAGGGTCCCAGGGTCTCAGGGTCTAGGGTCTCTGGGTCTCTTGGTCTCAGTGTCTCAGAGTCTCAGAGTCTCATGGCCTCAGTGTCTGAGGGTCGCAGTGTCTCAGTGTCTCAAGGCCTCACGGTCTCAGTGTCACAGAGTCTCTGGGTGCCTGGGTCTCAGAGTCTCTGGTCTCTGGATCTCTGGGTCTCTGCGTCTCATGGTCTCAGTGCCTCAGGGTTTCTGGGTCTCTGGTCTCTGGTTCTCAGGGTGTCGGGGTCATTGGGTCTCAGTGTCTCTGGGTCTCAGGGTCACAGTGCCTCTGGGTGTCAGGGTTTCTGGGTCTCAGGGTCTCTGGGTCTCTGGTTCTCAGTGTCTCAGTGTCTCAGAGTCTCTGCATCTCTGGGTCCCAGGGTCTCTGGGTCTCTGTTTCTCAGTGTCTCTGGGTCTCTTTGTCTCTGGGTCTCAGTGTCTCAGTGTCTCTGGGTCTCTGGGTCTCAGTTTCTAAGGGTCTCAGTGTCCCTGGGTCTCTGTGCCTCAGGGTCTCAGGGTCTCAGGGCCTCTGGGTCTCAGTGTCTCAGAGTCTCATGGTCTCAGTGTCTCAGGGTCTCCGGTCTCTGTGTCTCAGGGTGTCTGGGCCATTAGTTCTTGGTGTCTGTGGGTCTCAGGGTCTCAGTGTCTCTGGGTGTCAGGGTTTCTGGGTCTCTGGTTCTCAGTCACTCAGTGTCTCAGAGTCTCTTGATGTCTGTGTACCAGGTCACTGAGTCTCAGGGTCTCAGGGTCTCTGTGTGTCTGGTTCTCAGTCACTCAGTGTCCCAGAGTCTCTGGATCTCTGGGTCCCAGGGTCTCTGGGTCTCAGGGACTCTGGGTCTCTGTGTCTCTGGGTCTCAGTGTCTCAGTGTCTCTGGGTACCTGGGTCTCAGATTCTCAGGGTCTCAGTGTACCTGGGTCTCAGTGTCTCAGTGTCTCATTTTCTCAGGGTCTCTGGCCCTCTGGGTCTCAGGGTGTCAGGGTGTCAGGGTTTCAGAGTTGCGGTGTCTCAGGGTCTCAGGGTCTCAGTGTCTCTGGGTCTCAGTGTCTCAGTGTCTCAGGGTCTCAGTGTCTCTGGGTCCCAGTGTCTCAGTGTTTCAGGGTCTAGTGTCTCAGTGTCTCAGGGTCTCAGTGTCTCAGTGTCTCAGGGTCTCAGTGTCACTGGGTCTCTGGGTCTCAGGGTCTGATGGTTTCAGGGTTGCAGTGTCTCAATGTCTCAGTGTCTCAGGGTCTCAGAGCTTTAGTGTCTAAGGGTCTCTGGGTCTCTGTGTCTCTGTATCTCAGGGTCTCTGGTTCTGTGTGTCTCTTGCTCTGTGGGTCTCACTGTCTCTGTGTCTCAGGGTCTCTAGATCTCTGGGTCCCTGCGTGTCTGGGTCTCAGTGTTTCAGGGTCTCAGGGTCTCTAGATGTTTGGTTCTCTGGGTCTCTTGGTCTGTTGATCTCACTGTCTCTGTGTCTCAGAGCCTCCGTGTCTCTGGGTAACTGGGTCTCTGTGTCACAGTGTCTCAGCGTCTCAGTGTCTCAGGGACTCAGAGTCTCTGGGTCTGTGGGTCACATTTTGTCAGGGTCTCAGGGTCTCTGTGTCTCAGTGTCTCTGGGAATCAGGGTCTCAGAGTCTCAGCTCTCAGTTTCACAGGTTCTCAGTGTCTCACTGTCTCAGTGTCTCAGTGTTTCAGGGTCTCAGTGTCCCAGTGTCTCAGGGTCTCTGGGTCTCAGGGTCCCTGGGAATCAGTGTCTCAGTGTCTCTGGTTCTCTGGGTCTCATGGTCATTGGGTCTCTGCGTCTCTGGGTCTCTGGGTCTCAGTGTCTCAGGGCCTCCGGTTCTCAGGGTCTCAGGGTCTCAATGTCTCATTGTCTCAGGGTCTCAGAGTCTCAGTGTCTCACTGTCTCAGTGGCTGTCTGTCTCAGGGTCTCAGTCTCTGGGTCTCAAGGTCTCAGGGTCCCTGCGTCTCAGTGTCTCAGGATCACAGGGATTCAGGTTTGCATTGTCTCAGTGTCTCAGTGTCAGAGGGTCTCAGTGTCTCAGTGTCTCAGCCTCTCTGGGTCTCAGGGTCTCTGGGTCTCAGGGTCGCAGTGTCTCAGTGCCTCAGTGTCTCAGGGTCTCAATGTCTCAGGGTCTCAGTGTCTCATGTCTCAGTATCTCAGGGTCTCAGTGTCTCAGGGTCGCAGGGTCTCTGGGTCTCAGTGTCTCTGTGTCTCAGTGTCTCAGGGTCACAGTGTCTCTGTGTCTCACTGTCTCAATGTCTAAGTGTCTCAGGGTCTCTGGGTCTCAGTGTCTCTGGGCTTCTGGGTCTCAGAGTCTCTACGTCTCAATGTCTCAGGGTCTCAGGATCTCAGAGTCTCTGTATCTCTGGGTTTCTGGGCCTTTGGTTCTCTCCGTCTCTGGGTCTCAGTGTTTCTGGGTCTCTGTGAGTCAGTGTCTCAGTGTCTGAGGCTCTCAGGGTCTCAGTGACTCAGGGTCTCAGGATCTCATTGTCTCAGTGTCTCAGGGTCTCTGGGTCTCAGTGTCTCAGGGTCTCTGGGTCTCTCGGTCTCAGTGTCTCAGAGTCACATGGCCTCAGTGTCTCAGGGTCTCAGTGTCTCAGGGTCTCAGTGTCTCAGTGTCACAGGGTCTCTGGGTGCCTAGGCCTCAGAATCTCTGGGTCTCTGGATCTCTGGGTCTTTGTGTCTCAGTCTCTCAGTGTCTCAGGGTCTCATGGTCTCAGTGCCTCAGGGGTTCTGGGTCTCTGGTCTCTGGGTCTCAGGGTGTCGGGGTCATTGGGTGTCAGTGTCTCTGGGTCTCAGGGTTTCTGGGTCACAGGTTCTCTGGGTCTCAGTGTCTCTGGGAATCTGGGTCTCAGTTTCTCAGGGTCTCAGTGTCCCTGGGTCTCTTTGTCTTAGTGTCTCAGTGACTCAGGGTCTCAGGGTCTCTGGGTCTCTGGGCCTCAGGATCTCAGGGTCTCAGGGACTCTGGGTCTCAGTCTCTCAGGGTCTCTGTGCATCAATGCCTCATGGTCTCAGTGTCTCATGGTCTCAGGGCCACTGGGTTTCTGGGTCTCAAGGTCCCTGTGTCTCAGTGTCACAGTGTCTCAGGGTCTCAGTGTCTCAGTATCTCGGGGTCTCTGGGTCTCAGTGTCTCTGGGTCTCTGGGTTTCTAGGTCTCTGGGTCTCTCGAACTCTGGGTCTCAATGTCTCAGTTTCTCAGGGTCTCTGGGTCTCTGGGAGTCAGTGTCTACGGTTCTCAAGGTCTCAGTGTCTCCGGGTCTCAGGGTGTCTGTTTCTCTGGGTCTCAGTGCCTCAGTGTCCAGGGTATCAGTGTCTCAGTCTCTCAGTGTTTCAGGGTCTCATGGTCTCGGTGTCTCAGGGTCTCTGGTCTCTGGGTCTCAGGGTGTCTGGGTCATTGGTTCTCAGTGTCTCTGGGTCTCAGGGTCTCAGTGTCTCAGCGTCTCAGGGTCTCTGAGTCTCAGTGTCTCAATGTCTCAGTGTCTCACGGTCTCAGTGCCTAAATGTCTCAGGGTCTCAGGGTCTCTGGGTCTCAGGGCGTCTGGGTCTCTGTGTCTTTGGGTCTCAGTGTCTCAGTTTCTCAGTGTCTCAGGGTCTCTGGGAGTCTTGTTCTCTGGGTTTCAGGGTCTCTGGGTCTCAGTGTCTCGGCATCTCAGTTTCTCAGTGTCTCAGCGTCTCAGTTTCTCAGGGTCTCAGGGTCTCTGTGTCTCAATGTATCGGCATCTCAGGGTCATAGCCCCTCGGGGTCTCAGGGTCTCTGTTCTCAGGGTCTCTGGGTCTCAGTTTTTCATTGTCTCAGGGTCTCAGTGTCTCACGGTTTCTTGGTCTCTGGGCCTTTACATCACTGGGTCTCTGTGTCACACTGTCTCAGTGTGTCACTGTGTCAGGTTCTCTGGGTCCCGTCGTCTCTGGGTCTCTGGGACTCTGGGCCACTGGGTCTCAGTGTCTCAGGCTCTCAGGGTCTCAGTGTCTCAGCATCTCAGTTTCTCAGGGTCTCAGGGTCTCTGGGTCTCTGTGTCTCATAGTATCAGTGTCTCAGAGTCATAGCGCCTCGGGGTCTCAGGGTCTCTGGTCTCAGGGTGTCTGGATCTCTGGGTCTCAGTTTTTCATTGTCTCAGGGTCTCAGTGTCTCACGATTTCTGGGTCTCTGGGCCTTTGCATCACTGGGTCTCTGTGTCACACTGTCTCAGTGTGTCACTGTGTCAGGGTCTCTGGGTGCCGTCATCTCTGGGTCTCTGGGACTCTGGGCCACTGGGTCTCACTGTCTCAGGCTCTCAGGGTCTCTGGGTCTCAGTGTCTCAGGGTCTCAGGGTCTGAGTTTCTCAGGGTGTCTGGGTCTCTGGTTCTCAGTGTCTCATTGTCTCTGGGTCTCTGGGATTCTGGGTCTCAGTGTCTCCAGGTCTCAGGGTCTCAGTGTCTCAGGGTCTCTGTGTCTCTGGGTCTCAATGTCTCAGTGTCTCAGAGTCTCAGTGTCTCAGGGTGTCTGGGTCTCTGGTTCTCAGTGTCTCACTGTCTCTGGGTTTCTGGCTCTCAGTGTCTCAGGGTCTCTGGGTCTCAGTGTCTCTGTGTCTCTGGGTAGCAGGGCCTCTGGGACTCTGGGTCTCAGTTTCTCATGGTCTCTATGTCTCTGGGTCTCTGGTTCTCAGGGCCTCTGGGTCTCAGTTTCTCAGGGTCTCAGTGTCTCTGGGTCTCAGTGTCTTAGGGTTTCAGGGTCTTTGGGACTCAGGTCTCAGTGTCTCAGTTTCTCAGTATCTCAGGGTCTCAGGGTCTCTGTGTCTCCACGTCTCCGGGTCTCAGTGCCTCTGTGTCTCAGTGCCTCTGTGTCTCAGGGTCTCAGTGTCTCAGTGGCTCAGGGTCTCTGGGTGTCTGGGTCTCTGGATCTCAGTGTTTCAGAGTCTCAGGGTCTCAGGGCCTCATTTTCTCAGGGTCTAAGTGTCTGTGGGTCACTGTGTCTCATTGTATCAGTCCCTCAGGGTCTCAGCGTCTTGGGGTCTCTGGGTCTCAGCGTCTCTGTGTCTCAATGTCTCAGGGTCGCTGTATCTCTGGTCCCAGTTTTTAATCGTCTCAGGGTCTCAGGGTCTCTGGGTCTCTGCGTCACTGGGACGCTGGGTCTCAGTGCCTCAGGGTCTCAGGGTTTCAGTGTCGCAGTGTCTCTGCGTTTCAGGCTCTCAGTGTCTCAGTGTCTCAGGGTCTCAGGGTCTCAGCTTCTCACTGTCCAGGTGTTTCAGGGTCGCAGGGTCTCTGTGCCTCACTATCTCAGTGTCTCAGGGTGTCAGGGTCTCAGGGGCTCTGGGTCTCTGGGTCCCTGGGAATCAGTGTCTCAGTGTCTCAGTTTCTTGGGTCCCATGGTCACAGGGACTCTGTGCCTTTGGGTCTCTGGGTCTGTGGCCCTCTGGGCCTCTGAGTCTTAGTGTCTCAGTGTCTCACTGTCTCACTGTCTCAGTGTCTCTGGTCTCAGGGTTGCAGTGTCTCACTGTCTCAGTGTCTCAGGGTCTCAGTGTCTCAGAGTCTCAGTATCTCAGGGCCTCTGGGTCTCAGGGTCACTGGGTCTCAGGGTCTCAGTGTCGCAGAGTTCTCAGTGTCTCAGGGTCTCTGGGTCTCAGGGTCTCAGTGTCTCAGGGTCCCTGGGTCTCAGTGTCTCAGGGTCTCTGGGTCTCAGGGTCTCAGTGTCTCAGGGTCCCAGTGTCTCAGGGTCTCAGTGTCTCAGGGTCTCAGTGTCTCAATGTCTCAGGGTCTCAGTGTCTCAGGGTCCCTGGGTCTCAGTGTCTCTGAGTCTCTGGGTCTCAGGGTCTCAGTGTCTCAATGTCTCAGGGTCTCAATGTCTCAGGGTCTCAGTGTCTCATGTTTCAGTATCTCAGGGTCTCAGGGTCTCTGGGTCTCTGGGTCTCAGTTTCTCAGGGTCCCAGGGACTCAGTGCCTCAGTTTCTCAGTGTCTCAGTGTCTCAGGGTCTCTGGGTCACTGCGTATCTGGGCTTCATTTTCTCAGGGTCTTAGGGTCTCAGGGGCTCTGGATCTCTGGTTCTCTGGGTCTCTTGGTCTGTGGGTCTCACTGTCTCTGGGTCTCTGGGTCTCCGTTTCTCAGGGCCTCAGGGTCACTGTGTCTCAGTATCTCAGGGACTCAGTGTCTCAGTGTCTCAGGGACTCAGTGCCTGAGTGTCTCAGTGTCTCAGTCTCTCAGGGCCACAGGGTCTCAGTGTCTCAGTGTCTCAAGGTCTCAGTGTCTCAGGGTCTCAGTGCCTCAGTGTCTCAGGGTCTGAGTATCTCAGTGTCCCTGGGACTCAGGGTCTCCGTGTCTCAGGGTCTCTTGGTCTCTGGATGTCTGGGTCTCAGGGTCTCTGGGTCTCAGTGTCTCAGTGCCTCAGGGTCTCAGTTTCTCAGGGTCTCAGGGTCTTTGGGTCTCAGTGTCCCTGGGTCTCTGGGTTTCAGCGTCTCAGTGCCTCTGGGTCTCAGTGTCTCAGGGCCTCAGGGTCTCAGTGTCTCAGAGTCACGGTGTCTCAGTGTCTCAGGGTGTCAGGGTCTCAAGGTCTCAGGGTCTCAGTGTCTCGGTGTCTCAGTGCCTCAGGGTCTCAGGGCCTCAGTGTCTCAGCGTCCCAGGGTGTCTGTGTCTCAGTGTGTCAGAGTGTCAGTCTCTCAGTGTCTCAGGGTCTCTGTGTCTCAGTCTCTCAGGGTCTCAGTGTCTCAGGGTCTCAGTGTCTCAGTCTCTCAGTGTCTCAGGGTCTCAGTGTCTCATGGTCTCAGTATCTCAGGTTCTCAGCTTCTCAGTGTTTCAGTGTCTCAGTGTCTCTGTGTCTCTGATTCTCTGGGTCTCAGGGTCTATGGGTCTCAGTGCATAAGGGTCTCAGTGTTTCAAGGTCTCAGTGTCTCGGGCCTCTGGATCTCTGGGTCTCAGTGTCTCAGGGTTTCAGTGTCTCAGTCTCTCAGTGTCTCAGGTCTCTGGATCTCTGGGCCTCAGGGTGCCTGGGTCCCAGTGTCTCAGTGTCTCAGGGTCTCTGGATCTCGGTGTCTCAGTGCCTCAGAGTCTCAGTGTCTCAGTGTGTCAGTCTCTCAGAGTCTCAGTGTCTCAGTGTCTCAGTCTCTCAGAGTCTCAGTGTCTCAGGCTCTCAGGGTCTTGGGGACGCAATGTCTCAATCTTTCAGTGTCTCAGGGTCTGTGTCTCAGTGTCTCTGGGTCTCTGGATCTCTGGGTCTCAGGGTCTCAGTGCCTCAGGGTCACTGGGTCTCAGGGACTCAATGTCTCAATCTCTCAGTGCCTCGGGGTTTCAGTAACTCAGTGTCTCAGTGTCTCAGGTTCTCAGCTTCTCAGTCTCAGGGTCTCAGTGTCTCAGGGTCTCTTGGCCTCTGGATGTCTGGGTCTCAGGGTCTCTGGGTCTCAGTATCTCAGTGAGTCAGTATCTCACTGTCTCACGGTCTCAGGGTCTCTTGGTCTGTGGGTCTCAGTTTCTCAGGGTCTCTGGGTCTCAATTTCTCAGGGTCTCAGGGTCTCAGTGTCTCAGTGTCTCAGGGTCTCTGGGTCACTGCATGTCTGGGCCTCATTTTCTCAGGGTCTTAGGGTCTCAGGGGCTCTGGATCTCTGGTTCTCTGGGTCTCTTGGTCTGTGGGTCCCACTGTCTCTGGGTCTCTGGGTCTCCGTTTCTCAGGGTCTCAGAGTCACTGTGTCTCAGTGTCTCAGGGACTCAGTGTCTCAGTGTCTCAGGGACTCAGTGCCTGAGTGTCTCAGTGTCTCAGTCTCTCAGGGCCACAGGGTCTCAGTGTCTCAGTGTCTCAAGGTTTCAGTGTCTCAGGGTCTCAGTGCCTCAGTGTCTCAGGGTCTGAGTATCTCAGTGTCCCTGGGTCTCAGGGTCTCCGTGTCTCAGGGTCTCTTGGTCTCTGGATGCCTGGGTCTCAGGGTCTCTGGGTCTCAGTGTCTCAGTGCCTCAGGGTCTCAGTTTCTCAGGGTCTCAGGGTCTTTGGGTCTCAGTGTCCCTGGGTCTCTGGGTTTCAGTGTCTCAGCGCCTCTGGGTCTCAAGTGTCTCAGGGCCTCAGGGTCTCAGTGTCTCAGAGTCACGGTGTCTCAGTGTCTCAGGGTGTCAGGGTCTCAAGGCCTCAGGGTCTCAGTGTCTCGGTGTCTCAGTGTCTCAGGGTCTCAGGGCCTCAGTGTCTCAGTGTCCCAGGGTGTCTGTGTCTCAGTGTGTCAGAGTATCAGTCTCTCAGTGTCTCAGTGTCTCAGGGTCTCAGTGTCTCTGTGTCTCAGTCTCTCAGTGTCTCAGAGTCTCAGTGTCTCAGGATCTCAGTGTCTCAGTCTCTCAGTGTCTCAGGGTCTCAGTGTCTCAGGGTCTCAGTATCTCAGGTTCTCAGCTTCTCAGTGTTTCAGTGTCTCAGGGTCTCTGTGTCTCTGGATCTCTGGGTCTCAGGGTCTATGGGTCTCAGTGTCTCAGTGCATAAGGGTCTCAGTGTTTCAAGGTCTCAGTGTCTCGGGCCTCTGGATCTCTGGGTCTCAGTGTCTCAGCGTCTCAGGGTTTCAGTGTCTCAGTCTCTCAGTGTCTCAGGTCTCTGGATCTCTGGCCTCAGGGTGCCTGGGTCCCAGTGTCTCAGTGTCTTAGGGTCTCTGGATCTCGGTGTCTCAGTGTGTCAGTCTCTCAGAGTCTCAGTGTCTCAGGCTCTCAGGGTCTTGGGGACGCAATGTCTCAATCTTTCAGTGTCTCAGGGTCTGTGTCTCAGTGTCTCTGGGTCTCTGGATCTCTGGGTCTCAGGGTCTCAGTGCCTCAGGGTCACTGGGTCTCAGGGACTCAATGTCTCAATCTCTCAGTGCCTCGGGGTCTCAGTAACTCAGTGTCTCAGTGTCTCAGGTTCTCAGTTTCTCAGTCTCAGGGTCTCAGTGTCTCAGGGTCTCTTGGCCTCTGGATGTCTGGGTCTCAGGGTCTCTGGGTCTCAGTATCTCAGTGAGTCAGTATCTCATTGTCTCACGGTCTCAGGGTCTCTTGGTCTGTGGGTCTCAGTTTCTCAGGGTCTCTGGGTCTCTGGGTCTCAATTTCTCAGGGTCTCAGGGTCTCAGTGTCTCAGTGTCTCAGGGTCTCTGGGTCACTGCATGTCTGGGCCTCATTTTCTCAGGGTCTTAGGGTCTCAGGGGCTCTGGATCTCTGGTTCTCTGTGTCTCTTGGTCGGTGGTTCCCACTGTCTCTGGGTCTCTGGGTCTCCGTTTCTCAGGGTCTCAGGGTCACTGTGTCTCAGTGTCTCAGGGACTCACTGTCTCAGTGTCTCAGGGACTCAGTGCCTGAGTGTCTCAGTGTCTCAGTCTCTCAGGGCCACAGGGACTCAGTGTCTCAAAGTTTCAGTGTCTCAGGGTCTCAGTGCCTCAGTGTCTCAGGGTCTCAGTATCTCAGTGTCCCTGGGTCTCAGGGTCTCCATGTCTCAGTGTCTCAGGGTCTCTGGGACGCTGGGTCTCAGTGTCTCAGGGTCTCAGGGTTTCAGTGTCGCAGTGTCTCAGGATCTCAGTGTCTCAGTGTCTCAAGGTCTCTGGGTCCCTGCAACTCAGTGTCTCTGGGTCTCAGTGTCTCAGGGTCTCTGGGTTCAGTGTCTCAGGGTCTCAGTATCTCAGTGTCTCAGGGGATCGGGGTCTCAGTGCCTCAGTGTCTCATGGCCTCAGGGTCTCACTGTCTCAGTGTCTCACTGTCTCAGTGTCTCAGTGTCTCAAGGTCTCAGGATCTCAGTGTCTCAGTGTCTCAAGGTCTCAGGATCTCAGTGTCTCAATGTCTCAGGGTCTCTGGGTCCCTGGGTCTCAGAGTCTCAGCGTCTCTGGGACACTGGGTCTCAGTCTCTCAGTTTCTCAGGGCCTCAGGGTCTCAGGGTCTCAGGGTTTCAGGGTCTTAGGGTCTCTGGGTCTCTGGGTCTCAGTGTCTCTGTGTCTGAGTGTCTCAGGGTCTCTGGGTTCAGTGTCTCAGTGTCTCATTATCTCTGGGTCTCAGTATCTCAGGATCTCAGTGTCTCAAAGTCTCAGGGTCTCTGCATCCCTGGGTCTCAGTGTCTCTGTGTCTCTGGGGCACTGCGTCTCAGTGTCTCAGTCTCTCAGTGTCTCAGTCTCTCAGTGTCTCAGGGTCTCTGGGTCCCAGGGTGTCTGGGTCATTGGGTCTCAGTGTCTCTGGGTCTCAGGATCTCAGGGTCTCTGGATCTCTGGGTTTCTGGGCTCTGGGTCTCTCAGTCTCAGGATCTCTGGGTCTCAGTGTCTCAGGTTCTCAGGATCTCAGTGTCTCAATGTCTCAGGGTCTCTGGTTCCCTGGGTCTCAGTGTTTCTGGGTCTCTGGGACACTGGGTCTCAGTGTCTCAGTCTCTCAGTGTCTCAATGTCTCAGGGTCTCAGTGTCTCAGGTTTTCTGGGTCTCTGGTTCTCTGGGTCTCAGGGTCTCAGAGTCTCTGGGTCTCACTGTCTCAGTGTCTCTGGGCTTCAGTGTCTCAGGGTCTCTGGGTTCTGTGTCGAAATGTCTCAGGGTCTCAGTATCTCAGCGACTCAGTGACTCAGGGTCTCAGTGTCTCAAGGTCTCTTGGTCTCAGTGTCTCAGGGTCTCATGGGCTCAGGGTCTGAGTGCCTTGGTGTCTCAGTGTCTCAGGGTCTCAGGATCTCAGTGTCTCAATGTCTCAGGTCTCTGGGTACCTGGGTCTCAGCGTCTCTGGGTCTCTGGGACACTGGGTCTCAGTGTCTCAGTCTCTCAGTGTCTCAGGGTCTCAGGGTCTCAGTGCCTCAGGGTTTCTGGGTCTCTGGGTCGCAGGGTCTGTGGATCTCTGGGTTTCTGGGCTCTGGGTCTCTGGGTCTCTCGGTCTCTGGGTCTCTCGGTCTCTGGGTCTCAGTGTCTCAGTTTCTCAGGATGTCTGGGTCTCTGTGAGTGTCTCAATCTCTCAGGGTCTCTGTGTCTCTGTGTCTCTGTGTCTCAGTGTCTCAGGGTCTCTGGGTCTCAGTGCCTCAGGGTCTCAGGGTCTCAGTTTCACAGTGTGCAGTGACTCAGTGTCTCAGTGTCTCAGGGTCTCACTTTCTCAGTGCCTCAGGGTCTCAGTGTCTCTGGGTCTCAGGGTCTCAATGTCTCTGGGTCTCTGGGTCTTAGTGTCTCAGGGTCTCAGGGTTTCAGGGTTGCAGGGTTTCAGTCTCTCAGGGTCTCAGTGTCTCAGGGTCTCTGGGTCTCAGTGTCTCAGGGTCTCAGGGTTTCAGGGTTGCAGCGTCTTAGTGTCTCAGTGTCTCAGGGTCTCTGGGTCTCAGTGTCGCAGAGTCTCAGTGTCTCAGGGTCTCAGGGTTTCAGGGTCTCAGGGTCTCAGTGTCTCAGTGTCTCTGGGTCTCAGGGTCTCTGGGTCTCAGGGTCTCAGTGTCTCAGGGTCCCAGTGTCTCAGGGTCTCAGGGTCTCAGGGCCTCAGTGTCCCAATGTCTCAGGGTCTCAATGTCTCATGTCCCAGTATCTCAGGGTTTCAGGGTCTCAGTTTCTCAGTGTCTCAGGGTCTCAGTTTTTCAGTGTCTCAGGGTCTCAGTGGCTCAGCGTCTCAGCGTCTCTGGCTCTCAGATTCTCAGGGTCTCAGGGACTCAGTGTCTCAGTTTATCAGTGTCTCAGTGTATCTGTGTCTCAGGGTCACTGTGCCTCATTGTCTCAGTGTATCTGTGTCTCAGGGTCACTGTGCCTCATTGTCTCAGTGTCTAAGAGTCTCAGCGTCTCAGTGTCTCACTGTTTCAGGGTCTCAGTGTCTCAGTATCTCACTGTCTCATGGTCTCAGGGTCTCTGGTTCTCAGTTTCTCAGGGTCTCTGGGTCTCAGTTTCTCAGGGTCTCTGTGTCTCAGTGCCTCGGTGTCTCAGTGTCTCAGGGTCTCTGGGTCACTGCGTGTCTGGGCCTCATTGTCTCAGGGTCGCAGGGGCTCCGGATCTCTGGTTCTCTTGGTCTCTTGGTCTGTGGGTCTCACTGTCTCTGTGCCTCAGGGTCTCAGGGTCTTAGGGTCTCAGGGTCTCAGCTTCTCACTGTCCAGTTGTTTCAGGGTCTCAGGGTCTCTGCATCTCTCATACTAAGGGTCTCAGAGTATCTGTGCCTCAGTGTCTTAGTGTCTCAGGGTCTCAGTGCCTCAGGGTCTCTGGATCTCTGGGTCCCTGGATCTCTGGGTCCCAGGGTCTCAGGGTCTCAGGGTCTATGAGTCTCAGGGTCTCTGTGTCTCAGTGTCTCTGGATCTCTGGATCCCAGTGTCTCTGGGTCTCATGGTTTCAGGATCTCAGTGTCTCAAAGCCTCGGGGTCTCTGCGTCTCAGTGTCTGTGGACCTATGGGCCTTTGGTTCTCAGTGTCTCACTGTCTCAGTGTCTCAGGGTCTCAGCGTGTCAGGGGCTCTGGGTCTCTGGGTCTCAGGGTCCCTGGGAATCAGTGCCTCAGGCTCTCTGGGTCCCATGGTCACAGGATCTCTCGGTCTCTGGGTCTCAGTCTCTCAGGGTCTCAGTGTCTCAGAGTCTCAGTGTCGCAGTGTCCCAGGTTCTCAGGATCTCAGTGTCTCAATGTCTCAGGGTCTCTGGGTCCCTGGGTCTCAGAATCTCTGGGTCTCTGGTACACTGGGTCTCAGTGTCTCAGTGTCTCAGGGTCTCAGTACCTCAGGGTCTCAGGGTCTCAGTTTCATAGTGTCTCAGTGACTCAGTGTCTCAGGGTCTCATTGTCTCAGTGTCTCATGGTCTCACTTTCTCCGTGTCTCAGGGTCTCAGTGTTTCTGGGTCTCTGTGTCTCAGTGCCTCAGGGTCTCAGGGTCTCAGTTTCATAGTGTCTCAGTGACTTAGTGTCTCAGGGTCTCAGTCTCTCTGGGTCTCAGTGTTTCTGGGTCTCTGTGTCTCAGTGTCTCAGGGTCTCTGGATCTCAGTGTCTCAGGGTCTCAGGCTTTCAGGGTTGCAGTGTCTCAGTCTCTCAGCGTCTCTGGGTCTCAGGGTCTCAGGGTCACTGGGTCTTTGGGTCTCAGGGTCTCAGTGTCTCAGGGTTTCAGGGTTTCAGGGTCTCATTGTCACTGGGTCTTTGGGTCTCAGGGTCTCAGTGTCTCAGGGTTTCAGGGTTTCAGGTTCTCAGTGTCTCAGTGTCTCAGGGTCCCAGTGTCTCAGGGCCTCAGGGCCTCAGTGTCTCAATGTCTCAGGGTCTCAGTGTCTCATGTCTCAGGGTCTCAGGGTCTCAGTTTCTCAGTGTCTCAGGGACTCAGTGCCTCAGTTTATCAGTGTCTCAGTGTATCTGTGTCTCAGGGCCACTGTGCCTCAGTGTCTCAGGGTCTCAGTGTCTCAGGTTCTTTGTGTCTCAGTGTCTCAGTATCTTACCGTCTCACGGTCTCAGGGTCTCTGGGTCTCAGTTTCCCAGGGTCTCAGGGTCTCAGTGTCTCAGTGTCTCAGGGTCTCTGGGTCACTGCGTGTCTGGGCCTCATTGTATCAGGGTCTCAGGGGCTCTGGATCTCTGGTTCTCTGGGTCTCTTGGTCTGTGGGTCTCACTGTCTCTGTGTCTCAGGGTCTCCGTTTCTCAGGGTCTCAGGGTCACTGTGTCTCAGTGTCTCAGTCTCTCAGGGCCTCAGGGTCTCACGTTCTCAGTGTCTCAGTATCTCAGTGTCTCAGTGTCTCAGGTTCTCAGTGTCTCCGTGTCTCAGTGTCTCAGGGTCTCTGGGACTCTGGGTCTCAGTGTCTCAGGGTCTCAGTGTCGCAGTGTCTCTGCGTTTCAGGGTCTCAGTGTCTCAGGGTCTCAGGGTCTCTGGGAATCTGGGTCTCAGTGTTGCAGTGTCTCTGCGTTTCAGGGTCTCAGCTTCTCACTGTCCAGGTGTTTCAGGGTCTCAGGGTTTCTGCGTCTCAGTGTCTCAGGGTCTCAGTGTCTCAGGGTCTCAGGATCTCAGTGTCTCAATGTCTCAGAGTCCCTGGGCCCCTGGGACACTGGGTCTCAGTGTCTCAGTCTCTCAGTGTCTCAGCGTCTCAGGGTCTCAGGGTTTCTGGGTCTCTGGGTTTCTGGGCTCTGGATCTCTTGGTCTCTGGGCCTATCGGTCTCTGGGTCTCTGGGTCTCAGTGTCTCAGTGTCTCAGGGTCTCTGGGTCCCTGGTTCTCAGTGTCTCTGGGTCTCTGGGACATTGGGTCACAGTGTCTCAGTCTCTCAGTGTCTCTGGGTCTCTGGGACATTGGGTCACAGTGTCTCAGTCTCTCAGTGTCTCAGGGTCTCAGTGTCTCAGGGTTTCTGGGTCATTTCGTCTCTGTGTATCTGGGTCTCACGATCTGAGGGCCTCCGGATCTCTGGGTTTCTAGGCTCTGGGTCTCTTGGTCTCTGGGTCTCAGTGTCTCAGTTTCTCAGGGTCTCTGGGTCTCTGTGAGTCAGTGTCTCATTGTCTCAGTTTCTCAGGGTCTCTGGGTCTCTGTGTCTCAGTGTCTCAGGGTCTCTGGGTCTCTGTGTCTCATTGTCTCAGGGTCTCAGTGTCTCAGTGTCTCAGGGTCTCACTTTCTCAGTTTCTCAGGGTCTCTGGGTTTCTGTGTCTCACTGTCTCAGGGTCTCAGTGTCACAGAGTCTCAGTGTCGCAGGGTCTCTGAGTCTCAGGGTTTCTGGGTCTCAGTGTCTCAGGGTCTCTGGGTCTCAGGGTCTAAGGGCCTCAGTGTCTCAATGTCTCAGGGACTCAGTGTCCCATGTCTCAGTATCTCAGGGTCTCAGGGTCTCAGTTTCTTAAGGTCTCAGGGTCTCTGGGTCTCAGTTTCTCAGGGTCTCAGGGACTCAGTGCCTCAGTTTATCAGTGTCTCAGTGTCTCAGGGTCTCAGTGTCTCAGTGTCTCAGGGTCTCTGGGTCACTGCGTGTCTGGGCCTCATTTTCTCAGGGTCTTAGGGTCTCAGGGGCTCTGGATCTCTGATTCTCTGGGTCTCTTGGTCTGTGGGTCTCACTGTCTCTGGGTCTCCGTTTCTCAGGGTCTAAGGGTCACTGTGTCTCAGTGTCTCAGGGACTCAGTGTCTCAGTGTCTCAGTGCCTGAGTGTCTCAGTGTCTCAGTCTCTCAGGGACACAGGGTGTCAGTGTCTCAGTGTCTCAAGGTCTCAGTGTCTCAGGGTCTGAGTGTCTCAGTGTCCCTGGGTCTCAGGGTTTCCGTGTTTCAGTGTCTCAGGGTCTCTGGGACACTGGGTCTCGATGTCTCAGGGTCTCAGGGTTTCAGTGTGGCAGTACCTCTGCGTTGCAGGGTCACAGTATCTCAGTGTCCAGGTGTTTCAGGGTCTCAGATTCTCACTGTCCAGGTGTTTCAGGGTCTCAGGTTCTCTGCATCTCTGGTACTCAGGGTCTCAGGGTCTCTGTGCCTCAGTGTCTCAGTGTGTCAGGGTCTCTGGTTCTCAGGGTCTCTCGGTCTCAGGGTCTCTGTGTCGCTGGGTCTCAGGGTCTCAGTGTCTCTGTGTCTCTGCGTCTCAGTGTCTCAGGGTCTCCGGGTCTCTGTGTCTCAGTGTCTCTGGCTCTCTGGATCTCAGTGTCTCTGGGTCTCAGTGTCTCTGGGTCTCTGTGTCTCTGTGTCTCTGGCTCTCTGGATCTCAGTGTCTCTGGGTCTCAGTGTCTCAGGGTCTCTGGGTCTCTGTGTCTCTGTGTCTTTGTGTCTCTGGGCCTCTGAGTCTCAGTGTCTCAGTGCATCACTGTCTCAGTGTCTGAGGGTGTCAGGGTGTCAGGGTCTCTGGGTCTCAGTGTCTCAGGGTCTCAGGGGCTCTGGGTCTCTGGGTCCCTGGGAATCAGTGTCTCAGTGTCTCAGTTTCTCTGGGTCCCATGGTCACAGGGCCTCTGTGCCTTTGGGTTCTGGGTCTGTGGGCCTCTGAGTCTCAGTGTCTCAGTGTCTCACTATCTCTGGGTCTCATGGTCTCAGTTTCCCAGCATCTCTGGGTCTCATTGTCTCAGGGTCTCTGGGTTCTGTGTCTAAGTGTCTCAAGGTCTCATTGTCTCCGTGTCTCAGGGTCTCTGGGTCTCAGGGTCTCTGGGCCTTTGGGTCTGTGGTCACTGGTTCCCTCGGTCTCTGGGTCTGTCGGTCTCTGGGTCTCAGATTCTCAGGGTCTCTGGGTCTCTGTGAGTCAGTGTCTCAGTGTCTCAGTGTCTCAGGGCCTCAGGATCTCAGTGTCTCAATGTCTCAATGTCTCAGGGTCTCTGGGTCCCTGGGTCTCAGAGTCTCAGTGTCTCTGGGAAACTGGTTCTCAGTGTCTCAAGGTCTCAGTGTCTCAGGGTTTCTGGGTCATTGGGTCTCAGTGTCTCTGGGTCTCAGGATCTCAGGGTCTCTGGATCCCTGGGTTTCTGGACTCTGGGTCTCTCAGTCTCTGGGTCTCAGTGTCTCAGGGCCTCTGGGTCTCAATGTCTCTGTGTCTCAGGGTCTCTGGATCTCTGAGTCTCAGTGTCTATATGTCTCTGGGTCTCAGTGTCTCAGGGTCTCTGGGTTCAGTGTCTCAGGGTCTCAGTATCTCAGGGTCTCAGTGTCTCAGTGTCTCAGGGTCTCTGGGTCTCTATGTCGCAGGGTCCCATGGTCTCAGGATCTCAGTGTCTCAATGTCTCAGGGTCTCTGGGTCCCTGGTTCTCAGAGTCTCTGGGTCTCTGGGACACTGGGTCTCAGTGTCTCAGTCTCTCAGTGTCTCAGGGTCTCAGTGTCTCAGGGTTTCTGGGTCCCTGGGTCTCAGGGCATCTGGGTCATTGGGTCTCAGTGTCTCAGGCTCTCAGGGACTCTGGATCTTTCAGTCTCTGGGTCTCCGTGTCTTAGGGTCCCTGGGTCTCAGTGTCTCTGTGTCTTTGGGTCTCTGGGGCTGTGGGCCTCTGGGTCTCTGGGTCTCAGTGTCTCAGGGTCTCAGTGTCTCAGCGCCTCAGGGGCTCAGGACCTCAGTGTCTCAGTTTCTCAAGGTCTCAGGGTCTCAGTGTCTCACTGTCTCAGTGTCTCAGTTTCTCTGGGTCTCAGTCTCTCTGATTCTCTGGGCCTCAGGGTCTTTGAGTCACTGCGTCTCTGGGTCTCAGGATCTCAGTGTCTCTGGGTCTCTGAGTCTCAGGGTCTCTGTGTCTCTGGGTCTCAGGGTCTCTGGGTTTCTGCGTCTCAGTGTCTCAGGGTTTCAGGGTCTCTGTGTCTCAGTGTCTCTGGCTCTCCAGATCTCAGTTTCTCTGGGTCTCATCGTGTCAGGGACTCTGGGGCTTAGTGTCTCTGTGTCTTTTGGTCCCTGGGTCTCTGGGACTCAGTTTCTCAGGGTCTCTGGGCTCAGTGTCTCAGTGTCTCAGGGTCCCAGTATCTCAGTGTCTCAGTGACTCATGGTCTCAGTGTCGCAATGTCTCAGGGTCTCTGGGTCTCAGGGTCTCATGGTCTCAGTGTCTCAGGGTCTCAGTGTCTCAATCTCTCAGTGTCTCAGGGTCTCAGTGTCTCAGGGTTTCTGGGTCTCTGGGTCTCAGTGTGTCTGGGTCATTGGGTCTCAGTGTCTCTGGGTCTCAGGATCTCAGGGTCTCTAGATCTCTGGGTTTCTGGGCTCTGGGTCTCTCAGTCCCTGGGTCTCTGGATCTCAGTGTCTCAGGGGCTCTGGGTCACAGTGTCTCTGTGTCTCAGTGTCTCAGCGTCTCTGGGTTCAGTGTCTCAAGGTCTCAGTATCTCAGTATCTCAGTGTCTCAGTGTCTCAGGGTCTCAGTCTCTCAGGGTCTCTGGGTCTCAGTGTCACAAGGTCCCATGGTCTCAAGATCTCAGTGTCTCAATGTCTCAGGGTCTCTGGGTCTCAAAGTCTCTGGGTCTCTGGGACACTGGGTCTCAGTGTCTCAGTCTCTCAGTGACTCAGGGTCTTAGTGTCTCAGGGTTTCTGGGTCTCTGGGTCTCAGGTTGTCTGGGTCATTGAGTCTCAGGGACTCAGGATCTCAGGGTCTCTGGATCTCTGGGTTTCTGGGCTTTGGGTCTTTGGCTCTCAGTGTCTCAGGGATCTGGGTCTCAGTGTCTCAGTGTCTCAGGGTCTCAGTGTCTCTGTGTCTTTGGGTCTCTGGGACTGTGGGCCTCTGGGTCTCTTGGTCTCAGTGTCTCAGGGTCTCAGTGTCTCAGTGTCTCAGGGTTTCAGTGTCTCAGGGTTTCAGGGTCTTTGGGTCTCTGGTGTCAGTGTCTCAGTTTCTCAGTATTTCAGTGTCTCAAGGTCTCAGGGTCTCTGTGTCTCTGGGCCTCCGAGTCTCAGTGTCTCAGGGTCTCCGGGTCTCAGCGTCTCGGGGTCTCTGGGTCTCAGGGTCACTGTACATCTGGTCTCAGTTTTTAATTGTCTCAAGGTCTCAGTGTCTCAGGGTCTCTGTGTCTCTGGGCCTCTGCGTCACTGGGTCTCTGGGTCTCCGTGTCTCACTGTCTCAGTGTGTCACTGTGTCAGGGTCACAGGGTCCCCTGGTCTCTGTGTTTCTGGGACTCTGGGTCACTGGGTCTCAGTCTCTCAGGATCTCTGGGTCTCAGTGTCTCAGGATCTCTGGGTCTCAGGGTCTCAGTGTCTCAGTCTCTCAGTGCCTCAGGGTCTCAGTGTTTCAGGGTCTCTGCGTCTCTGGGACTCAGTGTCTCAGTATCTCAGGGTCTTAGTGTCTCTGGATCTCTGGTTCTCTAGGTCTCTGGGTCTCTGGGTCTCAATGTCTCAGTGTCTCAGGCTCTCTGGGTCTCTGTGCCTCAGTGTATCAGAGTCTCAGTGTCTCAGGGTCTCTGTGTCTCAGTGTCTCAGGGTCTCAGTGTCTCAGTTTCTCAGGGTCTCTGTGCCTCTGTGTCTCTGGGTCTTTGTGTCTCAGGGTCTCTGTGTCTATGGTTCACTTGGTCTCTGGGACTCTGGGTTTCAATGTCTCAGGGCCTCTGGTTCTTTGGGTCTCTGGTTCTCTAGGCCTCTGAGTCTCAATGCCTCAGTGTCTCAGGGTCTCTGGGTCTCTGGGTCTCTAGGTCTCTGTGCCTCAGGGTCTCAGTGTCTCAGGGTCTCTGATTCTCTGAGTCTCAGTGTCTCAGCGTCTCAGTGTCTCAGGGTCTCAGTGTCTCAGGGTCTCAGGGCCTCTGGGTCTCTGTGTCTCAGTGCCTTATGGTCTCAGGGTCTCAATGCCTCAGTGTCTGAGGGTCTCGGGATCTCAGGGTCTTTGTTTCTCAGTGTCTCAGGGTCTCTCTGTCTCAGTGTCTCAGTGTCACAGGTTCTCTGGGTTCCTATGTCTCACAGTCTCTGGGTCTCTGGGTCTCAGTGTTTCAGTCTCTCAGTGTCTCAGGGTCTCATGGTCTCAGTGTCTCAGGGTCTCATGGTCTCAGTGTCTCAGGGTTTCTGGGTCTCTGGTCTCTGGGTCTCAGGGCATCTGGGTCATTGGGTCACTGGGTCTTTGGGTCTCAGTGTTTCAGTTTCTCAGGGCCTCTTTGTCTCTGGGTCTCAGTGTCTCTGGGTCTCTGGGTCTCAGTGTCTCAGAGTCTCAGGGTCTCATTGTCTCAAGGTCTCTGGGTCTCTGGGTCTGTGTCTCAGGGTCTCAGGGTCTCAGGGTCACCGGGTCTCTGGGTCTCAGGGTCTCATTGTCTCTTGGTCTCTGGGTCTCCGTGTCTCAGAGTCTCAGGGCCTCAGTGTCTCAGTGTCACAGTGTCTCAGTGACTCAGGGTCTCAGAGTCTCAGGGTCTCAGGTTCTCAGGGTGTCAGAGTATCAGTGTATCAGTGTCTCATGGTCTCAATGTCTCAGTGTCTCAGGGTCTCAGGGTCACTGGGTGTGTGGGCCTCTGGGTCTCAGGGTCTCTGGGTCTCAGTGTTTTAGGGACTCAGGGTCTCCGTGTCTCAGTGTCTCTGGGTCTCTGTGTCTCAGTGTGTCAGGGTCTGAGGGTCTCAGTGCCTCAGGGACTCAGGGTCTCTGTGTCTCTGGTTCACTGGATCACCGGGTACCTGGGTCTTTAGGTCTCAGTGCCTCAGGGCCTCTGGGTGTCTGGGTCTCTGGTTCTCTTGGTCTCAATGTCTCAGTGTCTCAGTCTCTCAGTGTCTCAGCTTCTCAGTGTTTCAGTGTTTCATGGTCTCAGTGTCTCAGGGTCTCAGGGTGTCAGAGTCTCAGGGTGTCAGGGTCTCTGGATCTCTAGTTCTCAGTGTCTCTTGGGTCTCAGTGTCTCAGAGTCTCAGTTTCTCAGGGTCTCAGTTTATCAGGGTCTCAGTGTCACAGTGTATCATTTTCTCAGGGTCTCATTTTCTCAGGGTCTCAGTGTCCCAGGGTCTCATGGTCACATTGTCTCAGTGTCTCAGGGACTCAGGGTCTCAGCTCTCGGTGTCTAGGGGGTTCAGTGTCTCACTGTCTCTGTGTCTCAGGTCCTCAGTGTCTCAGTGTCTCAGTGTCTCAGTGACTCAGGGTCTTATTGTCTCAGTGCCTCAGGGCCTCTGGGTGTCTGGGTCTCTGGTTCTCTTGGTCTCAATGTCTCAGTGTCTCAGTCTCTCAGTGTCTCAGTGTCTCAGGATCTCAGTGTCTCACTGTCTCAGTGCCTCAGGGTCTCTGGGTCTCAGGGTCCCTGGGAATCAGTGTCTCAGTGTCTCAAATTCTGTGGGTCCCATGGTCACAGGGTCTCTGTGTCTCTGGGTCTCAGTGTCTCAGGGTCTCAGTGTCTCAGTTTCACAAGGTCTCACGGTCTCAGAGTCTAAGGGTCTCACTGTCTCAGGGTCTCAGTGTCTCTTGGTCTCTGGGTCTCAGGGTCTCAGGGCCTCTGGGTCTCAGTGGCTCAGGGTCTCAGTGCCTCAGGGTTTCAGGTTTGCAGTGTCTCAGTGTCTCAGTGTCGGAGGGTCTCAGTGTCTCAGTGTCTGTTGGTCTCTGGGTCTCAGGGTATCTGGGTCTCACTGACTCAGGGTCTCGGGGCTCGGTGTCTCAGGGTGTCAGGGTGTCAGGGTCTCAATGTCTCAGGGCCTCAGTGGCTCTTGTCTCAGTATCTCAGGGTCTCAGGGTCTCAGTTTCTGAGTGTCTCTGGGTCACAGTTTCACAGGGTCTCAGGGTCTAAGGGTCTCAGGGTCACAGTGCCTCAGTGTCTCAGTGTCGCAGTGTCTCAGTGTCTCACTGTCACAGTGTCTTACTGTCTCAGGATCTCAGTGTCTCAGGGACTCAGTGTCTCCGTGTCTCAGGGTTTCAGTTTCTCAGTGTCTCAGCGTCTCAGGGTCTCAGTGAATCAGCAGCTCATGGTCTCAGGGTCTCAGTGTCTCGGAGTCTCTGGTTCTCTGCGTCTCATGGTCTGTGGGTCTCACTGTCATTATGTTTCTCTAGGTCTCTGGGTCTCAGTTTCCCAGGGTCTCTGGGTCTCTGTGTCTCTGGGTCTCAGTGTCTCAGGGTCTCAGGGTCACTGGGTCTCTGGGTCACATTTTCTCAGGATCTTTGTGCATCAGTGTCTCAGGATCTCAGTGTCTCAGGGTTTCAGCCTCTCAGTGTCTCAGGGTCTCAGAGTCTCAGCTCACAGTGTCTCAGAGTCTCAGTGTCTCAGTCTCTCAGGTCTCAGTGCCTCAGGGTCTCTGGGTATCTGGGTCTCAGGGTCCCTGGGATCAGTGTCTCAGTGTCTCAGGGTTTCTGGGTCTCAATGTCTCAGTGTCTCACTGTTTCAGGGTCTCAGTGTCTCAGGATCTCTTTGTCTCAGGGTCTCAGGTTCTCAGTGTCTCAGGGTCTCACTGTCTCAGTGTCTCACAGTCTCAGTGTCTCAGGGTCTCAGAGTTTCAGAATATCATTGTCTCAGTGTCTCAGAGTCTCTGTGTCTCAGTGTCTTTGTGTTTCAGTGTCTCACAGTCTCAGTGTCTCACAGTCTCAGTGTCTCAGTGTGTCTGGGTCTCAGGGTCCCTGCTTCTCATTGTGTCTGGGTCTTAATGTCTCAGTGTCTCTGTGCCTCAGTGTCTCAGAGTCTCAGTGTCTCTGTGTCTCAGTGTCTCAGTGTTGCAGAGTCACAGTCTCTCAGTGTCTCATGGTCTCAGTGTCTCCGTGTTTCAGGCTCTCTGTGTCTCAGGGTCTCAGTGCCTAAGTGTCTCAGGGTCTTAGTTCCTCAGTGTCTCAGGTTCTCAGCGTCTCAGGGACTCAGGGTCTCAGTGTGTCAGCTCTCAGTGTCTCAGGGTCTCAGTCTCTAACTGTCTCAGTGTCTCAGTGTATCAGGACCTCAGTGTCGCAGTGTCTCAGGTTCTCTGGGCCTCAGGATCTCTGGGTCACTGCGTGTCAAGGTCTCAGTGTCTCAGGGTCTCTGGATGTCTGGTTCTCTGGGTCTCTTGGCCTGTTGATCTCACTGTCTGTATCTCACAGTCTCTGTGTCTCTGGGTAACTGGGTCTCAGTGTCACAGTGTCTCAGCGTCTCAGTGTCTCAGGGTCCCAGCGTCTCAGGATCTCAGTGCCTTATTGTCTCAGGGTCTCAGTGTCTCTGTGTCCCAGGGTCTCAGTGTCCACGTGTATCAGGGTCTCAGGGTCTCTGGGTCACATTTTCTCAGGGTCTCAGGGTCTCTGTGTCTCAGTGTCTCAGGGTCTCAGGGTCGCAGTGCCTCAGGTTCTCCATCTCTCAGTGACTCACTGTCTCAATGTCTCAGGGAATCAGGGTCTCAGAGTCTCAGCTCTCAGTGTCTCAGGGTCTCAGTGTCTCACGGTCTCAGGGTCTCAGTGTCTCACTGTCTCAGTGTCTCAGTGTCTCAGGGTCTGAGGGTCTCAGTGTCTCAGTGTCGCATTGTCTCAGTGTAACAGGATTTCAGTGTCTCAGGGTCTCAGTGTCTGCGTGTCTCAGGGTCTCAGGGTCTCAGGGTCTCTGGGTCTCTGCGTCTCAGGGTCCCTGGGAATCAGTGTCTCAGTGCCTCAGGTTCTCTGGGTCCCATGGTCACAGGGTCTCTGCGTCTCTGGGTCTCAGTGTCTCAGGGTCTCAGCGTCTCAGTGTTTCATTGTCTCAGTGTCTCAGTGTATCAGAGCCTTAGTGTCTCAGGGGCTCAGGATCTCAGTGTCTCTGGGTCTCAGGGTCTCAGGGTCTCTGGGTCTCAGTGTCACAGGGTCTCAGTGTCTCAGTGTCTCAGAGTCTCAGTCTCTCAGTGTCTCAGGGGATCAGTGTCTCACAGTCTCAGCTCTCAGTGCCTCAGGGTCTCAGTGTCTCACTGTCTCAATGTCTCAGTGTTTCAGGGTCTCAGTGTCTCAATTTCTCAGGGCCTCAGGGTCTCTGGGTCTCAGTGTCCAGTATCTCAGGTTCTCAGGGTTTCAGGTTTGCAGTGTCTCAGTGTCGGAGGGTCTCAGGGTCTCAGTGTCTCAGGGTCTCGGTCTCAGTGTCTCAGGGGCTCAGGGTCTCAGTTTCTTAGTGTCTCAGGGTCTCAGGGTCTCAGTCGCTCAGTGTCTCAGTGTCTCAGGGGATCAGGGTCTCAGAGTCTCAGCTCTCAGTTCTCAGCGTCTCAGTGTCTCTGTTTCTCAGTGTCTGAGCGTCTCAGGGTCTCTGGGTCTCAGTGTCTCAGGGTCCCTGTGTCTCAGGATCTCAGGGTCTCAGTGTCTCAGGGTTTCTGGGTCTCTGGGACTCAGTGTCTCAGGGTCTCAGGTTCTCAGTGTCTCAGGGTCTCTGGGTCTTTGGGTCTGAGGGTGTCTGGGTCCCTGGGTCTCGGTGTCTCAGTGTCTCAGGGTCTCAGTGACTCAGTGTCTCAGGGTCTCTGAATCTCAGTGTCTCAGGGCCTCTGGGCCTCAGTGTCTCAGTGTTTCTGGATCTCAGTGTCTCAGGCTCTCAGTGCCTCAGTGTCTCAGGGTCTCAGTGACTCAGCATCTCAGGGTCTCTGGGTCTCAGCATCTCAGAGTCTCACTGTCTCAGTGTCTCAGTATTTCAGCGTCTCAGTGTCTCAATTTCTCACGGTCTCAGGTTCTCTGTGTCTCAGTGCCTCAGCGTCTCAGAGTCTCAGTGTCTCAGTGTCTCAGAGTCTCAGTGTCTCTGTGTCTCAGTGTCTCAGTGTTGCAGAGTCACAGTGTCTCAGTGTCTCATGGTCTCAGTGTCTCCGTGTTTCAGGTTCTCTGTGTCTCAGGGTCTCAGTGCCTCAGTGTCTCAGGTTCTCAGCGTCTCAGGGACTCAGGGTCTCAGTGTGTCAGCTCTCATTGTCTCAGGGTCTCAGTCTCTAACTGTCTCAGTGTCTCAGTGTATCAGGACCTCAGTGTCGCAGTGTCTCAGGTTCTCTGGGCCTCAGGATCTCTGGGTCACTGCGTGTCAAGGTCTCAGTGTCTCAGGGTCTCAGTGTCTTCGTGTCTCAGTGTCTCAGGATCTCTGGGCGTCTGGTTCTCTGGGTTTCAGGGTCTGAGTCTCAGGGTCTCAGTGTCTCAGGGTCTCTGGGTCCCGTGGTCTCTGGGTATCGGGGACTCTGGGTCACTGGGTCTCAGTGCCTCAGGGTCTCAGGGTCTCAGTGTCTCAGTGTCTCAGAGTCTCTGTGTCTCTGTGTCTCAGTGTCTCAGTATTTGAGAGTCTCAGTGCCTCAGTGTTTCTGTGCCTCAAAATCTCAGTTTCTCTGTGTCTCAGTGTCTCAGTGTCCCAGAGTCTCAGTGCCTATGTGTCTCAGTGCCTCAGTGTTTCAGTGTCTCAGTGTCTCTGTGTCTCTGTGTCTCAGTGTCTCTGTGTCTCTGTGTCTCAGTGTCTCAGTATCTCTGTGCCTCAGTGTCTCAGTGTCTCAGGGTCTCTGTGTCTCTGTGTCTCAGTGCCTCAGTGTTTCAGTGTCTCTATGCCTCAGTCTCTCAGTGTCTCAGAGTCTCTGTGTCTCTGTGTCTCTGAGCCTCTGTGTCTCATTGTTTCTGTGTCTCAGTGTCTCATTGTTTCAGTGCCTCAGTATTTCAGTGTCTCTGTGCCTCAGTGTCTTATTGTAACAGAGTCTCAGTGTCTCAGTGCCTCATTGTCTCTGTGTCTCAGTGTCTCTGTGCCTCAGCGTATCAGTGTCAGTGTCTCAGAGTCTGTGTCTCAGTGTCTGTGTGTCTCAGTGTCTCAGTGTCTCAGAGTGTCATTGTCTCAGTGCCTCATTGTCTCTGTGTCTCAGTGTCTCTGTGCCTCAGCGTCTCAGAGTGTCAGTGTCTCAGTGTCTCAGTGTCTGTGTGTCTCAGTGTCTCAGTGTCTCAGAGTGTCAGTGTCTCAGAGTCTCAGTGCCTCTGTGTCTCTGTGTCTCAGTGTCTCAGTGTGTGAGAGTCTCAGTGTCTCAGTGTTTCTGTGCCTCAAAATCTCAGTTTCTCTGTGCCTCAGTGTCTCAGTGTCCCAGAGTCTCAGTCTCTCTGTGTCTCTGTGCCTCAGTGTCTCAGTGTGTGAGAGTCTCAGTGTCTCAGTGTTTCTGTGCCTCAAAATCTCAGTTTCTCTGTGCCTCAGTGTCCCAGAGTCTCATTGTCTTAGTGTCTCAGAGTCTCAGTGTCTCAGTGTTTCAGTGTCTCTGTGTCTCAGTATCTCTGTGCCTCAGTGTCTCAGAGTGTCAGGGTCTCTGTGTCTCTGTGTCTCAGTGTCTCTGTGCCACAGTGTCTCTGTGCCTCAGTGTCACAGTGTCTCAGTGTCTCAGAGTCTCAGTGTCTCTGTTTCTCAGTGTCTCAGAGTCTCAGTGTCTCTGTGCCTCAGTGTCTCAGTGTCTCTATGCCTCAGTCTCTCAGTGTCTCAGAGTCTCTGTGTCTCTGTGTCTCTGAGTCTCAGTGCCTCATTGTCTCTGTGTCTCAGTGTCTCTGTGCCTCAGTGTCTCAGTGTCTCAATGTTTCTGTACCTCAAAATCTCATTTTCTCTGTGCCTCAGTGTCTCAGTGTCCCAGAGTCTCAGTGTCGCAGTGTCTCAGAGTCTCAGTGCCTCAGTGTTTCAGTGTCTCAGTGTCTCAGAGTCTCAGTGTCTATGTGTCTCTGTGCCTCAGTGTCTCTGGGTCTCTGTGTCTCAGTGTCTCTGTGCCACTGTGTCTCTGTGCCTCAGTGTTTCAGTGTCTCAGTGTCTCAGTGTTTCAGTGTCTCAGGATCTCAGTGTCTCTGTGTCTCAGTGCCTCTGTGTCTCACTGTCTCAGTGTCTCTGTTTCTCAGTGTCTCTGGGTCTCTGTGTCTCTGTGTCTCAGTGTCTCTGTGCCACATTGTCTCTGTGCCTCAGTATCTCTGCGCCTCAGTGTCTCAGTGTTTCAGTGCCTCAGCATTTCAGTGTCTCTGTGCCTCAGTGTCTCAGTGTCTCAGTGTCTCTGTGCCTCAGTGTCTCTGTGTCTCAGTGTCTCAGTGCCTCAATGACTCTGTGTCTCTGCGTCTCTGTGTCTCACTGCCTCAGTTTCTCTGCGTCTCAGTGTCTCAGAGTCTCAGTCTCAGTGTCTCTGTGTCTCAGTGTCTCAGAGTCTCAATGACTCTGTGTCTCAGTGTCTCTGTGCCTCAGTGCCTCAGTGTCTCAGTGTCTCAGAGTCTCAGTGTCTCTGCGTCTCAGTGTCTCAGTGTCTCAGAGTCTCAGAGTCTCAGTGTCTCAGTGTCTCAGTCTCAGAGTCTCTGTGTCTCAGTGTCTCAGAGTCTCAATGACTCTGTGTCTCAGTGTCTCTGTGCCTCAGTGTCTCAGTGTCTCAGAGTCTCAGTGTCTCAGTGTCTCTGCGTCTCAGTGTCTCACTGTCTCAGAGTCTCAGAGTCTTGGTGTCTCTGTGTCTCAGTGTCTCAGTCTCAGTATCTCAGTCTCAGGGTCTCTGTGTCTCAGTGTCTCAGAGTCTCAATGACTCTGTGTCTCAGTGTCTCTGTGCCTCAGTGTCTCAGTGTCTCAAAGTCTCAGAGTCTCAGAGTCTCAGTGTCTCTGCGTCTCAGTGTTTCAGTGTCTCAGTGTCTCAGACTCTCAGAGTCTCAGTGTCTCTGCGTCTCAGTGTCTCAGTGTCTCAGTGTCTCTGTGTCTCTGTGTCTCATTGTCTCAGTGTCTCAAAGTCTCAGTGTCGCAGCGAATCAGATTCTCTGTGACTCTGTGTCTCAGTGTCTCAGTGTCTCAGCGTATCTGATTCTCTGTGTCTCAGTGTCTCTGTGTCTCAGTATCTCTGTGCCTCAGTGTCTCAGTGTCGCAGAGTCTCAGTGTCTCTGTGTCTCTGTGTCTCCCATCTCAGTGTCTCAGCGTATCTGATTCTCTGTGTCTCAGTGTCTCAGAGTCTTCGTGTCTCTGTGTCTCAGTGTCTCAGATTCTCTGTTTCTCAATGTCTCAGAGTCTCAGAGTCACAGCGTATCAGATTCTCTGTGTCTCTGTGTCGCAGCGTCTCAATGACTCTGTGTCTCTGCGTCTCTGTGTCTCACTGCCTCAGTTTCTCTGCGTCTCAGTGTCTCAGAGTCTCAGTCTCAGTGTCTCTGTGTCTCAGAGTCTCAGTGTCTCAATGACTCTGTGTCTCTGTGTCTCTATATCTCAGTGCCCCAGTCTCTCTGTGTCTCAGTGTCTCACAGTCTCTGAGTCTCAATGTCTCTGTACCTCTGTGCCTCAGTGTCTCAGTGTCTCAGAGTCTCGGTGTCTCTCTGTCTCAGTGTCTCTGTGTCTCAGCGTCTCAGAGTCTCCATGTCTCTGTGTCTCTGTGTCTCAATGTCTCTGAGTCTCCGTGTCTCAGTGTCTCAGTGTCTCTGTTTCTCTGTATCTCAGTGTCCCAGAGTCGCAGTGTATCAGATTCTCTGTGTCTCTGTGTCTCAGCGTCTCAGAGTCTCAGTGTCTCAGTGCCTCAGAGTCTCAGTGTCTCTGTGTCTCTGTTTCTCAGTGTCTCTGTCTTTCAATGTCTCAGTGTCTCAGCGTATATGATTCTCTGTGACTCTGTGTCTCAGTGTCTCAATGGCTCTGTGTCTCTGAGTCTCTGTGTCTCACTGCCTCAGTTTCTCTGCGTCTCATTGTCTCAGAGTCTCATTGTCAGTGTCTCTGTGTCTCAGTGTCTCAGAGTCTCAATGTCTCTGCGTCTCAGTGTCTCAGTGTCTCAGAGTCTCAGATTCTCAGTGTCTGTGTCTCTGTGTCTCAGTCTCAAAGTCTCTGTGTCTCAGAGTGTCAATGACTCTGTGTCTTAGTGTCTCAGAGTCTCAGTGTCTCAGTGTTTCAGTGTCTCTGTGTCTCTGTGTCTCAGTATCTCTGTGCCTCAGTGTCTCAGAGTGTCAGGGTCTCTGTGTCTCTGTGTCTCAGTGTCTCTGTGCCACAGTGTCTCTGTGCCTCAGTGTCACAGTGTCTCAGTGTCTCAGAGTCTCAGTGTCTCTGTGCCTCAGTGTCTCAGTGTCTCTATGCCTCAGTCTCTCAGTGTCTCAGAGTCTCTGTGTCTCTGTGTCTCTGAGTCTCAGTGCCTCATTGTCTCTGTGTCTCAGTGTCTCTGTGCCTCAGTGTCTCAGTGTCTCAATGTTTCTGTACCTCAAAATCTCAGTTTCTCTGTGCCTCAGTGTCTCAGTGTCCCAGAGTCTCAGTGTCGCAGTGTCTCAGAGTCTCAGTGCCTCAGTGTTTCAGTGTCTCAGTGTCTCAGTGTCTCAGAGTCTCAGTGTCTATGTGTCTCTGTGCCTCAGTGTCTCTGGGTCTCTGTGTCTCAGTGTCTCTGTGCCACTGTGTCTCTGTGCCTCAGTGTTTCAGTGTCTCAGTGTCTCAGTGTTTCAGTGTCTCAGGATCTCAGTGTCTCTGTGTCTCAGTGCCTCTGTGTCTCACTGTCTCAGTGTCTCTGTTTCTCAGTGTCTCTGGGTCTCTGTGTCTCTGTGTCTCAGTGTCTCTGTGCCACATTGTCTCTGTGCCTCAGTATCTCTGCGCCTCAGTGTCTCAGTGTTTCAGTGCCTCAGCATTTCAGTGTCTCTGTGCCTCAGTGCCTCAGTGTCTCAGTGTCTCAGTGTCTCTGTGCCTCAGTGTCTCTGTGTCTCAGTGTCTCAGTGCCTCAATGACTCTGTGTCTCTGCGTCTCTGTGTCTCACTGCCTCAGTTTCTCTGCGTCTCAGTGTCTCAGAGTCTCAGTCTCAGTGTCTCTGTGTCTCAGTGTCTCAGAGTCTCAATGACTCTGTGTCTCAGTGTCTCTGTGCCTCAGTGCCTCAGTGTCTCAGTGTCTCAGAGTCTCAGTGTCTCTGCGTCTCAGTGTCTCAGTGTCTCAGAGTCTCAGAGTCTCAGTGTCTCAGTGTCTCAGTCTCAGAGTCTCTGTGTCTCAGTGTCTCAGAGTCTCAATGACTCTGTGTCTCAGTGTCTCTGTGCCTCAGTGTCTCTGTGTCTCAGTGTCTCAGTGTCTCTGCGTCTCAGTGTCTCACTGTCTCAGAGTCTCAGAGTCTTGGTGTCTCTGTGTCTCAGTGTCTCAGTCTCAGTATCTCAGTCTCAGGGTCTCTGTGTCTCAGTGTCTCAGAGTCTCAATGACTCTGTGTCTCAGTGTCTCTGTGCCTCAGTGTCTCAGTGTCTCAAAGTCTCAGAGTCTCAGAGTCTCAGTGTCTCTGCGTCTCAGTGTTTCAGTGTCTCAGTGTCTCAGTGTCTCAGACTCTCAGAGTCTCATTGTCTCTGCGTCTCAGTGTCTCAGTGTCTCTGTGTCTCTGTGTCTCATTGTCTCAGTGTCTCAAAGTCTCAGTGTCGCAGCGAATCAGATTCTCTGTGACTCTGTGTCTCAGTGTCTCAGAGTCTCAGTGTCTCTGTGTCTCAGTGTCTCAGTGTCTCAGCGTATCTGATTCTCTGTGTCTCAGTGTCTCTGTGTCTCAGTATCTCTGTGCCTCAGTGTCTCAGTGTCGCAGAGTCTCAGTGTCTCTGTGTCTCTGTGTCTCTCATCTCAGTGTCTCAGCGTATCTGATTCTCTGTGTCTCAGTGTCTCAGAGTCTTCGTGTCTCTGTGTCTCAGTGTCTCAGATTCTCTGTTTCTCAATGTCTCAGTGTCTCAGAGTCTCAGAGTCACAGCGTATCAGATTCTCTGTGTCTCTGTGTCGCAGCGTCTCAATGACTCTGTGTCTCTGCGTCTCTGTGTCTCACTGCCTCAGTTTCTCTGCGTCTCAGTGTCTCAGAGTCTCAGTCTCAGTGTCTCTGTGTCTCAGAGTCTCAGTGTCTCAATGACTCTGTGTCTCTGTGTCTCTATATCTCAGTGCCCCAGTCTCTCTGTGTCTCAGTGTCTCACAGTCTCTGAGTCTCAATGTCTCTGTACCTCTGTATCTCAGTGTCTCAGTGTCTCAGAGTCTCGGTGTCTCTCTGTCTCAGTGTCTCTGTGTCTCAGCGTCTCAGAGTCTCCATGTCTCTGTGTCTCTGTGTCTCTGTGTCTCAATGTCTCTGAGTCTCCGTGTCTCAGTGTCTCAGTGTCTCTGTTTCTCTGTATCTCAGTGTCCCAGAGTCGCAGTGTATCAGATTCTCTGTGTCTCTGTGTCTCAGCGTCTCAGAGTCTCAGTGTCTCAGTGCCTCAGAGTCTCAGTGTCTCTGTGTCTCTGTTTCTCAGTGTCTCTGTCTTTCAATGTCTCAGTGTCTCAGCGTATATGATTCTCTGTGACTCTGTGTCTCAGTGTCTCAATGGCTCTGTGTCTCTGTGTCTCTGTGTCTCACTGCCTCAGTTTCTCTGCGTCTCATTGTCTCAGAGTCTCATTGTCAGTGTCTCTGTGTCTCAGTGTCTCAGAGTCTCAATGTCTCTGAGTCTCAGTGTCTCAGTGTCTCAGAGTCTCAGATTCTCAGTGTCTGTGTCTCTGTGTCTCAGTCTCAAAGTCTCTGTGTCTCAGAGTGTCAATGACTCTGTGTCTCAGTGTCTCAGAGTCTCAGTCTCTGTGCCTCAGTGTCTCTGTGTCTCAGTGTCTCAGTGTCTCTGCGTCTCAGTGTCTCACTGTCTCAGAGTCTCAGAGTCTTGGTGTCTCTGTGTCTCAGTGTCTCAGTCTCAGTATCTCAGTCTCAGGGTCTCTGTGTCTCAGTGTCTCAGAGTCTCAATGACTCTGTGTCTCAGTGTCTCTGTGCCTCAGTGTCTCAGTGTCTCAAAGTCTCAGAGTCTCAGAGTCTCAGTGTCTCTGCGTCTCAGTGTTTCAGTGTCTCAGTGTCTCAGTGTCTCAGACTCTCAGAGTCTCATTGTCTCTGCGTCTCAGTGTCTCAGTGTCTCTGTGTCTCTGTGTCTCATTGTCTCAGTGTCTCAAAGTCTCAGTGTCGCAGCGAATCAGATTCTCTGTGACTCTGTGTCTCAGTGTCTCAGAGTCTCAGTGTCTCTGTGTCTCAGTGTCTCAGTGTCTCAGCGTATCTGATTCTCTGTGTCTCAGTGTCTCTGTGTCTCAGTATCTCTGTGCCTCAGTGTCTCAGTGTCGCAGAGTCTCAGTGTCTCTGTGTCTCTGTGTCTCTCATCTCAGTGTCTCAGCGTATCTGATTCTCTGTGTCTCAGTGTCTCAGAGTCTTCGTGTCTCTGTGTCTCAGTGTCTCAGATTCTCTGTTTCTCAATGTCTCAGTGTCTCAGAGTCTCAGAGTCACAGCGTATCAGATTCTCTGTGTCTCTGTGTCGCAGCGTCTCAATGACTCTGTGTCTCTGCGTCTCTGTGTCTCACTGCCTCAGTTTCTCTGCGTCTCAGTGTCTCAGAGTCTCAGTCTCAGTGTCTCTGTGTCTCAGAGTCTCAGTGTCTCAATGACTCTGTGTCTCTGTGTCTCTATATCTCAGTGCCCCAGTCTCTCTGTGTCTCAGTGTCTCACAGTCTCTGAGTCTCAATGTCTCTGTACCTCTGTGCCTCAGTGTCTCAGTGTCTCAGAGTCTCGGTGTCTCTCTGTCTCAGTGTCTCTGTGTCTCAGCGTCTCAGAGTCTCCATGTCTCTGTGTCTCTGTGTCTCAATGTCTCTGAGTCTCCGTGTCTCAGTGTCTCAGTGTCTCTGTTTCTCTGTATCTCAGTGTCCCAGAGTCGCAGTGTATCAGATTCTCTGTGTCTCTGTGTCTCAGCGTCTCAGAGTCTCAGTGTCTCAGTGCCTCAGAGTCTCAGTGTCTCTGTGTCTCTGTTTCTCAGTGTCTCTGTCTTTCAATGTCTCAGTGTCTCAGCGTATATGATTCTCTGTGACTCTGTGTCTCAGTGTCTCAATGGCTCTGTGTCTCTGAGTCTCTGTGTCTCACTGCCTCAGTTTCTCTGCGTCTCATTGTCTCAGAGTCTCATTGTCAGTGTCTCTGTGTCTCAGTGTCTCAGAGTCTCAATGTCTCTGCGTCTCAGTGTCTCAGTGTCTCAGAGTCTCAGATTCTCAGTGTCTGTGTCTCTGTGTCTCAGTCTCAAAGTCTCTGTGTCTCAGAGTGTCAATGACTCTGTGTCTTAGTGTCTCAGAGTCTCAGTGTCTCAGTGTTTCAGTGTCTCTGTGTCTCTGTGTCTCAGTATCTCTGTGCCTCAGTGTCTCAGAGTGTCAGGGTCTCTGTGTCTCTGTGTCTCAGTGTCTCTGTGCCACAGTGTCTCTGTGCCTCAGTGTCACAGTGTCTCAGTGTCTCAGAGTCTCAGTGTCTCTGTGCCTCAGTGTCTCAGTGTCTCTATGCCTCAGTCTCTCAGTGTCTCAGAGTCTCTGTGTCTCTGTGTCTCTGAGTCTCAGTGCCTCATTGTCTCTGTGTCTCAGTGTCTCTGTGCCTCAGTGTCTCAGTGTCTCAATGTTTCTGTACCTCAAAATCTCAGTTTCTCTGTGCCTCAGTGTCTCAGTGTCCCAGAGTCTCAGTGTCGCAGTGTCTCAGAGTCTCAGTGCCTCAGTGTTTCAGTGTCTCAGTGTCTCAGTGTCTCAGAGTCTCAGTGTCTATGTGTCTCTGTGCCTCAGTGTCTCTGGGTCTCTGTGTCTCAGTGTCTCTGTGCCACTGTGTCTCTGTGCCTCAGTGTTTCAGTGTCTCAGTGTCTCAGTGTTTCAGTGTCTCAGGATCTCAGTGTCTCTGTGTCTCAGTGCCTCTGTGTCTCACTGTCTCAGTGTCTCTGTTTCTCAGTGTCTCTGGGTCTCTGTGTCTCTGTGTCTCAGTGTCTCTGTGCCACATTGTCTCTGTGCCTCAGTATCTCTGCGCCTCAGTGTCTCAGTGTTTCAGTGCCTCAGCATTTCAGTGTCTCTGTGCCTCAGTGCCTCAGTGTCTCAGTGTCTCAGTGTCTCTGTGCCTCAGTGTCTCTGTGTCTCAGTGTCTCAGTGCCTCAATGACTCTGTGTCTCTGCGTCTCTGTGTCTCACTGCCTCAGTTTCTCTGCGTCTCAGTGTCTCAGAGTCTCAGTCTCAGTGTCTCTGTGTCTCAGTGTCTCAGAGTCTCAATGACTCTGTGTCTCAGTGTCTCTGTGCCTCAGTGCCTCAGTGTCTCAGTGTCTCAGAGTCTCAGTGTCTCTGCGTCTCAGTGTCTCAGTGTCTCAGAGTCTCAGAGTCTCAGTGTCTCAGTGTCTCAGTCTCAGAGTCTCTGTGTCTCAGTGTCTCAGAGTCTCAATGACTCTGTGTCTCAGTGTCTCTGTGCCTCAGTGTCTCTGTGTCTCAGTGTCTCAGTGTCTCTGCGTCTCAGTGTCTCACTGTCTCAGAGTCTCAGAGTCTTGGTGTCTCTGTGTCTCAGTGTCTCAGTCTCAGTATCTCAGTCTCAGGGTCTCTGTGTCTCAGTGTCTCAGAGTCTCAATGACTCTGTGTCTCAGTGTCTCTGTGCCTCAGTGTCTCAGTGTCTCAAAGTCTCAGAGTCTCAGAGTCTCAGTGTCTCTGCGTCTCAGTGTTTCAGTGTCTCAGTGTCTCAGTGTCTCAGACTCTCAGAGTCTCATTGTCTCTGCGTCTCAGTGTCTCAGTGTCTCTGTGTCTCTGTGTCTCATTGTCTCAGTGTCTCAAAGTCTCAGTGTCGCAGCGAATCAGATTCTCTGTGACTCTGTGTCTCAGTGTCTCAGAGTCTCAGTGTCTCTGTGTCTCAGTGTCTCAGTGTCTCAGCGTATCTGATTCTCTGTGTCTCAGTGTCTCTGTGTCTCAGTATCTCTGTGCCTCAGTGTCTCAGTGTCGCAGAGTCTCAGTGTCTCTGTGTCTCTGTGTCTCTCATCTCAGTGTCTCAGCGTATCTGATTCTCTGTGTCTCAGTGTCTCAGAGTCTTCGTGTCTCTGTGTCTCAGTGTCTCAGATTCTCTGTTTCTCAATGTCTCAGTGTCTCAGAGTCTCAGAGTCACAGCGTATCAGATTCTCTGTGTCTCTGTGTCGCAGCGTCTCAATGACTCTGTGTCTCTGCGTCTCTGTGTCTCACTGCCTCAGTTTCTCTGCGTCTCAGTGTCTCAGAGTCTCAGTCTCAGTGTCTCTGTGTCTCAGAGTCTCAGTGTCTCAATGACTCTGTGTCTCTGTGTCTCTATATCTCAGTGCCCCAGTCTCTCTGTGTCTCAGTGTCTCACAGTCTCTGAGTCTCAATGTCTCTGTACCTCTGTATCTCAGTGTCTCAGTGTCTCAGAGTCTCGGTGTCTCTCTGTCTCAGTGTCTCTGTGTCTCAGCGTCTCAGAGTCTCCATGTCTCTGTGTCTCTGTGTCTCTGTGTCTCAATGTCTCTGAGTCTCCGTGTCTCAGTGTCTCAGTGTCTCTGTTTCTCTGTATCTCAGTGTCCCAGAGTCGCAGTGTATCAGATTCTCTGTGTCTCTGTGTCTCAGCGTCTCAGAGTCTCAGTGTCTCAGTGCCTCAGAGTCTCAGTGTCTCTGTGTCTCTGTTTCTCAGTGTCTCTGTCTTTCAATGTCTCAGTGTCTCAGCGTATATGATTCTCTGTGACTCTGTGTCTCAGTGTCTCAATGGCTCTGTGTCTCTGTGTCTCTGTGTCTCACTGCCTCAGTTTCTCTGCGTCTCATTGTCTCAGAGTCTCATTGTCAGTGTCTCTGTGTCTCAGTGTCTCAGAGTCTCAATGTCTCTGAGTCTCAGTGTCTCAGTGTCTCAGAGTCTCAGATTCTCAGTGTCTGTGTCTCTGTGTCTCAGTCTCAAAGTCTCTGTGTCTCAGAGTGTCAATGACTCTGTGTCTCAGTGTCTCAGAGTCTCAGTCTCAGTGTCTCTGTGTCTCAGTGTCTCAGAGTCTCAATGACTCTATGTCTCATGTCTCTGCGCCTCAGTGTCTCAGTGTCTCAGAGTCTCAGTGTCTCTGCATCTCAGTGTCTCACTGTCTCAGAGTCTCAGAGTCTCATTGTCTCTGTGTCACTGTGCCTCAGTCTCAGTGTCTCTGTGTCTCAGTGTCTCAGAGTCTCAATGACTCTATGTCTCAGTGTCTCTGTGCCTCAGTGTCACAGTGTCTCAGAATCTCAGTGTCTCAGTGTCTCTGCGTCTCAGTGTCTCACTGTCTCAGAGTCTCAGAGTCGCAGTGTCTCTGTGTTTCAGTGTCTCAGAGTCTCAATGACTCTGTGTCTCAGTGTCTCAGTTCCTCACAGTCTCTGTGTTTCTGTGTCTCAATGTCTCTGTGTCTCAGTGTCTCAGTTTCTCAGCGTATCTGATTCTCTGTGTCTCAGTGTCGCAGAGTCTTCGTGTCTCTGTGTCTCAGTGTCCCTGTGTCTCAGTGTCTCAGTTTCTCTGTTTCACAGTGTCTCAGAGTCGCAGCGTCTCAGAGTCTCAGTGCCTCTGAGTCTCAGTGTCTCTGTGTCTCTGTTTCTCAGTGTCTCTGTGTCTCTGTTTCTCAGTGTCTCTGTCTTCAGTGTTTCAGTGTCTCAGTGTATCTGTTTCTCTGTGTCTCTGTGTCTCAGAGTCTCAGATTCTCAATGACTCTGTGTCTCTGTGTGTCTGTGTCTCAGTGCCTCAGTCTCTCTGTGTCTCAGTGCCTCTTTGTCTCAGTGTCTCTGTGTCTCAGCGTCTCAGTGCCTCTTTGTCTCAGTGCCTCTTTATCTCAGTGTCTCATTGTCTCAGTGTCTCTGAGTCTCAATGTCTCTGTGTATCTGTGCCTCTGTGTCTCTGCCTCTCTGTGTCTCAGTGTCTCAGAGTTTCAGTGTCGCTGTGTCTTGGTGTGTCTGAGTCTCTGTTTCTCAGTGTTTCTGTGTCTCAGTGTCGTAGTGTCTCACTGTCTCACTGTCTCACTGTCTCTGAGTCTCAATGTCTCTGTATCTCTGTGCCTCAGTGTCTCAGTGTCTCATAGTCTCGGTGTCTCTCTGTCTCAGTGTCTCAGTGTCTCAGTGTCTCTGTGTCTCAGTGTCTCAGTATCTCAGAGTCTCCATGTCTCTGTGTCTCTGTGTCTCAGTGTCTCTGTGTCTCAGTGTCTCAGTGTCTCAGCGTATGTGATTCTCTGTGTCTCAGTGTCTCAGAATCTATATGTCTCTGTGTTTCAGTGTCTCTGTGTCTCAGTGTCTCAGTGTTGCTGCGTATCAGATTCTCTGTGTCTCAATGTCTCAGAGTCTCAGAGTTTCAGTGTCTCAGTGTCTCAGAGTCTCAGTGTCTCTGTGTCTCTGTCTCTCAGTGTCTCAGTGTCTCAGCGTATCTGATTCTCTGTGTCTCAGTGTCTCAGAGTCTCTGTTTCTCAGTGCCTCTTTGTCTCTGTTTCTCAGTGTCTCAGTGTCTCTGTGTCTGTGTCTCTGTGCCTGAGTGTCTCTGTTTCTCAGTGTCTCAGTGACTCAGTGTCTCTATTTCTCAGTGTCTCTGTGTCTCAGTGTCTCAGAGTCGCAGTGTCTCAGAGTTTCAGTGTCTCTGTGTCTCAGTGTCTCAGAGTCTCTGTTTCTCAGAGTCTCAGTGTCGCAGCGTATCTGATTCTCTGTGTCTCTGTGTCTCTGCGTCTCTGTGTCTCAGTGTCTTAGTTTCTCAGTGTCTCAGTGCCTCAGAGCCTCAGTGTCTCTGTCTCTCAGTGTTTCAGTGTCTCAGCGTATCTGATTCTCAGTGTCTCAGTGTCTCAGTGTCTCAGAGTCTCAGTGTCTCTGTGTCTCTGCGTCTCATTGTCTCAGTGTCTCAATGTCTCAGGATCTCTGCGTCGCTGGGTCTCTGTGTCTCATGCCTCAGTGTCTCAATGTCTCACGGTCTCTGGGTCTCTGTGTCTCAGTGCTTTCGAGTCTCAATGTCTCAGGTCTGTAGGTCTCTGGGTCTCAGTGTTTCTGGGTCTTTGTGTCTCAGTGTCTCTGAGACACTGAGACACAGAGACCCAGAGATCTTGAGACCCAGAGACCCTGATACATTGAGACACTGAGACACAGAGACCTAGAGACCCAGAGACCCTGAGACATTGAGACATTGAGACACTGAGACATTGAGACACTGAGGCACTGAGACCCTGAGACATTGAGACACTGTGACATTGTGACACAGAGACCCAGAAACCAAATGACCCTGAGTCCCAAAGACCCTGATACATTGAGACACTGAGACCCAGAGACTTTGAGACACAGAGACCCTGAGACACAGAGACATTGAGACACTGAGACACGGAGACCCTGAGACATTGAGACACTGAGGCACTGAGACACTGAGAGACAGAGACCCAGAGACCCAGGGAAGCTGAGGCATTAGGACGCTAAGACACTGAGACACAGAGACCCTGAGACATTTGGACACTGAAACCATGAGACACTGAGGCCGAGAGACCCAGAGACCCTGAGACATTCAGACACTGAGACAGAGTCCCAGAGACCCACAGACCCTGAGACATTGAGACACTGAGCACAGAGACCCAGAGACCCTGAGACACTGAGACCCAGAGTCCCAGTGACCCAGAGACCCTGAGACACTGAGACCGAAGGGACTCAGACACCGTGAGACGCTGAGACCTTGAGTCCCAGAGACCCAGATACCCTGAAACCCTGAGACACAGAGACACAGAGGCCCAGAGACCCTGAGACAGAGACCCAGAGAGGCAGAGACCCTGAGAAAATGAAACACAGAGACCAAGAGACCCAGAAACCCTGAGACAATGAGACTCAGAGACCCAGAGACCCAATGACCCTGAGACACTGAGACACATAGACCCAGTGACCCAGTGACCCAGAGACATTGAGACCCTGAGACAATGAGACATGAGATGCTGAGACCCATAGACCCAGAGGCCCTGAGACACTGAGAGACTGAGACTTTGAGACACTGAGGCCCAGAGGCCCAGAGACTCTGAGTCACTGAGACCCTGAGAAACACGGACCCAGAGACTCAGAGACCCTGAGACCTTGAGACAGTGAGACACTGAGACACAGACAACCAGTGACCCAATGACCCTGAGACATTAGGATACTGAGACACATAGACCCAGTGTCCCAGAGACCCTGAGACCCAGTGAACCAGAGACCGAGAGAACTTGAGACCCTGAGACACTGAGACACTGAGACCCTGAGACACTGAGACACAGAGTCCAGAGACCCAGAGACCCATAGACCCTGAGACACTGAGGGACTGAGACTTTGAGACACTGAGACCCAGAGACCCGGAGCCTCTGAGACACTAAGGCACTCAGACACAGGGACCCAGAGACCCTGAGAAAATGAGACCCTGAGACACCGAGACACTGAGACCCAAAGAGCCTGAGACACTGAGCCACTAAGACACTGAGACCCTGAAACACTGAAACACTGAGGCACTGAGAAGCTGAGACACTGAGACCCTGAGACCCTGAGGCACAGAGACCCAGAGACCCAGACACACAGTGACCCAGAGACTCTGAGAACCTGAGACACTGAGACACAGAGACCCAGACACGCAGTGACGCAGAGACCCTGAGATACTGAGACCTTGAGACACTGAGACACAGAGACCCAGAGACCCTGTGAAACTGAGACCCAGAGACCCAGAGACCCTAAGAAGCAGAGAGTCTGAGACAAAGAGAACCTGAGAGCCTGAGACCCTGAGAGACTGAGACACTGAGACCCTGAGACAATGAGACATTGAGACATTGCAACCCTGAAACCCTGAGAACCAGAGACCCAGTGACCCTGAGACCCTGAGACACTGAGACACTTAGACCCAGAGACCCTGAAACACTGAGACCCTGAGACACTGAGACCCTGAGACAGTGAGACCCTGAGACACTGAGACCCAGAGACACTGAGACACAGAGAGACTGAGACCCTGTGACACTGCTACACAGAGACCCTGAGACACTGAGACACTGAGACCCTGAGGCACTGAGATCCTGAGACCCTGGGACCCCGAGACCCTGAGACATGGAGACACTGAGGCCCTGAGACACTGAGACCCTGAGACACTGAGATCCTGAGACACTGAGACCCTGAGACACTGAGACCTTGAGACACAGAGCCTCAGAGACCCAGAGACCCCCAGGCACTGAGACACTGAGACACTAAGACCCTGAGACACTGAGGCACAGAGACACAGAGGCCCTGAGCTCCTGAGACACTGAAACTCTGAGTCCCTGAGATTCTGAAACACTGAGAAACTGAGACGCTGAGACACTGAGACAATGTGACCATGAGACCCTGAGACACTCAGACACTGAGACCCTGAGACCCAGAGACCCTGAGACACAGAGACACAAAGACCCATAAACCCTCAGGCACTGAGACACTGAGACACTGAGACCCTGAGACACTGAGACCCAGTTACCCAGAGACACAGGGACATTGAGACACTGAGACCCTGGGACCCAGGGAACCAGAGACCCTGAGACACTGAGACCCTGAGACACTGAGAGACTGTGACCATGAGACCCTGAGACCCAGAGACACTGAGACGCTGAGGGACTGAGACCCTGAGACACTGAGACACTGATACACTGAGATACTGATACACTGAGATCCAGAAACCCTAGAACGAGAGATCCAGAGACCCTGAGACACTAAGACCCTGTGACCCTGAGGCACTGAGACACTGAGTCACAGAGACCCTGAGACCCTGTAACACTGAGACACTGAGAAGCTGTGACCCTGAGACACTGAGGCACAGATACCTGAGACCCAGAGACCCAGAGACGCAGAGACATAGAGACCCTAAGACCCAGAGACACAGAGACCCAGAGAGCCTGAGACCCTGAGACACTGAGGCACAGAGACCCTGAGACCCAGAGACGCAGAGACCCAGAGACACATAGACCCTGAGACCCAGATACCGAGATAGCCTGAGACCCTGAGACACAGGGACCCTGAGACACTGAGACCTGGAGACACTGAAACCCTGACACGCTGGGACACTGAGACCCTGAGAGACTGATATACTGAGGCACTCAGACACTGAGTCCCTGAGATACTGAGGCTCTGAGACCCTGAGACACTGAGAAACTGAGACACAGTGACCCTGAGAAACTGAGACCCAGAGACCAAGTGACCCTGAGACCCTGAGACCCTGAAACACTGAGACACTGAGACCCTGATACACTGAGACCCAGAGACGCTGAGATACTGAGTCTCTGAGACCCTGAGAAACTGAAACCCAGAGACCCTGAGACACACTGAGACCCAAAGACCCAGAGACCCTGAGACACTGAGACACTGAGAAGCTGAGACCCGGAGACACTGCGACACTGAGATCCTGAGAAACTGAGACATTGAGACCCTGATACACTGAGAAACTGAGACCCTGAGGCAGTGAGAGACTGAGACCCTGAAACACTGAGAGCTGAGACACTGAATCCCTGAGTCACTGAGATGTTGAGACTCAGAGACCCAGGGGCTCTGAGACCCTGCGACACAGAGACCCAGAGGCCCTGAGACACAGAGACCCAGAGGCCCCATGACCCTGAGACACTGAGACATTGAGACTCAGAGACGCAGAGATCCAGAGGCCCTGAGACACTGAGACACTGAGACCCTGTGACCCAGAGGCCCTGAGACCCTGAGACACTGAGACATTGAGACCCTGAGACCCCGAGGTCCTGAGACCCTGAGACACAGAGACCCAGAAGCCCTGAGACCCTGAGACACTGAGACACTCAGGCATTGAGACCCAGAGACCCAGAGGCCTTGAGAACCTGAGACACTGAGACATTGAGACCCTGAGACTCAGAGGCCCTGAGACCCTGAGACACTGAGACTCAGAGACCCAGAGACCAAGATGTCCTGAGACACTGAGACCCAGAGGCCCTAGGACCCTGAGACCCTGAGACACTGAGACATTGAAACTCAGAGACCCAGAGGACGAGAGACAGTGAGACACTGATACACAGAGGCCCTGAGACACTGAGACACTGAGGCATTGAGACTCAGAGACCCAAAGACCGAGAGGCCCTGAGACACTGCGACGCAGAGACCCAGAGGCCCTGAGACCCTGAGACACTGAGCTCCTGAGACCCAGAGGTCCTGAGACCCTGAGACACAGAGACCCAGAGGCCCTGAGACCCTGAGACACTGAGACCCAGAGGCCCTGAGACCCTGAAACACTGAGACCATGAGACCCAGAGGCCCTGAGACCATGAGACACTAAGACCCTGAGACCCTGAGACCCTGAAACACTGAGACCATGAGACCCAGAGGCCCTGAGACCATGAGACACTGAGACCCTGAGACCCTGAGATCCAGAGGCCCTGAGGCCCTGAGTCCCTGAGACCGTGAGACCCAGAGGACCTGAGATCCTGACACACAGAGACCCAGAGGCCCTGAGACCCTGAGAACCTGAGACACTGAGACATTGAGACACAGAGACCCAGAGACCCTGAGGCCCTGAGACCCTGAGACACTGAGACTCAGAGACCCAGAGACCCAGAGGCCCTGAGACACTGAGACCCTGAGACACTGAGACACTGAGGCTCAGAGACTAAGAGGCCATGAGACACTGAGACCTAGAGACACAGAGGACCTGAGACCCTGAGACACAGAGACCCAGAGACCCGGAGACCCTGAAACACTGAGACCCAGAGGACCTGAGACACTGAGACAGTGAGACATTGAGGCATTGAGACTCAGACACCCAGAGACGCAATGGCCCTGAGACCGTGAGACACTGAGACGCAGAGACCCAGAGGCCCTGAGACACTGAGACCCTGAGACCCAGAGGTCCTGAGACCCTGAGACACAGAGACCCAGAGGCCCTGAGACCCTGAGACACTGAGACCCAGAGGCCCTGAGACCCTGAAACACTGAGACCATGAGACCCAGAGGCCCTGAGACCATGAGACACTAAGACCCTGAGACCCTGAGACCCTGAAACACTGAGACCATGAGACCCAGAGGCCCTGAGACCATGAGACACTGAGACCCTGAGACCCTGAGATCCAGAGGCCCTGAGGCCCTGAGTCCCTGAGACCGTGAGACCCAGAGGACCTGAGATCCTGACACACAGAGACCCAGAGGCCCTGAGACCCTGAGAACCTGAGACACTGAGACATTGAGACACAGAGACCCAGAGACCCTGAGGCCCTGAGACCCTGAGACACTAAGACTCAGAGACCCAGAGACCCAGAGGCCCTGAGACACTGAGACCCTGAGACACTGAGACACTGAGGCTCAGAGACTAAGAGGCCATGAGACACTGAGACCTAGAGACACAGAGGACCTGAGACCCTGAGACACAGAGACCCAGAGACCCGGAGACCCTGAAACACTGAGACCCAGAGGACCTGAGACACTGAGACAGTGAGACATTGAGGCATTGAGACTCAGACACCCAGAGACGCAATGGCCCTGAGACCGTGAGACACTGAGACGCAGAGACCCAGAGGCCCTGAGACACTGAGACCCTGAGACCCAGAGGTCCTGAGACCCTGAGACACAGAGACCCAGAGGCCCTGAGACCCTGAGACACTGACATACTGAGACATTGAGACTCAGAGACCCAGAGACCCAAAGGCACTGGGACCCTGAGACCCTGATACTCTGAGACATTGAGACTCAGAGACCCAGAGACCCAGAGGACGAGAGACACTGAGACGCTGATACACAGAGGCCCTGAGACACTGAGACAGTGAGACCCTGAGACACTGAGACACTGAGGCTCAGAGACCCTGAGGCCCCGAGACCCTGAGACCCAGAGACCAAGAGGCCCTGAGAACCTGAGACACTGAGACACTGAGACCCAGAGACCCTGTGACCCAGAGGCCCTGAGATCCTGAGACACAGAGACCCAGAGGCCGTGAGACCCTGGGACTCTGAGACACTGAGACCCTAAGACCCTGAGGCACGGAGACACTGAGACATTGAGACATAGAGACCCAAAGACCCTGAGGCACTGAGACCCAGAGACAGAGCGGCCCTGAGACCCTGAGACCCAGAGACCCAGAGGCCCTGAGACGCAGAGACCCAGAGTCCCTGAGACCCTGAGACCATGAGACACTAAGACCCTGAGACCCAAAGGCCCTGAGACCCTGAGAACCTGAGACACTGAGACATTGAGACTCTGAGACCCAGAGACCCTGAGGCCCTGAGACCCTGAGACCCTGAGACACTGAGACGCAGAGACCCAGCGACACAGAGGCTCTGAGAAACTGAGACACTGAGACACTGAGACCCTGAGACACTGAGACATTGAGACTCAGAGACCCAGAGGCCCTGAGACCCTGAGACACAGAGACCCAGAGACCCTGAGGCCCTGAGACACTGAGACACTGAGACACTGAGACCCTGACACCCAGACGCCCTGAGACCCTGAGAACCTGAGACACTGAGACCCTGAGACCCAGAGGCCCTGAGACACTGAGGCCCTGAGACCCTGAGACACAGAGACCCAGAGGCCCTGAGACCCTGAGACACTGAGACCCTGAGACCCAGAGGCCCTGAGACCATGAGACACTTAAACCCTGAGACCCAGAGGCCCTGATACCCTGAGAACCTGAGGCACTGAGACATTGAGACCCTGTGACACTGAGACCCTGAGTCACTGAGATCCAGAGGCCCTGAGACCCTGAGACCCTGAGACACTGAGACTCAGAGACCCAGAGACCCAGAGGTCCTGAGACACTAAGACACAGAGACCCAGAGGCCCTGAGACACAGAGACCCAGACCCTGAGACCGTGAGACACTGAGACATTGAGACCCAGAGACCCAGAGGCCCTGAGACCCTGAGACAATGTGACCCTGAGACACAGAGACCCAGTGGCCCTGAGACCCTAAGACCCTGAGGCACGGAGACACTGAGACATTGAGACATAGAGACCCAAAGACCCTGAGGCACTGAGACCCAGAGACACAGCGGCCCTGAGACCCTGAGACCCAGAGACCCAGAGGCCCTGAGACGCTGAGACCCAGAGTCCCTGAGACCCTGAGACCATGAGACACTAAGACCCTGAGACCCAAAGGCCCTGAGTCCCTGAGAACCTGAGACACTGAGACATTGAGACTCTGAGACCCAGAGACTCTGAGGCCCTGAGACCCTGAGACCCTGAGACACTGAGACGCAGAGACCCAGCGACACAGAGGCTCTGAGAAACTGAGACACTGAGACACTGAGACCCTGAGGCACTGAGACATTGAGACTCAGAGACCCAGAGGCCCTGAGACCCTGAGACACAGAGACCCAGAGGCCCTGAGACCATGAGAAACTGAGACCCAGAGACCAAGAACCTGAGACCCTGAGACACAGAGACCCAGAGACCCTGAGGCCCTGAGACACTGAGACACTGAGACACTGAGACACTGAGACCCTGACACCCAGACGCCCTGAGACCCTGAGAACCTGAGACACTGAGACCCTGAGACCCAGAGGACCTGAGACACTGAGACACAGAGACCCAGCGGCACTGAGACCGTGAGACACTGAGACACTGAGACATTGAGACATTGAGACTCAGAGACCCAGAGACACAATGGCCATGAGAGCCAGAGGCACTGAGACTCAGAGGCCCAGCGGCCCTGAGGCCGTGAGACACTGAGACATTGAGACCCAGAGACAAATAGACCCAGAGACAATGACACCCTGAGACACAGAGACCAAGAGGCTCTGAGACCCTGGGACCCTGAGACACTGAGACATAGAGACCCAGTGGCCCTGAGACCCTAAGACCCTGAGGCACGGAGACACTGAGACATTGAGACACAGAGACCCAGAGGTCCTGAGACCCTGAGACCCAGAGACACAGCAGCCCTGAGACCCTGAGACACTGAGACTCTGAGACACAGAGGACCTGAGATCTTGAGACACAGAGACCCAAAGGCCCTGAGTCTCTGAGACACTGAGACCCTGAGACCGAGAGGCCCTGAGACCCTGAGACACAGGGACCCAGAGGCCCTGAGACCATGAGACACTGAGACATAGAGACCCAATGGCCCTGAGACCCTAAGACCCTGAGGCACGGAGACACTGAGACATTGAGACACAGAGACCCAGAGGTCCTGAGACCCTGAGACCCAGAGACACAGCAGCCCTGAGACCCTGAGACACAGAGGACCTGAGATCTTGAGACACAGAGACCCAAAGGCCCTGAGTCTCTGAGACACTGAGACCCTGAGACCGAGAGGCCCTGAGACCCTGAGACACAGGGACCCAGAGGCCGTGAGACCATGAGACACTGAGACCCAGAGACCCAGAGGACCTGAGACCCTGAGACACAGAGACGCAGAGGCCTTGAGACCCTGAGAACCTGAGACACTGAGACCCTGAGACCCCGAGGACCTGAGACCCTGAGACTCTGAGACACATTCACCCAGAGGCCCTGAGACCCTGAGACCCTGAGACACTGAGACATTGAGATCCAGAGGCCATGATACACTGAGACCCAGAGACTCTGAGACACTGAGGCATTGAGAGTCAGAGACACAGAGACCCAGTGGCCCTAAGACCCTGAGACCCTGAGACGCAGAGATCCTGAGGCCCTGAGACCGTGAGACCCTGAGACCCAGAGGCCCTGAGACCCTGAGACACAGAGAACCAGATCCACTGAGACACTGAGACACAGAGACCAAGAAGCCCTGAGACACTGAGACACTGAGACACTGAGACGTTGAGACTCAGAAACCCAGAGACGCAGAGGCCCTGAGACCCTGAGACACTGAGACATTGAAAACCAAAGACACAGAAACCAGAGGCCCTGAGACCCTGAGACCCTGAGACACTGAGACTCAGAGACCCAGAGACGCAGATGTCCTGAGACACTAAGACACAGAGACACAGAGGCCCTGAGACACAGAGACCCAGAGGCCCAGAGGCCCTGAGACCGTGAGACACTGAGACACTGAGACATTGAGACCCAGAGACCCAGAGGCCCTGAGACCCTGAGACAATGAGACCCTGAGACACAGAGACCAAGAGGCCCTGAGACCCTGGGACCCTGAGACACTGAGACACAGAGACCCAGTGGCCCTGAGACCCTAAGACCCTGAGGCACGGAGACACTGAGACATTGAGACATAGAGACCCAGAGGTCCTGTGGCCCCGAGACCCAGAGACACAGCGGCCCTGAGACCCTGAGACCCAGAGGCCCTGAGACGCTGAGACCCAGAGGCCCTGAGACCCTGAGACCCAGAGGCCCTGAGGCCCGGAGACCCTGGGACCCTGAGACACTGAGACCCTGAGACCCAGAGGACCTGAGACCACGAGACACTGAGACCCAGAGGACCTGAGACCATGAGACACTGATACCCAGAGGACCTGAGACCCTGTGACACAGAGACCCAGAGGCCCTGAGACCATGAGACACTGAGACCCAGAGGACCTGAGACCATGAGACACTGATACCCAGAGGACCTGAGACCCTGAGACACTGAGACACATTCACCCAGAGGCCCTGAGACCCTGAGACCCTGAGACACTGAGACATTGAGACCCAGAGGCCCAGAGGCCCTGAGACACTGAGACATTGAGAGTCAGAGACACAGAGACCCAGTGGCCTTAAGACCCTGAGACCCTGAGACGCAGAGATCCTGAGGCCCTAACACCGTGAGACCCTGAGACCCAGAGTCCCTGAGACCCTGTGACACTGAGACCCTGAGACCCAGAGGCCCTGAGACCCTGAGACACAGAGACCCAGATCCCCTGAGACCCTGAGACCCTGAGACACTGAGACACAGAGACCCAGAGGCCCTGAGACCCTGAGACCCTGAGACACTGAGACCCAGAGGCCCTGATAACCTGAGACACTGAGACCCAGAGGCCCTGAGACCCTGAGACCCTGAGACCCAGAGGCCCTGAGACACTGAGGCCCTGAGACCCTGAGACACAGAGACCCAGAGGACCTGAGACCCTGAGACCCAGAGGCCCTGAGACACTGAGGCCCTGAGACCCTGAGACACAGAGACCCAGAGGACCTGAGACCCTGAGAACTTGAGACAGTGAGACATTGAGACTCAGAGACCCAGAGGCCCTGAGGCCCTGAGACCCTGAGACACTGAGGCCCTGAGACACTGAAACCCTGAGGCATTGAGACCCTGAGACACTGAGACCCAGAGACCCTGAAACACTGAGACACTGAGACACTGAGACCCCGAGACACTGAGACCCTGAGACCCTGAGACACTGAGACACTGAGACACTGAGACCCCGAGACACTGAGGCCCTGAGACACTGAAACCCTGAGGCATTGAGACCCTGAGACACTGAGACCCAGAGACCCTGAGACACTGAGACACTGAGACACTGAGACCCTGAGAAACCGAGACCCTGAGACACCGAGACCCTGAGGCCCTGAGACTCTGAGACACGGAGACACTGAGACCCAGACACCCAGAAACCCAGAGACCCTGAGACCCTGAGACACTGAGACCTTGAGACTCAGAGACCTGGAGACCCAGTTTCTCAGAGACCCTGAGAAACTGAGACCCTAAGACACCGAGACACTGAGACACTGAGACCCTGAGACACTGAGATGCTGAGACAATGAAACATAGAGACACTGAGACCCTGAAACCCTAAGACTCTGAGGCCGTCAGACACTGTGACCTAGAGACCCTGAGACCCAGAGACCCTGAGACACTGAGACCCTGAGACACTGAGACCCAGAGAAGTAGAGATCGTAAGACCCTACGATACTGAGATACTGAGACCCTGAAAGCCTGAGACACTGAGACCTAGAAACACAGAGACCCTGAGACCTTGAGATACTGAGACACTGAGACCCAGGGACCCTGAGACACTGAGACCCTGAGACCCAGAGACCCGGACACCCAGAAACCCAGAGACCCTGAGAATCTGAGCCCCTGAGACACTTAGACTCTGAGACACCAAGACACTGAGCCCCTGAGACACTGAGACACTAAGACCCTGAGAGACTGAGACACTGAGACCCTAACTCACTGAGACCCTGAGACCCTGAAACGCAGAGACACCGAGAAACTGAGTCACTGAGACACTGTGACATTGAGACACGGAGGCCCTGAGGCACTGAAACCCTGAGACCCTGAGACACTGAGATCCTGAGACTCAGAGACCCGGGGACCCAGTTTCCAGAGACCCTGAGAAACTGAGACCCAAAGACACTGACACACTGAGACACTGAGACCCAGGGCCCCTGAGACATAGAGACTGTGAGACCCAGAGACACTGAGACGCTGAGACACTGAAGCACAGAGACACTGAGACCCTGAGACTCTAAACACTGAGACATTGAGACACTGAGACCCTGAGACACGAGACCCTGAGACACTGAGACACTGAGACACTGAGACATTGAGTCTATGAGACCCTGAGACACTGAGACTCAGAGACACAGAGACACTGAGACCCTGAGACCCTGAGACACTGAGACACTGAGACCCTGTGACACTGAGACGCTGAGACACAGAGACCCAGAGACCCTGAGACACTGAGACCCTGAGACACTGAGACACTGAGACGCAGAGACCCAGAGACCCTGAGACCCTGAGGCACTGAGACACAGAGACCCTGAGATACTGAAACCCTGAGACACTGAGTCCCTGAGACCCTGAGAAACGAAGCACTGGGACACTGTGACACTGAGACACGGAGACCCTGAGACCTCGAGACTCAGAGACCCTGAGATACTGAGACCCTGAGAGCCTGAGACACTGAGACCTGGATACCCTGAAACACTGAGACCCCGAGACACTGAGACACAGAGACCCTAAGACACTGAGGCACTGAGACCCTGAGAACCAGAGACCCTGAGAAACTGAGACCCTCAGACACTGAGGCACTGAGACCCTGAGACCCAGAGAAACTGAGACCCTCAGACACTGAGACACTGAGACCCTGAGACCCAGAGACCCAGAGAAACTGAGACCCTCAGACACTGAGGCACTGAGACCCTGAGACCCAGAGACCCAGAGAAACTGAGACCCTCAAACACTGAGACACTGAGACCCTGAGACCCAGAGACCCTGAGAAACTGAGACCCTCAGACACTGAGACACTGAGACCCTGAGACCCAGAGACCTGGACACAGAGACACTGAGACCCTGAGAAACTGAGACCCTCAGACACTGAGACACTGAGACTCTGAGACACTGAGAACCCTGACACACTGAGACCCTGAAACACTGAGACACTGAGACACTGACACCAAGAGACCCTGTGACACTGAGGCACTGAGAACCTGGGACCCTGAGGCCCTGAGATACTGAGATGCTGAGACCCTGAGACACTGAGAACCTGAGACCCAGAGACCCTGAAACACAGAGACACTGAGACCCTGAGACACTGAGGCCCTGAGACACTAAGACACTGACACATTGAGATACCGAGATCCTGAGTCACTGAGACACTGAGAGACAGAGACGCTGAGACACTGAGAGACTCAGACCCTGAAACACAGAGACACTGAGACACTGAGGCCGTGAGATACTGAGACCCTGAGACTCAGAGACCCGGAGACCCAGTTTCCCAGAGGCGCTGAGATACTGAGACGCGAAGGCACCGACACACTGAGACAATGAGACCCTGAGACCCAAACCCTGAGACACTGAGACACTGAGGCACACAGAACTTGAGACACTGAGACCCTGACACCCTGACACCTGAGACACCAAGCACTGAGGCCCAGTGACCCTGAGACACTGAGACACAGAGACAAAGAGGAACTGAGACCCTGAGATCCAGAGACCCAGAAACCCAGAGACCCTGAGAGCCTGTGACACTGAGGCACTGAGACACTGAGACCCCGAGACACTGAGACCCTGAGACCCTGAGACACTGAGACACTGAGACCCCGAGACACTGAGACCCTGAGACACTGAGACACTGAGGCATTGAGACCCTGAGACACTGAGACCCAGAGACCCTGAGACACTGAGACACTGAGACACTGAGACTCTGAGACCCTGAGAAACCGAGACCCTGAGACACCGAGACCCTGAGGCCCTGAGACTCTGAGACACGGAGACACTGAGACCCAGACACCCAGAAACCCAGAGACCCTGAGACCCTGAGACACTGAGACCTTGAGACTCAGAGACCTGGAGACCCAGTTTCTCAGAGACCCTGAGAAACTGAGACCCTAAGACACCGAGACACTGAGACACTGAGACCCTGAGACACTGAGATGCTGAGACAATGAAACATAGAGGCACTGAGACCCTGAAACCCTAAGACTCTGAGGCCCTCAGACACTGAGACCTAGAGACCCTGAGACTCAGAGACCCTGAGACACTGAGACCCTGAGACACTGAGACCCAGAGAAGCAGAGATCGTAAGACACTACGATACTGAGATACTGAGACCCTGAAAGCCTGAGACACTGAGACCTAGAAACACAGAGACCCTGAGACCTTGAGATACTGAGACACTGAGACCCAGGGACCCTGAGACACTGAGACCCTGAGACCCAGAGACCCGGACACCCAGAGACCCAGAGACCCTGAGAATCTGAGCCCCTGAGACACTGAGACTCTGAGACACCAAGACACTGAGCCCCTGAGACACTGAGACACTGAGACCCTGAGAGACTGAGACACTGAGACCCTAACTCACTGAGACCCTGAGACCCTGAAACGCAGAGACACCGAGAAACTGAGTCACTGAGACACTGTGACATTGAGACACGGAGGCCCTGAGGCACTGAAACCCTGAGACCCTGAGACACTGAGATCCTGAGACTCAGAGACCCGGGGACCCAGTTTCCAGAGACCCTGAGAAACTGAGACCCAAAGACACTGACACACTGAGACACTGAGACCCAGGGCCCCTGAGACATAGAGACTGTGAGACCCAGAGACACTGAGACGCTGAGACACTGAAGCACAGAGACACTGAGACCCTGAGACTCTAAACACTGAGACATTGAGACACTGAGACCCTGAGACACGAGACCCTGAGACACTGAGACACTGAGACATTGAGTCTATGAGACCCTGAGACACTGAGACACTGAGACTCAGAGACACAGAGACACTGAGACCCTGAGCCCCTGAGACACTGAGACACTGAGACCCTGTGACACTGAGACACTGAGACACAGAGACCCAGAGACCCTGAGACACTGAGACCCTGAGACACTGAGACGCAGAGACCCAGAGACCCTGAGACCCTGAGGCACTGAGACACAGAGACCCTGAGATACTGAAACCCTGAGACACTGAGTCCCTGAGACCCTGAGAAACGAAGCACTGGGACACTGTGACACTGAGACACGGAGACCCTGAGACCTCGAGACTCAGAGACCCTGAGAAACTGAGACCCTGAGAGCCTGAGACACTGAGACCTGGATACCCTGAAACACTGAGACCCCGAGACACTGAGACACAGAGACCCTGAGACACTGAGGCACTGAGACACTGAGACCCAGAGACCCTGTGACACTGAGACACTGAGACACTTAGACCCAGAGACCCTGAGACCCTGAGACCCCGAGACACTGAGACGCAGAGTCCCAGAGACCCTGAGACCCTGAGGCACTGAGACACAGAGACCCTGAGATACTGAAACCCTGAGACACTGAGTCCCTGAGACCCTGAGAAACAAAGCACTGGGACACTGAGACACTGAGACACGGAGACGCTGAGACCTCGAGACTCAGAGACCCTGAGAGCCTGAGATACTGAGACTTGGATACCCTGAAACACTGAGACCCCGAGACACTGAGACACAGAGACCCTGAGACACTGAGGCACTGAGACACTGAGACACGGAAACCTTTAGACACAGAGACCCTGAGGCCCACGTCGCTGAGACACTGAGACCCTGAGACACTGAGACCCTGAGACACTGAGACACTGAGACTCAGAGACCCGGAGAACCAGTTTCCCAGAGGTGCTGAGATACTGAGACGCGAAGGCACCGACACACTGAGACAATGAGAACCTGAGCCCCTGAGACACTGAGACACAGAGACACTGAGACACTGAGATGCTGAGACCTTAAGACACTAAGTCACTGAGACACTCAGAACTTGAGACACTGAGACCCTGACACCCTGAGACACCAAGCACTGAGGCCCAGTGACCCTGATACCCTGAGACACTGAGGCACAGAGACACAGAGACCCTGAGACACTGAGACACCGAGACTCTGAGACGCTGAAACACAGAGACACTGAGACCCTGAGACATTGAGACACTGAGACCCTGAGACACTGAGACACTGAGACCCAGGGACCTGGACACCTAGAGACCCAGAGACCCTGAGAAACTGAGACCCTGAGACACTGAGACTCTGAGACCCTGAGACCCTGAGAGACTGAGACCCAGAGAACAAGAGACCCTGAGACCCTGCGATACTGAGATACTGAGACCCTGAGACCTAGAGACACAGAGACCCTGAGACCCTGAGATACCGAGACACTGAGACCCAGAGACCCTGAGAAACGGAGACCCTGAGACGCAGAGACCCGGACACCCAAAGACCCAGAGACCCTGAGAAACTGAGCCCCAGTGACACCAAGACACTGAGCCCCTGAGACACTGAGAGCCTGAGAGACTGAGACACTGAGACCCTGAGACACTGAGACCCTGAGGCACAGAGTCCCTGAGACACTGAGACACTGAGACCCTGAGACCCTGAGACACTGCGGCACCGGGACCAAGAGACCCTGAGACACTGAGACACTGAGACCCTGAGACACTGAGTCCCTGCGACACTGAGACACAAGGCACTAAGACATTGAGACACTGAGACACAAGGCACTAAGACATTGAGACACTGAGACCCTGAGATACGAAGCACTGAGACCCAGAGACTCTGAGACTCTGAGACACGGAGACACTGAGACCCAGAACCCCAGAGACCCTGAGACAGTCTGACACTGAGACCCTGAGACTCAGAGACCCGGACACCCAGTTTCCCAGAGACCCTGAGAAATTGAGACCCTGAAACACCGAGACCCTGAGACACTGAGACACTGAGACACGAAGACACTGAGACTCTGAGACACTGAGACCCAGAGACCCAGAGACCCTGAGACACTGAGACCCTGAGACACTGAGACACTGAGACACTAAGACACTGAGACTCTGAGACACTGAGACCCAGAGACCCAGAGACGCTGAGACACTGAGACCCTGAGACACTGAGACCCTGAGACACAGAGACACAGAGTCCCTGAGACCCTGAGACACTAAGCACTGAGGCATTGAGACACTGTGATCCTGAGACGCTGAGACACTGAGACATTGAGTCCCTGAGACCCTGAGACACTGTGACCCAGAGACCCTGAGACACTGAGACCCTGAGATACTGAGACCCTGAGACACAGAGTCCCTGAGACCCTGACAAATGAAGCACTGGGACATTGAGACACTGGGACCCAGAGACCCTGAAACATTGAGTCCCTGAGACCCTGAGACACTGAGACCCAGAGACCCTGAAACATTGAGTCCCTGAGACCCTGAGACACTGAGACCCAGAGACCCTGAGACACTGAGATACTGAGACATTGAGTCCCTGAGACCCTGAGGCACTGAGACTCTAAGACACGGAGACACTGAGACTCAGACACCCAGAAACCCAGAGACCCTGAGACTCAGAGACCCAGTTTCCCAGAAACCCTGAGAAACTGTGACCGAAAGACATAGAGACACTGAGACACTGAAGACACTGAGACCCTGAGACACTGAGACCCTGAGACACTAAGCACTGAGACATTGAGACCCTGAGACCCTGAGTCCCTGAGACATTGAGTCGCTGAGTCCCTGACACACGAAGCACTGAGACCCAGACACCCTGAGACACTTTGGCCCTGAGACTCAGAGACCCGAGACTGAGTATCCCAGAGACCCTGAGAAACTGAGACCCTAAGACACTGAGATCCTGTAACACTGAGACACTGAGACCCTGAGACCCTGACACAATGAGACACTAAGACGCTGAAACGCAGAGACACTCAGACCTGAGACCCTGAGACACTGAGACCCTGAGACACTGAGACCCAGAGACCCTGAGACAGTGAGGCACTGAGACCCTGAGACACTGTGTCCCTGAGACCCTGAGACACTAAGCACTGAGACCCAGACACCCTGAAACTCTGAGTCACTGATACACTGAGACACTGAAACCCTGTGACCCTGAGACACTGAGACCCTGAGACTCAGGGACATGGGCACCCTGAGACACAGAGACCAGGAGACCCAGAGGCCCTGAGACACTGAGACCCAGAGAGCCAGAGACCCATACCCTGAGATACTGACACACTGAGACACTGAGACACTGAGGTACTGAAACCCTGAAACCCTGAGACCCTGAGACACTGAGACACTCAGACCTTGAGACACTGAAACCCTGACACCCTGAGACCCTGAGACTCTGAGACCCTGAGACACTAAGCACTGAGGAACAGAGACCCTGAGACACTGAGATCCAGAGACCCAGAAACCCAAAGGCCATGAGACCCAGAGAACCAGGGACCCTGAGACACTGAGACCCTGACACCCAGAGACCCTGAGACCCAGAGACCCTGAGACCCTGAGACACTGTGACCCTGAGACGATGAGAGACTGAGACACAGAGACACTGAGACACTGAGACTTTGAGAACCTGACAAACTGAGACACTGAGACACAGAGACCCTGAGACCCTGGGACACTGAGACCAATACACCCTGAGACCCATGGACCCAGAGACCCTGAGACCCAGAGGCCCTGAGACACTGAGACACTGAGACCCTGAGACCCTGAGACCGTGAGACACTGAGAAACTGAGACCCTGAGAGACTGAGAAATGAGGCACAGAGACACTGAGACCCTGAGACACTGAGGCACTGAGACACACAGACATTGAGACACTGAGACCCTGACACCTTGAGACCCTGAGACACTAAGCACTGAGTCCCAGAGACCCTTAGGCCCTGACACACTGAGACATTGAGACACTGAGATCCAGAAACCCAGAAACACAAAGACCCTGAGACCCAGAGACCCTGAGAGCCTGTGACACTGAGACACTGAGACAATGAGACACTGAGACCCCGAAACACTGAGACACTGAGACCCTTAGACCTGAGAAACTGAGACCATTAGACCCTGAAACAAAGAGACACTGAGACCCTGAGACACTGAGGCAATGAGACATTGAGACACAGAGACACAGCGACCCAGAGACCCTGAGACACAGAGACCAAGAGACCCAGAGACACTGAGACCCTGAGACACTAAGCACTGAGACACGGAGACCCTGAGACCCAGAAACCCAGAGACCCTGAGACCCAGAGAACAAGACACCCAGAGACCCAGAGACACAGATACCCATGGACCCTGAGACACTGAGGCACTGAGACCCTGAGGCTCAGAGACCCTCAGGCCCAGAGACCCTGAGACCCACATACCCAGAGACCCTGAGACACTGAGACCCAGAGACCCTGAGACCCTGAGACACTGAGACACAGAGACCCAAACCCTGAGACACTGACGCACTCAGACACTGAGGCACTGAGGCAATGAGACCTTGAGACACTCAGACACTCAGACACTCAGACCTTGAGACACTGAGACCCTGACACCCTGAGACCCTGAGACACTGTGACGCTGAGACAGAGACACTGAGACGCGGAGAAACTGAGACCCAGAGACACTGAGACCAAGAGACCCAGGTACCCAGAGACCCTGAGACCCTGATATCCTGAGACCCTGAGACACTGAGACGCGGAGAAACTGAGACCCAGAGACACTGAGACCAAGAGACCCAGGTACCCAGAGACCCTGAGACCCTGATACCCTGAGACCCCGAGACACTGAGACTGAGCGACCCGGCGACCCAGAGACCCGGAGAAACTGACACCCAGAGACCCTGAGACCCAGAGAACCAGAGACCCACAGACCCAGAGACCCGGAGAACTGAGACCCTGAGACACAGGCACAGAGACGCTGAGACCCTGAGAATCTGAGAAACTGAGACACAGAGACCCAGACAACCAGAGACCCTGAGACCCTAAGACCCTGAGACCCAGGGACCCTGATACCCTGAGACCCTGCGACACTGAGACCCTGAGACCTTGAGACACTTTGCACTGAGACACTGAGACACTGAATACCTGAGACCCAGAAAACCAGAGACCCAAAGACCCAGATAGCCATGGCCCCTGAGACCCTGTAGCACTGAGACCCTAAGACTCAGAGTCCCTTAGAACCAGAGACCCAGAGACCCACAGACCCTGAGACTCTGAGACCCTGAGGCACTTAGACCCAGAGACACTGAAACCCTGAGACACTGAGGCCCGGATACCCTGAGATACTGAGACACTGAGTCACTGAGACCCTGAGACACTGAGACCCAGAGACCTTGAGACCAAGTGATTCGGAGACCCAGAGACTCTGAGACCCTGAGACCCTGAGATACTGAGATGCTATGACCCTGAGAGCCTGAGACACTAAGACCCAGAGACACAGGGACCCTGAGACACTGAGACACTGAGACCCAAAGACCCAGGGACCCTGAGACACTGAGACCCAGAGACCCGGAGACCCAGAGGCCCTGAGACACTGGGACACTGAGACCCGGATACCCTGAGACACTGAGACACTGAGACCCTGAGAACTTAAGACCCTGAGACACTGAGACACTGAGACCCAGACCCTGAGACACTGACACACTGGGACACTGAGGCCCTGAGACACTGAGACACTCAGAACTTGAGACACTGAGACCCTGACACCCTGAGAGCCTGAGACACTAAGCACGGAGGCCCAGAGACCCTGAGACCCTGAGATCCAGAGACCCAGAAACCCAGAGAATCTGAGACCCAGAGACCCTGAGAGCCTGTGACACTTAGTCACTGAGACAATGAGACAATGAGACCCCGAGACACTGAGACCCTGAGACACTGAGAACCTGTGACACTGAGAGATTGTGACCATGAGAACATGAGACCCAGAGACACCGAGACCCTGAGAGACTGAGACCCTGAGACACTGAGACACTGATACACTGAGACCCAGAAACCCTGAGACCGAGAGATCCAGAGGCCCTGAGACCCTGAGACACTGAGGCACAGAGACCCTGAGACCAGAGTACCAGAGACGCAGAGACCCTGAGACCCTGAGACCCAGAGACCCTGAAACACTGAGACACTGAGAAGCTGAGACCCTGAGACACTGAGGCACAGATACCCTGAGACCCAGAGACCCAGAGACGCAGAGACACAGAGACCCTGAGGCCCAGTGACACAGAGACTCAGAAAGCCTGAGACCCTGAGACAATGAGGCACTAAGACACTGAGACCCTGAGACACTGAGACACAGAGACCCTGAGACACAGAGACACTGCGACCCTGAAACCCTGAGACCCTGAGACCCTGACAGCCTGAGAATCTGAGACACTGAGACCCAGAGACACTGAGACACGGGACCCTGAGACACAGAGACATTGCGACCCTGAAACCCTGAGACCCTGAGACACTGAGACCCAGAGACCCTGAGAGCCATAGACCCAGAGACCCTGAGGCACTGAGACCCTGAGACACTGAGACAGTGAGACACTGAGGGTCTGAGACCCTGAGACAATGAGTCACTGAGATCCTGAGACACGGAGACACTGAGAACCGGAGACTCTGAGTCACTGAGACACACAGTCCCAGAGACACAGAGACCCTGTGACCATGAGACCCTGAGAACCTGAGACCCAGAGACACTGATTCCCAGAGACCCTGAGACCCTGAAACACTGAGACCGTGAGACACTGAGATACTGAGGCCCTGATACACTGAAACACTGAGCCTCTGAGACACTGAGTGCTGAGAAACTGAGACCCTGAGTCCCTGAGACACTGAAAGCCTGACGCTCTCAGACAATATGACCATGGGACCCTGGGACACTGAGGCACTGAGACCCTGAGACCCTGATAAATTGAGACACTGAAACGCTGAGACACTGAAACCCTGAGACAGCAAGACCCTGAGAATCTGAGACACTGAGACACTGAGACCCAGAGACCCTGAGAAGTAGAGATCCTGAGACCCAAAGACCCTGACACCCTGAGACACTGAGACCCTGAGACCCTGAAACACTGAGACACTGAGAAGCTGAGACCCTGAGACACTGAGACGCTGAGGCGCAGATACCCTGAGACCCAGAGACGCAGAGACCCTGAGACACAGTGACCCTGAGACACTGAGACCCTGAGACACTGAGATAATGAGACACTGAGATAATGAGACCCTGAGACACAGAGACACTGCAACGCTGAAACCCTGAGACCCTGAGACACACAGACCCAGAGACACTGATTCCAGAGACCCTGAGACCCTGAGACACTGAGACACAGAGACCCTGAGACCCTGTGAAACTGTGACCCAGAGACAAAGAGACCCTGAGACACGGAGACCCGGAGACACTGAAACCCTGAGACCCTGGGACACTGAGACACCAAGACCCTGAGACACTGAGAGCCTGAAAAAATGAGACACTGACACCCTCATACACAGAGTCCCTGATATACTGAGACTCTGAGACCCTGAGACACTGAGAAACTGAGACACTGAGAAACTGAGACACAGTGACACTGAGACCCTGGGAAACTGAGACCCAGAGACCAAGAGACCCTGAGACCCTGAAACACTGAGATATTGAGACCCAGAGACCCTGAGACACTGAGACACTGGGACTCTGATACACTGAGACACTGAGACCCAGAAACTCTGAGATACTGAGTCACTGAGACCCTGAGATATTGAGTCACTGAGACCCCGAGGCACAGAGACCCAGAGAAGCAGACACCCTGAGACCCAGAGTCCCTGAGACACTGAGAAGCTGAGACCCTGAGACACTGAGACCTGAGACAATGAGACACTGAGACACTGAGACCCTGGGACGCTGAGACCCTGAGACACTGAGACTCTGAGACCCAAAGACCCAGAGACCCTGAGACACAGAGACCCAGAGACCCTGAGAACTGAGTCACTGAGACACTGAGACCCTGAGACACTGAGACACTGAGACAGTGAGACACTGAGACCCTGAGACTCTGAGACCCTGATGCCCTGAGACACTGAGACACTGAGAGACGGAGAACCTGAGACACTGAGATCCTGAGACACTGAGACCCAGTAACCCAGAGACACAGAGGCTGTGAGATACAGAGACAGTGAGAATAACAGACCAAGAGACCCAGAGAACCAGACATCCAGAGACCCTGAGACACTGAGACCAAGACACGCAGTGACCCAGAGACCCTGAGACACTGCGACACTGAGATCCTGAGAGACTGAGACACTGAGACCCTGATACACTGAGACACTGAGACCCTGAGACAGTGAGAGACTGAGACCCTGAGACACTGAGAGCTGAGACACTGAGTCCCTGAGTCCCTGAGATGCTGAGACCCTGAGACACTGAGAGCCTGAGACCCTGAGACACTGAAACACTGAGACCCTGAGACACTGAGACAGTGAGACACTGAGACCCCGAGACTTTGAGAGCTGAGTCTCTGAGACCTTGATGCCCTGAGACACTGAGACACTGAGACACTGAGAGACTGAGAACCTGAGACACTGAGACACAGAGAACCTGAGACCCTGAGAAAATGTGACCCAGAGACCCTGAGACCCTGAGACACTGAGAGACTGAGAACCTGAGACACTGAGACACAGAGAACCTGAGACTCTGAGAAAATGTGACCCAGAGACCCTGAGACACTGAGACACAGAGACACTGAGACCCTGAGACCCTGAAACACAGAGACACTGAGACCCTGAGAAACTGTCACCCAGAGACCAAGAGACCCAGAGACCCTGAGACACTGAGACCCGGAGACACTGAAACCCTGAGCCTGGGGACACTGAGACACCAAGACCCTGAGACAGTGAGGCACTGAGACCCTGAGACACTGAGAGCCGGAAACACTGAGACACTGAGAAGCTGAGACCCTGAGACCCTGAGACACTGAGGCACAGAGACCCTGAGACACTGCGACACTGAGATACCGAGTCACTGAGACCCAGAGACCCAGACACCCTGAGACATTGAGACACTGAGAACCTGAGACACTGAGACCCAGAGACTCTGAGAAACAGAGACACTGAGACACTGAGACACTGAGACCCAGAGTCTCAGGGTCTCAGTGTCACGGTATCTCAGGGTCTCTGGGTCTCTGTGTCTCAGTGTCTCTGGGTCTCAAGATCTCTGGGTGTCTGGGTGTCTGTGTCTCAGTTCCTCAGTGTCTCAGTGTCTCAGCGTCTTAATGTCTCAGTGTCTAAGTGTCTCAGTGTCTCAGGGTCTCAGTGTCTCAGTCTCTCAGTGTCTCAGGGTCACAGAATCTCAGTGTCTGAGTGTCTCTGGGTCTCGGGGTCTCTGCGTCTATGGGTCTTTGGGTCTCAGGGCCTTTGGGTTTCTGGGTCTCTGGATCTCAACGTCTCAGTGTCTCAGGGTCTCAGTGTCTCAGGTTCTCAGGGTGTCAGGGTCTCAGTGTCTCAGGGTCTCAGTGTCTCAGAGTCTCAGTGTCTCAGGGTCTCATAGTCACATTGTCTCAGTGTCTCAGGGTCTCAGTTTCTCAGTGTCTCAGTGTCTCAGAGTCTCAGGTTCTCAGGGTCTCTGGGTCACTGCGTGTCTGGGTCTCTGTGTCTCAGGGTCTCATGGTTTCAGTGTCTCAGGGTCTCAGGCTCTCTGGTCTCTGGGTCTCAGGGTCTCTGTGCCTCAGTGTCTCAGTTTCTCAGTGTCTCAGTTTTTCAGTGTTTCAGGGTCTCAGTGTCTCAGTGGCTCCGTGTCTCAGTTTCTCAGGCTCTCTGGGTCTCAGTGTCTCAGAGTCTCAGTTTCCTGGGGTTTCAGTGTCTCAGTGTCTCAGTGTGTCATGGTCACAGGGTCTCAGGGTCTGTGCATCTCTGGTAGCCTGGGTCTCAGTGTCTCAGTGCCTCAGTGTCTCAGTTTCTCAGGGTCTTAGCTTCTCAGTGTCTCAGTGGCTCAGTGTCTCAGGGTCTCAGTTTCTCTTGTTCTCAGGGTCTCAATTTCTCAGGGCCTCTGTGTCTCAGTTTCTCAGGGTCTCAGGGTCTCAGAGTCTCAGGGTCTCAGTGTCTCAGTGTTTCAGGGTCTCAGGTTCACGGGACTCTGGGTCACTGCATGTCTGGGTCTCTATGTCTCTGTTTCTCAGGGTCTCAGTTTCTCAGTGTCTCAGGGTCTCAGTGTCTCAGGGTCTCTGGATCTCTCGTTCTCAGGGTTTCTGGGTCTCAGTGTATCAGTGTCTCAGTGTCTCACGGTCTCAGTCTCTCAGGGTCTCAGTGTCTCAGGGTCTCAGGGTCTCATGGTCACAGTCTCTCAGTGTCTCAGTGTCTCAGGGTCTCAGTGTCTCCGGGTCTCTGGTTCCCTGGGTCCCATGGTCTCAGTGTCTCAGTGTGTCATTGTCTCAGGATCTCAGTGTCTCAGGGTCTCATGGTCACATTGTCTCAGTGTCTCAGGTTCTCAGTGTCTCAGGGTCTCAGGGTCTCAGTTTCTCAGTGTCTCAGAGTCTCCGGGACTCAGAGTTTCAGTGTCTCAGGGGCTCAGGGCCTCAGTGCCTCTGTGTCTCAGGGTCTCAGTGTCTCAGGGCCTCAGTGTCTCAGTGTCTCAGGGTGTCAGGGTCTCTCGGTCTCTGGATCGCTCGTTCTCAGGGTTTCTGGGTCTCAGTGTATCATTGTCTCAGGGTCTCAATGTATCAGTGTCTCAGTGTCTCAGGGTCTCAGTTTCTCTGTGTCTCAGAGTCTCAGCTCTCAGTGTCTCAGAGTCTCAGTGTCTCAGTGTCTCAGTGTCTCAGGGTCTCTGGTTCTCTGTGTCTCTGTATCTCAGGGTCTCTTGGTCTGTGGGTCTCACTGTCTCTGTGTCTCAGGGTCGCAGTTTCTCTGTGTCTCTGGGTGTCAGTGTCTTAGCGACTCAGGGTCTCAGGATCTCTGGGTCCCTGAATGTCTGGGTTCAGTGTTTCAGGGCCTCAGGGTCTCTGGATGTCTCGTTCTCTGGTGTCTTGGTCTGTTGATCTCACTGTCTCTGTGTCTCAGACTCTCTCTGTCTCTGGGTAACTGGGTCTCAGTGTCACAGTGTCTCAGGGTCTCAGTGTCTCAGGGTCTCAGTGTTTCAGTGTCTCAGGGACTCAGGGTCTCTGGGTCACAGTTTCTCAGGGTCTCAGTGTCTCAGGGAATCAAGGTCTCAGAGTCTCAGCTCTCAGTTTCTCAGGGTCTCAGGGTCTCAGTGTCTCAGTGTCTCAGGGTCTCAGTGTCTCAGTTTCTCAGGGTCTCAGTGTCTCAGGGACTCAGGGTCTCTGGGTCACAGTTTCTCAGGGTCTCAGTGTCTCAGGGAATCAAGGTCTCAGAGTCTCAGCTCTCAGTTTCTCAGGGTCTCAGTGTCTCAGTGTTTCAGGGTCTCAGTGTCTCAGGGTCTCTGGGTCTCAGGGTCTCTGGGTGAATTATATTGAAACATATAAGATGATTAGAGGTTTAGATAGGGTGGACAGTGATAGCCTTTTTCCTCTGATGGAGAAATCTAGCACGAGGGGGCATGGCTTTAAATTAAGGGGTGGTAGATATAGGACGGATGTCAGGGGTAGGTTCTTTACCCAGAGGGTGGTGAGGGATTGGAATGCCCTGCCTGCTGCAGTTGTAAATGCGCCTAGTTTGGGGGTGTTTAAGAGATCCGTGGATAGGTTTATGGATGGAAAGGGATTGGTTTAGGTTAGAGGGTCATTGTTTTTTAACTGGTCGGCGCAACATCGTGGGCCGAAGGGCCTGTTCTGCGCTGTAATGTTCTATGTTCTATATAGAGTCTCAGGGTCTCTGGGTCTCTTGGTCTCAGTGTCTCAGAGTCTCATGGTCTCAGTGACTCAGGGCCGCAGTGTCTCAGTGTCTCAGTGTCACAGGGTCTCTGGGTGCCTGGGTCTCACAGTCTCTGGGTCTCTGGATCTCTGGATCTCTGCGTCTCAGTGTCTCAGTCTCTCAGTGTCTCAGGGTCTCATGGTCTCTGTGCCTCAGGGTTTCTGGGTCTCTGGTCTCTGGGTCTCAGGGTGTCAGCGTCATTGGGTCTCAGTGTCTCTGGTTGTCAGGGTCACAGTGTCTCTGGGTCTCAGGGTTTATGGGTTTCAGGGTCTCTGCGTCTCAGGGTCTCTGGGTCTCTGGTTCTCAGTGTCTCAGTGTCTCAGAGTCTCTGGGTCTCTGGGTCTCTGGGTGCCAGGGTCTCTGGGTCTCTGTTTCTCAGGTTCTCTGGGTGTCTGTGTCTCTGGGTCTCAGTGTCTCAGTTTCTCAGGGTCTCTTTGTCTCTGGGTCTCAGTGTCTCTGGGTATCTGGGTCTCAGTTTGTCAGGGTCTCACGGTCTCAGTGTCTCAGGGACTCTGGGTCATTGGTTCTCAGTGTCTCTGGGTCTCATTGTCTCTGGGTCTCAAGGTTTCTGTGTCTCAGTGTCTCAGTGACTCTGGGTCTGTGGGTCTCAGGGTCTCAGTGCCTCAGGGTCTCAGGGTCTCAGTGTCTCAGCGTCTCAGGGTCTCATTGTCTCAATGTCTCAGTGTCTCAGGGTCTCAGTGTCTCAGTGCCTATGTGTCTCAGGGACTCAGGGTCTCAGGGTCTCCGGGTCTCTGGGTCTCTGTGTCTTTGGGTCTCAGCGTCTCAGTTTCTCAGTGTCTCAGGGTCTCTGGGAGTCTTGTTCTCTGGGTTTCAGGGTCACTGGGTCTCAGTGTCTCAGGGTCTCAGTTTCTCAGGGTCTCTGGGTCTCTGTGTCTCATTGCATCAGTGTCTCAGGGTCATAGCGTCTCGGGATCTCATGGTCTCTGTGTCTCAGGGTCTCTGTGTCTCAATGTCTCAGGGTCTCTAGGTCTCTGGGTCACTGGGTCTCAGAGTCTCAGGGTCTCAGTGTCTCAGCATCTCAGGGTCTCAGTTTTTCATTATCTCAGGGTCTCAGTATCTCACGGTCTCGGGGTCTCTGCACCTTTGCATCACTGGGTCTCTGTGTCGCACTGTCTCAGTGTGTCACTGTGTCAGGGTCTCTGGGTCCCGTGGTCTCTGGGTCTCTGGGGCTCTGGGTCACTGGGTTTTAGTGTCTCAAAGTCTCAGGGTCTCAGTGTCTCAGCGTCACAGGTTCTCTGGGTCTCAGTGTCTCAATGTCTCAGTGTATCAGGGTCTCAGGGTCTCAGTTTCTCAGGGTGTCTGGGTCTCTGGGTCTCGGTATCTCATTGTATCTGTGTCTCAGGGTCATAGCGCCTTGGAGTCTCAGGGTCTCTGGTCTCAGGGTGTCTGTGTCTCAGTGTCTCAGCGTCTCTGGGTCTCTGAGTCTCAGTTTTTCATTATCTCAGGGTCTCAGTGTCTCACGGTCTCTGGTTCTCTGCGACTTTGCATCACTGGGTCTCTGGGTCTCTGTGTCACACTGTCTCAGTGTGTCACTGTGTCAGGGTCTCTGGGTCCCGTGGTCTCTGGGTCTCTGGGAGTCTGGGTCACTGGGTCTCAGTGTCTCTGGGTCTCAGTGTCTCAATGGCTAAGTGTCTCAGGGTCTCAGTTTCTCAGGGTGTCTGGGTCTCTGGTTCTAAGTGTCTCATTGTCTCTGGGTCTCTGGGTGTCTGGCTCTCAGTGTCTCAGGATCTCTGGGTATCTGGGTCTCAGTGTCTCTGGGTATCTGGGTCTCAGTTTCTCAGGGTCTCAGGGTCTCAGGGTCTCTGGGTCTCTGTGTCTCAGGGCCTCTGGGTCTCTGTGTCTCAGGGTTGCAGGGTCTCAGGGCCTCTGGGTCTCTGTGTGACAGGGTCTCAGAGTCTCAGGGCCTCTGGGTCTCTGTGTCTCAGGGTCTCAGGGTCTCAGAGCCTCTGTGTCTCAGGGTCTCAGGGTCTCTGTGTCTCAGGGCCTCTGGGTCTCTCTGTCTAAGGGTCCAGGGCCTTTGGGTCTCTGTGTCTCAGGGTCACCGGGTCTATGGGTCTCTGTGTCTCTGTGTCTCAGCGTCTTAGTGTCTCTGGGCATCGAGGTCTCAATGTCTCAGGGTCTCCGTTTCTTAGTGTCTCAGGGTCTCTGGGTCTCTGGATCTCTGGGTCTGTCGGTCTCTGGGTTTCTGGTTCTCAGTGTCTCAGGGTCTCAGTGTCTCTGGGTCTCAGGGTCTCAGTGTCTCTGTGTCTCTGGTTCTCTGGGTCTCAGGGTCTCAGGGTCTCAGAGTCTCAGGGTCTCTGGATCTCAGAGTCTCTGGCTCTATGGATCTCCGCGTCTCTGGCTCTCAGTGTCTCAGGGTCTCTGGGTTTGAGTTCCTCAGTGTCTCAGTGTCTCTGGGTCTCTGGGAATCAGTTTCTCAGGGTCTCAGTGTCTCAGGGTCTCAAGGTCTCAGTGTCTTAGGGTCTCAGTATCTCAGTTCTCAGTGACTCAGAGTCTCAGTATCTCAGTGTCTCAGGAACTGTGGGTCTCTGGGTCTCAGTGTCAATGTGTCAATGTGTCTCTCTGGGTCTCTGGGTCTCAGTGTCTCAGCGTCTCTGTGTCTCTGGGAGTCAGTGTCTCAGTGCCTCAGGGTCTCAGTATCTCAGTATCTCAGTGTCTCAGTGACTCAGGGTCTCAGTGTCTCATTGTCTCAGGGTCTCAGGGTTTCAGGGTCTCAGGGTTTCTCGGTCTCTGGGTGTCTGGGTCTCAGGGTCTCTGCGTAATGGGTTTCAGGGTCTCAGAGTCCCAGGGTCTCAGTGTCTCTGTCTCTCTGGGTCCCTGTGTCTCAGGGTTTCTGGGTCTCTGTGCCTCAGTGTCTCTGGGTCTCAGGGTCTCAGTGTCTCCGGGTTTCTGGGTCCCAGGTCTCTGGGTCTCAGGGTCTCTGGGTCTCAAGTTCTCTGGGTCGCTGCTTCTCAGTGTCTCAGAGTCTCTGGGTCTCTGGTTCTCAGTGTCTCTGGGTCTCTGTGTCTCAGTGCCCCTGGGTCTCTGTGTCTTAGTGTCTCAGTGACTCAGGGTCTCTGGGTCTCAGTGTCTCAGGGTCTCAGTTTCTCAGGGTCTTTGGGTCAATGGGTCTCTGAGTCTCTGGGTCTCTGTGTCTCAGCGTCTCAGGGTCTCAGTGTCTCTGGGACTCTGGGTCTCTGTGTCACAGTGTCTCAGTTTCTCAGGGTCTCAGGGCCTCTGGGTCTCTGTGTCTAAGTATCTCAGGGTCTCAGTGTATCAAGGTCTCAGTGTCAGCAGGTCGCTGGGTCTCTGTGTCTCAGGGTCTCAGTGACTCAGTGTCTCAGAGTCTCAGGTTCTCAGGGTCTCTGGGTGTTTGCGTCCCAGTGTCTCAGGGTCTCTGTGTCTGAGTTTCTCTGGCTCGCTGGATCTCAGGGTATCTGGGTCCCTGGGTCTCTGGGTCTGTCGGCCTCTGGGTCTCTGTGTCTCAGTGTCTCCGTGGCTCATTATTTCAAGGTCTCAGTGTCTCAGTGTCTCAGTCTCTCTGTGTCTCTGGGTTTCAGTGTCTCAGTTTCTCAGGGTCTCTTTGTCTCTGGGTCTCAGTGTCTCTGGGTATCTGGGTCTCAGTTTCTCAGGGTCTCAGTGTCCCTGGGTCTCTGTGTCTCAGGCTCTCTGGATCTCAGCGTCTCTGGGTCTCTCTGTCTCAGGGTCTCAGGGTCTCAGGGTCTCAGTGTCTCTGTGTCTTTCAGTCTCTGGGTCTCAGGGCCTCTGGGTCTCTGTATCTCCATCTCTCTGTGTCTCTGGGTCTCAGTGTTTCAGTGTCTCTGGGTCTCTGGGCCTCAGTGTCTCAGTTTCTCAGGGTCTCAGGGTCTCGGTGACTCAATGTCTCAGGGTCTCTGGGCCTCTGAGTCTCTGTGTCTCTTGGTCTGCCGGTCTCTGTGTCTCAGTGTCTCAATGTCTCTGGCTCACTGGATCTCAGCGTCTCTGGGTCTCTGGGTCTGTCGGTCTCTGGGTCTCAGTTTCTCAGGGTCTCTGTGAGTCAGTGTTTCAGTGTCTCAGTCTCTCTGGGTCTTTGGGTCTCAGGGTCTCAGGGTCTCAGGGCCTCCGGGCCTCAACGTGTCAGGTTCTCAGGGCCTCTGGGTCTAAGGGTCTCAGGGTCTCAGGTCCTCTGGGTCTCTGGGTCTCTGCGCCTCAATGTCTCAGTGTCTCAGGGCCTCTGGGTCTCAGGGTCTCAGTGTCTCAGGGTCTCAGGGCCTCTGGGTCTCTGTGTCTCAGTGTTTCAGGGTCTCAGGGTCTCTGGGTCTCTGAGTCTCAATGTCTCAGCGTCTCAGGGTCTCAGGGTCTAAGGGTCTCAGGGCCTCTGTGTCTCAGTGTCTCAGGGTCTCAGGGGCTCAGTGTCTCAGGGTCTCAGGGCCTCTGGGTCTCTGTGTCTCAGGGCCTTAGGGTCTCCGGGCCTCTGGGTCTCTCTGTCTCAATTTCTCAGTGTCTCAGTGTCTTAGGGCCTCTGGGTCTCTGGGTCTCTGAAATCAATGTCTCAGTGTCTCAGGGTCTCAGGGCCTCTGGGTCTCTGGGTCTCTGAGTCTCAATGTCTCAGTGTCACAGGGTCTCAGGGCCTCTGTGTCTCACTCAGTGTCTCAGGGCCTCTGGGTCTCAATGTCTCAGTGTCTCAGGGTCTCAGGGCATCTGGATCTCTGTGTCTCATGTCCTCCTGGTCTCTGGGACTCTGAGGCTCAATGTCTCAGGGTCTCAGGGCTTCTGGGTCTCTGTGTCTCAGGGTCTCAGGGCCTCTGCGTCTCAGGGTCTCAGTGTCTCAGGGTCTCAGGGCCTCTGGGTCTCTGAGTCTCAGTGTCTCAGTGTCTCAGGGTCTCAGGGCCTCTGGGTCTCTGTGTCTCAGGGTCTCAGGGTCTTAGGGCCTCTGGGTCTCTGGGTCTCTGAGTCTCAATGTCTCAGTGTCTCAGTGTCACAGGGTCCCAGGGCCTCTGGGCCGCTGTGTCTCAGGGCCTCTGGGTCTCTGTGTCTCAGGGTATCTGGGCCTATGGGTCTCAATGTCTCAGTGTCTCTGTGTCTCAGGGTCTCTGGGTCTCTGTGTCTCAGGGTCTCAGGGCCTCTGGGTCTCTGTGTCTCAGGGTCTTAGGGCCTCTGGGTCTCAGGGTCTCAGGGCCTCTGGGTCTCAGGGTCTCAGTTTCTCAGTGCCTCAGGGTCTCTGGGTCTCTGTGTCTCAGTGTCTCAGTTTCTCAGGGCCTCTGGGTTTCTGAGTCTCAATGTCTCAGTGTATCAGGGTCTCAGGGCCTCTGGGTCTCTGTGTCTGAGGGTCTCAGGGTGTCAGGGCGTCTGGGTCACAGGGTTTCAGGGTCTCAGCTCCTCTGGGTCTCTGGGTCTCAGGGTCTCAGGGCCTCTGGGTCACAGGGTCTCAGTGTCTCAGGGTCTCAGGGCCTCTGAGTCTCAATGTGTCAGTGTCTCAGGGCCTCTGGGTCTCAGGGTCTCTGAGTCTCAATGTCTCATTGTCTCAGGGTCTCAGGGCCTCAGTGTCTCAGGGTCTCAGGGCTTCTGGGTCTCTGCGTCTCAGGGTCTCAGGGCCTCTGGGTCTCAGTGTCTCAGGGTCTCAGGGCCTCTGGGTCTCCGGGTCTCAGTGTCTCAGGGTCTCAGGGTCTCAGGGCCTCTGGTTCTCTGTGTCTCAATGTCTCAGTGTCTCAGGGTCTCAGGTCCTCTGGGTCTCTGATTCTCTGAGTCTCAATGTCACAGTGTCTCAGGTTCTCAGGGTCTCAGGGCCTCTGGGTCTCTGGGTCTCAGTGCCTCGGGGCCTCTGGGTCTTTGTGTCTCAGGGTCTCAGGGCCTCTTGGTCTCTGTGTCTCAGGGTCTCAGGGTCTCATGGCTTCTGGGTCTCAGAGTCTCAGGGCCTCAGGGCCTCTGGGTCTCTGGGTCTCTGAGTCTCAGTGTCTCAGGCTCTCAGGGTCTCACGGCCTCTGGGTCTCCGAGTCTCAGTGTCTCAGGGTCTCAGGGCCTCTGGGTCCCTGTGTCTCAGGGTCTCAGGGCCTCTGGGTCTCTGGGTCTCAGTATCTCAATGTCTCAGTGTCTCAGTGTCTCAGGGTCTCAGGAACTCTGTGTCTCAGGGTCTAAGGGTCTCAGGGTCTCAGGGCCTCAGGGCCATTAGGTCTCAGGGTTTCAGTGTCTCAGGGTCACAGGGCCTCTGGGTCTCAGTGTCTCAGGGTCTCATGGCCTCTGGGTCTCAGGGTCTCAGTGTCTCAGGGTCTTAGGGCCTCTGGATCTCTGGGTCTCTGAGTCTCAATGTCTCAATGTCTCAGTGTCTCAGGGTCTCAGGGCCTCTGTGTCTCAGGGTCTAAGGGTCTCAGGGTCTCAGGGCCTCAGGGCCTCTGGGTCTCAGGGTCTCAGTGTCTCAGGGTCTCAGGGTCTCTGGGTCGCAGTGTCTCTGGGTCTCAGGGCCTCTGGGTCTCTGACTCTCAATGTCTCAGTGTCTCAGGGCCTCTGGGTCTCTGTGTCTCAGGGTTCTGGGCCTCTGTGTCTCTGAGTTTCAGTGTCTCAGGGTCTCAGGGTCTCAGGGCCTCTGTGTCTCTGGGTGTCTGAGTCTCAATGTCTCAGAATCTCAGGGTTTCAGGGCCTCTAGGTCTCTGTGTCTCAGTGTCTCAGGGTCTTAGGGCCTCTGGGTCTCAGGGTCTCAGGATCTCATGGTCTCAGGGCTTCTGGGTCTCTGGGTCTCTGAGTCTCAATGTCTCAGTGTCTGAGTGTCTCAGGGTCTCATGGTCTCAGGGCCTCTGGGTCTCTGTGTCTCATGTTCTCTGGGTCTCTGAGTCGCAATGTCTCAGGGTCTCAGGGCATCTGGGTCTCTGTGTCTCAGTGTCTCAGGGTCTCAGGGCCTCTGAGTCTCTTTGCCTCAGGGTCTCAGGGCCTTTGGGTCTCAGGGTCTCAATGTCTCAATGTCTCAGTGTCTCAGGGTCTCAGGGCCTCTGTGTCTCTGATTCTCAGTGTCTCAGGGCCTCTGGGTCTCTGTGTCTCATGTTCTCTGGGTCTCTGGGTCTCTGATTCGCAATGTCTCAGTGTCTCAGTGCCTCTGGGTCTCTGTGTCTCAGGGTCTCAGGCTCTCAGGGCCTCTGGATCTCTGTGTCTCAGGGTCTCAGGGCCTCTGGGTCTCTGTCTCTCTGAGTCTCAATGTCTCAGTGTCTCAGTGTCTCAGGGACTCAGAGTCCCAGGGTCTCAGGGCATCTAGGTGTCTGTGTCTCAGTGTCTCAGGGTCTCTGGGCCCCTGGGTCTCTGTGTCTCAGTGTCTCAGTGTCTCCGGACCTCTGGGCCTCAGGGTCTCAGTGTATCAGGGTCTCAGGGCCTCTGCGTCTCTGGGTCTCAATGTCTCAGTGTTTCAGTGTCTCAGAGTCTCAGGGCCTCAGTGTCTCAGGGCCTATGGGTTTCTTGGCCTCTGAGTCTCAATGTCTCAGTGTCTCAGGGTCCCATGGTCTCAGGGCCTCTGGGTGTCTGTGTCTCAGTGTCTCAGGGTCTCAGGGCCTCTGGGTCTCTTTGTCTCAGGGTCTCAGGGCCTTTGGGTCTCTGGGTCTCAATGTCTCAATGTCTCAGTGTCTCAGGGTCTCAGGGTCTCAGTGTCTCAGGGTCTCAGGGTCTTATGGCCTCTGGGTCTCTGGGTCTCTGAGTCTCAATGTCTCAGTGTCTGATGTCTCAGGATCTCAAGGCCTCTGAGCCTCAGTGTCTCAGGGTCTCAGGGCCTGTGGGTCTATGTGTCTCAGGTTCTCAGGGTCTCAGGGCCTCTGGGTCTCTGATTCTCAGTGTCTCAGTGACTCAGTGTCTCAGGGCCTCTGGGTCTCAGGGTCTCAGTGTCTCAGGGCATCTGGGTGTCTGTGTCTCAGTGTCTCAGTCTCTCAGGGTCTCAGGGCCTCTGGGTCTCTGTGTCTCAGTGTCTCAGGACGTCTGGGTCTCAGGGTCTCAGTGTATCAGGGTCTCAATGTCTCAGTGTTTCAGTGCCTCAGAGTCTCAGGGCCTGTGGGTCTCTTGGCCTCTGAGTCTCAATGTCTCAGTGTCTCAGGGTCCCATGGTCTCAGGGCCTCTGAGTGTCTGTGTCTCAGTGTCTCAGGGTCTCAGGGCCTCTGGGTCTCTTTGTCTCAGGGTCTCAGGGTCTTATGGCCTCTGGGTCTCTGGGTCTCTGAGTCTCAATGTCTCAGTGTCTCAGGGTCTCAGGGTCTCAGGGTCTTATGGCCTCTGGGTCTCTGGGTCTCTGAGTCTCAATGTCACAGTGTCTGATGTCTCAGGGTCTGAAGGCGTCTGAGTCTCAGTGTCTCAGGTTCTCAGGGCCTCTGGGTCTATGTGTCTCAGGTTCTCAGGGTCTCTGGGTCTATGTGTCTCAGGTTCTCAGGGCCTCTGGGTCTATGTGTCTCAGGTTCTCAGGGTCTCAGTGCCTCTGGGTCTCTGGGTCTCTGAGTCTCAATGTCTCAGTGTCTCAGGGTCTCAGGGTCTCAGGGCCTCTGGGTCTGTGGGACTCAGTGTCTCAGGGTCTCAGGGCATCTTTTTCTCTGTGTCTCGGTGTCTCAGGGTCTCAGGGTCTCAGGGCATCTGGGTCTCTGTGTCTCAGGGTCTCAGGGCCTCTGGGTCTCAGGGTCTCAGTGTCTCAGGGTCTCAGGGCCTCTGGGTCTCAGGGTCTCATTGTCTCTGGGTCTCTGTGTCTCAGGGTCTCAGGGCCTCAGGGCCTCTGGGTCTCTGTGTCTCAGAGTCTCAGGGCCTCTGGGTCTCAGGGTCTCAGGGCCTCTGGGTCTCTGTGTCTTAATGTCTCAGTGTCTCAGGGACTCAGAGCCTCTGGGTCTCTGAGTCTCAATGTCCCAGTGTCGCAGTGTCTCAGTGTCTCAGGGTCTCAGTGTCTCAGTGTCTCAGTGTCTCAGGGTCTCAGGGCCTCTGGGTCTCTGTGTCTCGGTGTCTCAATGTCTCAGTGTCTCAGTGTCTCAGGGTCTCTGGGTCTCTGGGTCTCTGAGTCTCAATGTCTCAGCGTCTCAGTGTCTCAGTGTCTCAGGGCCTCTGGGTCCCTGTGTCTCAGAGTCGCAGGGTCTCAGTGCCTCTGTGTCTGAGTGTCTCAGTGTCTCAGGACCTCTGGGTCTCAGGGTCTCAGTGTATCAGGGTCTCAGGGCTTCTTGGTCTCTGTGTCTCAGTGTCTCAGTGTCTCAGTGTCTCAGTGTCTCAGTGTCTCAGGTCCTCTGGGTCTCTGGGTCTCTGAGTCTCAATGTCTCAGTGTCTCAGGGTCCCAGGGTCTCAGAGCCTCTGGGTGTCTGTGTCTCAGTGTCTCAGGGTCCCAGGGCCTCTGGGTCTCTTTGTCTCAGGGTCTCAGAGTCTCAGGGCCTTTGGGTCTCTGGGTCTCAATGTCTCAATGTCTCAATGTCTCAGTGTCTCAGGGTCTCACGGCCTCTGGGTCTCTGAGTCTCAGTGTCTCAGGGTCTCAGTGCCTCTGGGTCCCTGTGTGTCAGGGTCTCAGGGCCTCTTGGTCTCAGGGTCTCATGGTCTCAGTGTCTCAGGGTCTCAGGGCCTCTGGGTCTCTGAGTCTCAGTGTCTCAGGACCTCAGGGCCTCTGGGTCCCTATGTCTCAGGGTCTCAGGGCCACTGGGTCTCAGGGTCTCAGTGTCTCAGTGTCTCAGGGTCTCAGGGCCTCTGTGTCTCAGGGTCTAAGGGTCTTAGGGTCTCAGGGCCTCAGGGTCATTGGGTCTCAGGGTTTCAGTGTCTCAGGGTCTCAGTTCCTCTGGGTCTCAGGGTCTCAGTGTCTCAGGGTCTCAGGGTCTCACGGCCTCAGTGCCTCTGGGTCTCAGGGTCTCAGTGTCTCAGGGTCTCAGGGCCTCTGGGTCTCTGTGTCTCAGTGTCTCAGGGTCTCAGGGCCTCTGGGTCTCTGGGTCTCAATTTCTCAGTGTCTCAGGGTCTCAGGGCCTCTGGGTCTCTGGGTCTGATGGTCTCTGGGTCTCTGTGCCTTTGGGTCTCAGGGTCTCAGGGCCTCTGGGTCTCAGTGCCTTTGGGTCTCTGTGTCTCAGGGTCTCAGGGCCTCTGGATCTCTGTGTCTCTGAGTCTCAATGTCTCAGTGTCTCAGGGTCTCAGGGTCCCAGGGTCTCAGGGCATCTGGGTGTCTTTGTCTCAGTGTCTCAGGACCTCTGGGTCTCAGGGTCTCAGTGTATCAGGATCTCAGGGCCTCTGCGTCTCTGGGTCTCAATGTCTCAGTGTCTCAGTGTCTCAGGGTCTCGGGGCCTCTGTGTCTGAGTGTCTTAGGGTCTCAGGGCCTCTGTGTCTCAGTGTCTGATGGTCTCTGGGTCTCTGTGCCTTTGGGTCTCAGGGTCTCAGGGTCCCAGGTTCTTAGGGCATCTGGGTGCCTGTGTCTCAGCGTCTCAGGGTCTCAGGGCCTCTGCGTCTCTGTGTCTCAGTGTCTCAGAGACTATGGGTCGCTTGGTCTCTGAGTCTCAATGTCTCAGTGTCTCAGTGTCACAGGGTCCCAGGGTCTCAGGGCCTCAGGGTTACTGTGTGTCAGGGTCTCAGGACTTCTGGGTCTCAGGGTCTCACTGTATCAGGGTCTCAGGGCCTCAGGGTGACTGTGTGTCAGGGTCTCAGGACCTCTGGGTCTCAGAGTCTCACTGTATCAGGGACTCAGGGCCTCTGCGTCTCTGGGTCCGTGTCTCAGGGTCTCAGGGCCTCTGGGTCTCTGTGTCTCAGGGTCTCAGGGTCTCAGTGTATCAGGGTCTCAGGGCCTCTGCGTCTCTGGGTCTCAGTGACTCAGTGTCTCAGTGTCTCAGGGTCTCAGGGCCTCTGTGTCTCTGGGTCTCTGAGTCTCAATGTCCCAGTGTCTCAGGGTCTCAGTGTCTCAGGGTATCAGGGCCTCTGGGTCTCTGTGTCTCAGGGCCACTGGGTCTCTGTATTTCAGTGTCTCAGGGTCTCTGGGCCTCTGGGTCTCTGTGTTCTAGTGTCTCAGGGTCTCAGGGTCTCAGGTTCTCAGGGCCTCTGGGTCTCAGGGACTCAGGGTATCAGTGTCTCAGAGTCTCAGGGTCTCTGGGTCGGAGTCTCTCAGTATCTCAGGGCTTCTGGGTCCCAGGGTCTCAGTGTCTCTGTGTCGCAGTGTCTCAGGGTCTCAGGGCATCTGGGTGTCTGTGTCTCAGTGTCTCAGTGTCTCAGGGTCTCAGGGCCTCTGGGTCTCTGTGTCTCTGTGTCTCAGTGTCTCAGGACCTCTGGGTCTCAGGGTCTCAGTGTATCAGGGTCTCAGGGCCTCTGGGTCTCAATGTCTCAGTGTTTCAGTGTCTCAGAGTCTCAGGGCCTCTGGGTCTCTTGGCCTCTGAGTCTCAATGTCTCAGTGTCTCAGGGTCCCATGGTCTCAGGGCCTCTGGGTGTCTGTGTCTCAGTGTCTCAGGGTCTCAGGGCCTCTGGGTCTCTTTGTCTCAGGGTCTCAGGGCCTTTGGGTCTCTGGGTCTCAATGTCTCAATGTCTCAGTGTCTCAGGGTCTCAGGGTCTCAGTGTCTCAGGGTCTCAGGGTCTTATGGCCTCTGGGTCTCTGGGTCTCTGAGTCTCAATGTCTCAGTGTCTCAGGGTCTCAGGGTCTTATGGCCTCTGGGTCTCTGGGTCTCTGAGTCTCAATGTCACAGTGTCTGATGTCTCAGGGTCTGAAGGCGTCTGAGTCTCAGTGTCTCAGGTTCTCAGGGCCTCTGGGTCTATGTGTCTCAGGTTCTCAGGGTCTCTGGGTCTATGTGTCTCAGGTTCTCAGGGCCTCTGGGTCTATGTGTCTCAGGTTCTCAGGGCCTCTGGGTCTATGTGTCTCAGGTTCTCAGGGTCTCAGTGCCTCTGGGTCTCTGAGTCTCAATGTCTCAGTGTCTCAGGGTCTCAGGGTCTCAGGGCCTCTGGGTCTGTGGGACTCAGTGTCTCAGGGTCTCAGGGCATCTTTTTATCTGTGTCTCGGTGTCTCAGGGTCTCAGGGTCTCAGGGCATCTGGGTCTCTGTGTCTCAGGGTCTCAGGGCCTCTGGGTCTCAGGGTCTCAGTGTCTCAGGGTCTCAGGGCCTCTGGGTCTCAGGGTCTCATTGTCTCTGGGTCTCTGTGTCTCAGAGTCTCAGGGCCTCTGGGTCTCAGGGTCTCAGGGCCTCTGGGTCTCTGTGTCTTAATGTCTCAGTGTCTCAGGGACTCAGAGCCTCTGGGTCTCTGAGTCTCAATGTCCCAGTTTCGCAGTGTCTCAGTGTCTCAGGGTCTCAGTGTCTCAGTGTCTCAGTGTCTCAGGGTCTCAGGGCCTCTGGGTCTCTGTGTCTCGGTGTCTCAATGTCTCAGCGTCTCAGTGTCTCAGGGTCTCAGGGCTTCTGGGTCTCTGTGTCTCAGAGTCGCAGGGTCTCAGTGCCTCTATGTCTGAGTGTCTCAGTGTCTCAGGACCTCTGGGTCTCAGGGTCTCAGTGTATCAGGGTCTCAGGGCCTCTGCGTCTATGGGTCTCAATGTCTCAGTGTCTCAGAGTCTCAGGGCTTCTTGGTCTCTGTGTCTCAGTGTCTCAGGTCCTCTGGGTCTCTGGGTCTCTGAGTCTCAATGTCTAAGTGCCTCAGGGTCGCAGGGTCTCAGAGCCTCTGGGTGTCTGTGTCTCAGTGTCTCAGGGTCCCAGGGCCTCTGGGTCTCTTTGTCTCAGGGTCTCAGAGTCTCAGGGCCTTTGGGTCTCTGGGTCTCAATGTCTCAATGTCTCAGGGTTTCAGGGTCTCAGGGCCTCTGGGTCTCAATGTCTCAGTGTCTGAGTGTCTCAGGGTCTCAAGGCCTCTGAGTCACAGTGTCTCAGGTTCTCAGGGTCTCAGGCCCTCTGGGTCTCTGGGTCTCTGAGTCTCAATGTCTCAGTGTCTCAGGGTCTCAGGGCCTCTGGGTCTCTGTGTCTCTGAGTCTCAATGTCTCAGTGTCTCAGGACCTCTGGGTCTCTATGTTTCAGGGCCTCTGGCTCTCTGTGTCTCTGTCTCTCAGTGTCTCAGTGTCTCAGCGTCTCAGGGCCTCTGGGTCTCTGGGTCTCAGAGTCTCAATGTCTCAGTGTCTCAGGGTCTCACGGTCTCACGGTCTCAGGGTCTCACAGCCTCTGGGTCACTGGGCCTCTGGGTCACTGTGTCTCAGAGTCTCAGGGCCTCTGGGTCTCAGTGTCTCAGTGTCTCAGGGTCTCAGGGCCTCTGGGTCTCTGTGTCTCAGGGTCTCAGTGCCTCTGAGTCTCAATGTCTCAGTGTCTCAGGTTCTCAGGGTCTCAGGGCCTCTGGGTCTCAGGGTCTCAATGTCTCAGGGTCTCAGGGCCTCTGGGTCTCTGTGTCTCAGGGTCTGAGTGCCTCTGAGTCTCAGTGTCTCAGTGTCTCAGGGTCTCAGGGCCTCTGGGTCTCTGGGTCTCAGTGTCTCAGGGCCTCTGGGTCTCTGGGTCTCAGGGCTTCTGGTTCTCTGTGTCTCAGGGCCTCTGGGTCTCTGTGTCTCTGAGTCTCAATGTCTCAGTGTCTCTGAGCCTCTGGGTGTCTGAGTCTCAATGTCTCTGTGTGTCTGAGTCTCAGTGTCTCAGTGTCTCAGGGTCTCAGGCCCTCTGAGTCTCTGGGTCTCTGAGTCTCAATGTCTCAGTGTCTCACGTTCTCAGGGTCTCAGGGCCTCAGGGTCTCAGGGTTTTAGTGTCTCAGGGCCTCTGGGTCTCAGTGTCTCAGGGTCTGAGGGCCACAGTTTCTCTGGGTCACTGAGTCTCAATGACTCAGTGTCTCAGGGTCTCAGGATCTCAGGGCCTCTGTGCCTCTGAGTCTCAGTGTCTAAGTATCTCAGGGTCTCAGGGCCTCTGGGTCTCTGTGTCCCTGAGTCTCAGTATCTCAGTGTCTCAGGGTCTCAGGGCCTCTGGGTCTCTGTGTCCCTGAGTCTCAATATCTCAGTGTCTCAGGGTCTCAGGGCCTCCGGGTCTCTGATTCTCAGTGTCTCAGGGTCTCAGGGCTTTTGGGTCTCTGTGTCTCAGGGTCTCAGGGCGTCTGGGCCTCAGGGTCTCAGTGTCTCAGGGTCTCAGTGCCTCTGGGTCTCAGGGTCTCAGTGTGTCAGGGTCTCAGGGTGTCTGGGTCTCTGTGTCTCAGGGTCTCAGGGCCTCTGGGTCTCTGGGTCTCTGGGTCTCAGTGTCTCAGGGTCTCAGCGCTTCTGGGTCTCTGTGTCTCAGGGCCTCTGGGTCTCTGTGTCTCTGAGTCTCAATGTCTCAGTGTCTCAGTGTCTCAGAGCCTCTGGGTCTCTGAGTCTCAATGTCTCTGTGTCTCTGAGTCTCAGTGTCGCAGTGTCTCAGTGCCTCAGGCCCTCTGGGTCTCTGGGTCTCTGAGTCTCAATGTCTCAGTGTCTCACGTTCTCAGGGTCTCAGGGCCTCAGGGTCTCAGGGCGTTAGTGTCTCAAGGCCTCTGGGTCTCAGTGTCTCAGGGTCTGAGGGCATCAGTTTCTCTGGGTCTCTGAGTCTCAGTGTCTCAGGGCCTCAGGATCTCAGGGCCTCTGTGTCTCTGAGTCTCAGTGTCTCAGTGTCTCAGGGTCTCAGGGCCTCTGGGTCATAGTGTCTCAGGGTCTCAGGGTCTCAGGGCATCTGGGCCTCTGTGTCTCTGAGTCTCAATGTCTCAATGTCCCAGGGTCTCAGGGTCTCTGGGTCTCTGTGTCTCTGAGTCTCAATGTCTCAGTGTCTCAGGGTCTCAGGGCCTTTGGGTCTCTGTATCTCAGTGTCTCAGGGTCTCTGGGTCTCTGTGTCTCAGGGTCTCAGGGCTTCTGGGTCTCTGTGTCTCAGGGCCTCTAGGTCTCTGTGTCTCAGGGCCTCAGGGTCTCAGTGTCTCAGTGTCTCAGAGCCTCTGGGTCTCTGAGTCTCAATGTCTCAGTGTCTCAGGGTCTCAGGGCCTCAGGGCCTCTGGGTCTCTTGGTCTCTGAATCCCAATGTCTCAGTGTCTCAGGGTCTCAGGGCCTCAGGTCCTCTGGGACTCTGTGACTCAGGGTCTCAGGGTCTCAGGGCCTCTGGGTCTCTGTGTCTCACTGTCTCAGGGCCTCTGGGTCACTGTCTCTCAGGGTCTCAGGGTCTCAGTGCCTCAGGGTCTCAGGGTCTCAGGGCCTATAGGTCTCAGGGTCTCTGGGTCTCTGTGTCTCAGGGCCTCTGGGTCTCTGGGTCTCAGGGTCACAGGCCTCTGGGTCTCTGTATCTCAGGGTCTCAGGGTCTCAGGGTCTCAGGGCCTCTGGGTCACTGGGTCTCTGAGTCACAGTATCTCAATGTCGCAGTGTCTCAGGTTCTCAGGGTCTCACGGCCTCTAGGTCTCAGGGTCTCAGTGTCTCAGGGTCTCAGGACCTCTGGGTCTCTGTGTCTCAGGGTCTCAGGGTCTCTGACTCTCACTGTCTCGGGGTCTCAGTGTATCAGTGTCTCAGGGTCTCTGGGTCTCTGTGTCTCAGGGCCTCTGGGTCTCTGGGTCTCAGGGTCTCAGGGCTCTGGGTCTCTGTGTCTCAGGGTCTCAGGGTCTCAGGGTCTCATGGCATCTGGGTCACTGGGTCTCTGAGTCACAGTATGTCTGTGTCTCAGGGTCTCAGGGCCTCTGGGTCTCTGTGTCGCAGGTTCTCATGGCCTCTGGGTCTCAGGGTCTCAGTGTCTCAGGGTCTCAGGGCCTCTGGGTCTCTGTGTCTCAGGGTCTCAGGGCCTCAGGGTCTCAGGGTCTCTGTGTCTCAGGGCCTCTGGGTCTCAGTGTCTCTGGGTCTCAGGGCCTCCGGGTCGCAGGGTCTCTATGTCTCAGGGTCTCAGGGCCTCTGGGTCTCTGTGTCTCACTGTCTCAGGGTCTCAGGGCCTCTGGGTCTCTGTGTCTCAGGGTCTCAGGGCCTCAGGGCCTCAGGGCCTCTGGGTCTCTGGGTCTCTGGGTCTCAGTACCTCAGGGTCTCAGGGACTCAGGGCCTCTGGTCTCTGTGTCTCAGGGTCTCAGGGTCTCAGCGCCTCTGGGTCTCTGTGTCTCAGTGTCTCAGGGTCTCAGGGCCTCTGGGTCTATGTGTCTCAGGTTCTCAGGGCCTCTGGGTCTCAAGGTCGTAGGGTCTCAGGGTCTTTGGGTCTCACGGTCTCTGAGTCTCCATGTCTCAGTGTCTCAGTGTCTCAGGGCCTCAGGGCCTCAGGGTCACTGTGTCTCAGGGTCTCAGGGCCGTTTGTCTCAGGGTCTCAGGGCCTCTGGGTCTCTTGTTCTCTGAGTCTCAATGTCTCAGTGTCTCAGGGTCTCAGGGCCTCAGGGCCTCTGGGTCTCTGTGTCTCAGGGTCTCAGGGCATCTGGGTCTCTATGTCTCAGGGTCTCAGGGCCTCTGGGTCTCAGGACCTCTGGGTCTCTGTGTCTCATTGTCTCAGGGTCTCAGGGCCTCTGGGTTTCAGGGTCTCAGTGTCTCAGGGTCTCAGGGTCTCAGGGCCTCTAGGTATCAGGGACTCAGTCCCTCAGGGTCTCGTGGTCTCTGTGTCTCAGGGTCTCAGTGCCTCTGGGTCTCTGAGTCTCAATGTCTCAGTGTCTCAGGTTCTCAGGGTCTAACGGCCTCTAGGTCTCAGGGCCTCTGGGTCTCTGTGTCTCAGGGTCTCAGGGTCTCTGGGTCTCTGACTCTCACTGTCTCAGGGTCTCAGTGTATCAGGGTCTCAGGGTCTCTACGTCTCTGTGTCTCAGGGTCTCAGGGCCTCTGGGTCTCAGGGTCTCAGTGTCTCAGTCTCTCAGTCTCTCAGGGTCTCAGTCTCTCAGTCTCTCAGGGTCTCAGGGTCTCTGGGTCTCCAGGTCTCTGGGTCTCTGTGTCTCAGGGTCTCAGGACCTCAGGGCCTCTGGGTCTCAGATTCTCAGTGTCTCAGTGTCTCAGGGTCTCAGGGTCTCAGGGCCTCTGGGTCTCTGTGACTCAGGGTCTCAGGGCCTCTGGGTCTCTGTGTCTCACTGTCTCAGGGCCTCTGGGTCACTGTCTCTCAGGGTCTCAGGGTCTCTCGGTCTCAGGGTCTCAGTGCCTCATGGTCTCAGGGTCTCAGGGTCTCAGGGCCTATAGGTCTCAGGGTCTCAGGGTCTCAGGGTCACTGGGTCTCTGTGTCTCAGGGCCGCTGGGTCTCTGGGTCTCAGGGTCTCAGGGCTCTGGGTCTCTGTGTCTCAGGGTCTCAGGGTCTCAGGGTTTCAGGATCTCAGGGCCTCTGGGTCACTGGTTCTCTGAGTCTCAATGTCTCAGTGTCTCAGGGTCTCAGGGCCTCTGGGTCTCAGTGTCTCAGGGTCTCAGGGTCTCAGGGCCTCTGGGTCTCTGGGTCTCAGGGCCTCAGGGCCTCAGGGCCTCTGTGTCTCTGTGTCTCTGAGTCTCAATGTCGCAGTGTCTCAGGGTCTCAGGGCCTCGGGGTCTCTGTGTCTCAGGGTCTCAGGGCCTCACTGTCTCAGGGTCTCAGGGACTCAGGGCCTCTGGTCTCTGTGTCTCAGTGTCTCAGGATCTCAGCGCCTCTGGGTCTCTGTGTCTCAGTGTCTCAGGGTCTCAGGGCCTCTGGGTCTCTGTGTCTCAGGTTCTCAGGGCCTCTGGGTCTCAGGGTCGTAGGGTCTCAGGGTCTTTGGGTCTCACGGTCTCTGAGTCTCCATGTCTCAGTGTCTCAGGGTCTCAGGGCCTCTGGGTCTCTGTGTCTCAGTGTCTCAGGGCCTCACTGTCTCAGGGCCTCAGGGTCACTGTGTCTCAGGGTCTCAGGGCCGTTTGTCTCAGGGTCTCAGGGCCTCTGGGTCTCTTGGTCTCTGAGTCTCAATGTCTCAGTGTCTCAGGGTCTCAGGGCCTCAGGGCCTCTGGGTCTCTTGGTCTCTGAGTCTCAATGCCTCAGTGTCTCTGAGTCTCAGGGCCTCAGGGCCTCTGGGTCTCTGTGTCTCAGGGTCTCAGGGTCTCAGGGCATCTGGGTCTCTATGTCTCAGGGTCTCAGGGCCTCTGGGTCTCAGGGCCTTTGGGTCTCTGTGTCTGATTGTCTCAGGGTCTCAGGGCCTCTGGGTTTCAGGGTCTCAGTGTCTCAGGGTCTCAGGGTCTCAGGGCCTCTAGGTCTCAGGGACTCAGTCCCTCAGGGTCTCGAGGACTCTGTGTCTCAGGGTCTCAGTGCCTCTGGGTCTCTGAGTCTCAATGTCTCAGTGTCTCAGGTTCTCAGGGTCTCACGGCCTCAAGGTCTCAGGGTCTCAGTGTCTCAGGGTTTCAGGGCCTCTGGGTCTTTGTGTCTCAGGGTCTCAGGGTCTCTCGGTCTCAGGGTCTCAGTGCCTCAGGGTCTCAGGGTCTCAGGGCCTATAGGTCTCAGGGTCTCTGGGTCTCTGGGTCTCAGGGTCTCAGGCCTCTGGGTCTCTGTGTCTCAGACTCTCAGGGTCTCAGAGTCTCAGGGCCTCTGGGTCACTGGGTCTCTGAGTCACAGCGTCTCAGTTTCTCAGGGTCTCAGGGCCTCAGGGTCTCTGTGTCTCAGGGTCTCAGGGCCTCTGGGTCTCTGTGTCTCTGTGTCTCAGGGCCTCAGGGTCTCTGTGTCTCAGGGTCTCAGGGCCTCTGGGTCTCTGTGTCTCAGGGCCTCTGGGTCACTGTCTCTCAGGGTCTCAGGGCCTCTCGGTCTCAGGGTCTCTGTGTCTCAGGGCATCAGGGCCTCTGGGTCTCTGGGTCTCAGTTTCTCAGTGTCTCAGGGTCTTAGGGTCTCAGGGCCTCTGGGTCTCTGTGTCTCAGGGTCTCAGGGCCTCTGGGTCTCTGTGTCTCAGTGTCTCAGAGCCTCTGGGTCACTGTCTCTCAGGGTCTCAGGGCCTCTCGGTCTCAGGGTCTCAGTGCCTCAGCGTCTCAGGGTCTCAGGGCCTATGGGTCTCAGGGTCTCTGAGTCTCTGTGTCTCAGGGTCTCAGGGCCTCTGGGTCTCTGGGTCTCTGGGTCTCAGGGCCTCTGGGTCTCTGCGTCTCAGGGTCTCAGGGCCTCTGGGCCTCTGAGTCTCTGTGTCTCTGAGTCTCAGTTTCTCAGTGTCTCAGTGTCTCAGGGTCTCAGGGCCTCTGGGTCTCTGTGTCTCACTGTCTCAGGGCCTCTGGGTCACTGTCTCTCAGGGTCTCAGGGCCTCTCGGTCTCAGGGTCTCCGTGCCTCAGGGTCTCAGGGTCTCAGGGCCTCTGGGTGTCTGTGTCTCAGGGCCTCTGGGTCTCAGGGTCTCATGGTCTCAGGGCCTTTGGGTCTCAGAGTCTCAGGGTCTCAGGGCCTCTGGGTCTCCAGGTCTCTGGGTCTCTGTGTCTCAGGGTCTCAGGGCCTCTGGGTCTCTGTGTCTCAGTGTCTCAGGGCCTCACTGTCTCAGGGTCTCAGGGCCTCAGGGTCACTGTGTCTCAGGGTCTCAGGGCCATTTGTCTCAGGGTCTCAGGGCCTCTGGATCTCTTGGTCTCTGAGTCTCAGGGTCTCAGGGTCTCAGGGTCTCAGGGCCTCTGGGTCTCTGAGTCTCAATGTCTCAGGGTCTCAGGGCCTCTGGGTCTCAGTGTCTCGGTGTCTCCGTGTCTCAGGACTTCTGGGTCTCTGAGTCTCAGTGTCACAGGGTCACAGGTTCTCAGGGCCTCTGGGTCTCAGGGTCTCAGGGCCTCTGGGTCTCTGTGTCTCAGGGTCTCAGTGCCTCTGGGTCTCAGGGTCTCAGGACCTCAGGGCATCTGGGTCTCAGGGTCTCTGTGTCTGTGTCTCAGGGTCTCACGGCCTCTGGTTCTCTTGGTTTCTGAGTCTCAATGTCTCAGTGTCTCAGTGTCTCATGGTCTCAGGGCCTTTGGGTCTCAGTGTCTCAGGGTCTCAGGGCCTCTGGGTCTCCAGGTCTCTGGGTCTCTGTGTCTCAGGGTCTCAGGGCCTCTGGGTCTCTGTGTCTCAGTGTCTCAGGGCCTCACTGTCTCAGTGTCTCAGGGCCTCAGGGTCTCTTGGTCTCTGAGTCTCAATGTCTCAGTGTCTCAGGGTCTCAGGGTCTCAGGGTCTCAGGGCCTCTGGGTCTCTGAGTCTCAATGTCTCAGTGTCTCAATGTCTCAGGGTCTCAGGGCCTCTGTGTCTCAGTGTCTTGGTGTCTCAGTGTCTCAGGACTTCTGGGTCTCTGAGTCTCTGTGTCTCAGGGTCACAGGTTCTCAGGGCCTCTGGGTCTCAGGGTCACAGGTTCTCAGGGCCTCTGTGTCTCAGGGTCTCAGGGCCTCTGGGTCTCTGTGTCTCAGGGTCTCAGTGCCTCTGGGTCTCAGGGTCTCAATGTCTCAGGGCCTCAGGACCTCAGGGCATCTGGGTCTCAGGGTATGTGTGTCTTATGGTCTCAGGGCCTCTGGGTCTCTGTGTCTCAGGGTCTCAGGTTCTCAGTGTCTCAGGGCCTCTGGGTCTCAGTGTCTCAGGGTCTCAGGGCCTTTGGGTCTCTGGGTCTCTGAGTCTCAGTGTCTCAGGGTCTCAGGTCCTCTGGGTCTCAGGGTCTCAGTGTCTCAGGGTCTCAGGGCCTCTGGGTCTCTGTGTCTCAGGGTCGCAGGGCCTTGGATCTCAGGGTCTCAGTGTCTCAGGGTCTCAGGGCCTCTGGGTCTCTGTGTCGCAGGTTCTCATGGCCTCTGGGTCTCAGGGTCTCAGTGTCTCAGGGTCTCAGGGCCTCTGGGTCTCTGTGTCTCAGGGTCTCAGGGCCTCAGGGTCTCAGGGTCTCTGTGTCTCAGGGCCTCTGGGTCTCAGTGTCTCTGGGTCTCAGGGCCTCCGGGTCGCAGGGTCTCTATGTCTCAGGGTCTCAGGGCCTCTGGGTCTCTGTGTCTCACTGTCTCAGGGTCTCAGGGCCTCTGGGTCTCTGTGTCTCAGGGTCTCAGGGCCTCAGGGCCTCTGGGCCTCTGGGTCTCTGGGTCTCAGTACCTCAGGGTCTCAGGGACTCAGGGCCTCTGGTCTCTGTGTCTCAGGGTCTCAGGGTCTCAGCGCCTCTGGGTCTCTGTGTCTCAGTGTCTCAGGGTCTCAGGGCCTCTGGGTCTATGTGTCTCAGGTTCTCAGGGCCTCTGGGTCTCAAGGTCGTAGGGTCTCAGGGTCTTTGGGTCTCACGGTCTCTGAGTCTCCATGTCTCAGTGTCTCAGTGTCTCAGGGCCTCAGGGCCTCAGGGTCACTGTGTCTCAGGGTCTCAGGGCCGTTTGTCTCAGGGTCTCAGGGCCTCTGGGTCTCTTGTTCTCTGAGTCTCAATGTCTCAGTGTCTCAGGGTCTCAGGGCCTCAGGGCCTCTGGGTCTCTGTGTCTCAGGGTCTCAGGGCATCTGGGTCTCTATGTCTCAGGGTCTCAGGGCCTCTGGGTCTCAGGACCTCTGGGTCTCTGTGTCTCATTGTCTCAGGGTCTCAGGGCCTCTGGGTTTCAGGGTCTCAGTGTCTCAGGGTCTCAGGGTCTCAGGGCCTCTAGGTATCAGGGACTCAGTCCCTCAGGGTCTCGTGGTCTCTGTGTCTCAGGGTCTCAGTGCCTCTGGGTCTCTGAGTCTCAATGTCTCAGTGTCTCAGGTTCTCAGGGTCTAACGGCCTCTAGGTCTCAGGGCCTCTGGGTCTCTGTGTCTCAGGGTCTCAGGGTCTCTGGGTCTCTGACTCTCACTGTCTCAGGGTCTCAGTGTATCAGGGTCTCAGGGTCTCTACGTCTCTGTGTCTCAGGGTCTCAGGGCCTCTGGGTCTCAGGGTCTCAGTGTCTCAGTCTCTCAGTCTCTCAGGGTCTCAGTCTCTCAGTCTCTCAGGGTCTCAGGGTCTCTGGGTCTCCAGGTCTCTGGGTCTCTGTGTCTCAGGGTCTCAGGACCTCAGGGCCTCTGGGTCTCAGATTCTCAGTGTCTCAGTGTCTCAGGGTCTCAGGGTCTCAGGGCCTCTGGGTCTCTGTGACTCAGGGTCTCAGGGCCTCTGGGTCTCTGTGTCTCACTGTCTCAGGGCCTCTGGGTCACTGTCTCTCAGGGTCTCAGGGTCTCTCGGTCTCAGGGTCTCAGTGCCTCATGGTCTCAGGGTCTCAGGGTCTCAGGGCCTATAGGTCTCAGGGTCTCAGGGTCTCAGGGTCACTGGGTCTCTGTGTCTCAGGGCCGCTGGGTCTCTGGGTCTCAGGGTCTCAGGGCTCTGGGTCTCTGTGTCTCAGGGTCTCAGGGTCTCAGGGTTTCAGGATCTCAGGGCCTCTGGGTCACTGGTTCTCTGAGTCTCAATGTCTCAGTGTCTCAGGGTCTCAGGGCCTCTGGGTCTCAGTGTCTCAGGGTCTCAGGGTCTCAGGGCCTCTGGGTCTCTGGGTCTCAGGGCCTCAGGGCCTCAGGGCCTCTGTGTCTCTGTGTCTCTGAGTCTCAATGTCGCAGTGTCTCAGGGTCTCAGGGCCTCGGGGTCTCTGTGTCTCAGGGTCTCAGGGCCTCACTGTCTCAGGGTCTCAGGGACTCAGGGCCTCTGGTCTCTGTGTCTCAGTGTCTCAGGATCTCAGCGCCTCTGGGTCTCTGTGTCTCAGTGTCTCAGGGTCTCAGGGCCTCTGGGTCTATGTGTCTCAGGTTCTCAGGGCCTCTGGGTCTCAGGGTCGTAGGGTCTCAGGGTCTTTGGGTCTCACGGTCTCTGAGTCTCCATGTCTCAGTGTCTCAGGGTCTCAGGGCCTCTGGGTCTCTGTGTCTCAGTGTCTCAGGGCCTCACTGTCTCAGGGCCTCAGGGTCACTGTGTCTCAGGGTCTCAGGGCCGTTTGTCTCAGGGTCTCAGGGCCTCTGGGTCTCTTGGTCTCTGAGTCTCAATGTCTCAGTGTCTCAGGGTCTCAGGGCCTCAGGGCCTCTGGGTCTCTTGGTCTCTGAGTCTCAATGCCTCAGTGTCTCAGAGTCTCAGGGTCTCAGGGCATCTGGGTCTCTATGTCTCAGGGTCTCAGGGCCTCTGGGTCTCAGGGCCTTTGGGTCTCTGTGTCTGATTGTCTCAGGGTCTCAGGGCCTCTGGGTTTCAGGGTCTCAGTGTCTCAGGGTCTCAGGGTCTCAGGGCCTCTAGGTCTCAGGGACTCAGTCCCTCAGGGTCTCGAGGACTCTGTGTCTCAGGGTCTCAGTGCCTCTGGGTCTCTGAGTCTCAATGTCTCAGTGTCTCAGGTTCTCAGGGTCTCACGGCCTCAAGGTCTCAGGGTCTCAGTGTCTCAGGGTTTCAGGGCCTCTGGGTCTTTGTGTCTCAGGGTCTCAGGGTCTCTCGGTCTCAGGGTCTCAGTGCCTCAGGGTCTCAGGGTCTCAGGGCCTATAGGTCTCAGGGTCTCTGGGTCTCTGGGTCTCAGGGTCTCAGGCCTCTGGGTCTCTGTGTCTCAGACTCTCAGGGTCTCAGAGTCTCAGGGCCTCTGGGTCACTGGGTCTCTGAGTCACAGCGTCTCAGTTTCTCAGGGTCTCAGGGCCTCAGGGTCTCTGTGTCTCAGGGTCTCAGGGCCTCTGGGTCTCTGTGTCTCTGTGTCTCAGGGCCTCAGGGTCTCTGTGTCTCAGGGTCTCAGGGCCTCTGGGTCTCTGTGTCTCAGGGCCTCTGGGTCACTGTCTCTCAGGGTCTCAGGGCCTCTCGGTCTCAGGGTCTCTGTGTCTCAGGGCATCAGGGCCTCTGGGTCTCTGGGTCTCAGTTTCTCAGTGTCTCAGGGTCTTAGGGTCTCAGGGCCTCTGGGTCTCTGTGTCTCAGGGTCTCAGGGCCTCTGGGTCTCTGTGTCTCAGTGTCTCAGAGCCTCTGGGTCACTGTCTCTCAGGGTCTCAGGGCCTCTCGGTCTCAGGGTCTCAGTGCCTCAGCGTCTCAGGGTCTCAGGGCCTATGGGTCTCAGGGTCTCTGAGTCTCTGTGTCTCAGGGTCTCAGGGCCTCTGGGTCTCTGGGTCTCTGGGTCTCAGGGCCTCTGGGTCTCTGCGTCTCAGGGTCTCAGGGCCTCTGGGCCTCTGAGTCTCTGTGTCTCTGAGTCTCAGTTTCTCAGTGTCTCAGTGTCTCAGGGTCTCAGGGCCTCTGGGTCTCTGTGTCTCACTGTCTCAGGGCCTCTGGGTCACTGTCTCTCAGGGTCTCAGGGCCTCTCGGTCTCAGGGTCTCCGTGCCTCAGGGTCTCAGGGTCTCAGGGCCTCTGGGTGTCTGTGTCTCAGGGCCTCTGGGTCTCAGGGTCTCATGGTCTCAGGGCCTTTGGGTCTCAGAGTCTCAGGGTCTCAGGGCCTCTGGGTCTCCAGGTCTCTGGGTCTCTGTGTCTCAGGGTCTCAGGGCCTCTGGGTCTCTGTGTCTCAGTGTCTCAGGGCCTCACTGTCTCAGGGTCTCAGGGCCTCAGGGTCACTGTGTCTCAGGGTCTCAGGGCCATTTGTCTCAGGGTCTCAGGGCCTCTGGATCTCTTGGTCTCTGAGTCTCAGGGTCTCAGGGTCTCAGGGTCTCAGGGCCTCTGGGTCTCTGAGTCTCAATGTCTCAGGGTCTCAGGGCCTCTGGGTCTCAGTGTCTCGGTGTCTCCGTGTCTCAGGACTTCTGGGTCTCTGAGTCTCAGTGTCACAGGGTCACAGGTTCTCAGGACCTCAGGGCATCTGGGTCTCAGGGTCTCTGCGTCTGTGTCTCAGGGTCTCACGGCCTCTGGTTCTCTTGGTTTCTGAGTCTCAATGTCTCAGTGTCTCAGTGTCTCATGGTCTCAGGGCCTTTGGGTCTCAGTGTCTCAGGGTCTCAGGGCCTCTGGGTCTCCAGGTCTCTGGGTCTCTGTGTCTCAGGGTCTCAGGGCCTCTGGGTCTCTGTGTCTCAGTGTCTCAGGGCCTCACTGTCTCAGTGTCTCAGGGCCTCAGGGTCTCTTGGTCTCTGAGTCTCAATGTCTCAGTGTCTCAGGGTCTCAGGGTCTCAGGGTCTCAGGGCCTCTGGGTCTCTGAGTCTCAATGTCTCAGTGTCTCAATGTCTCAGGGTCTCAGGGCCTCTGTGTCTCAGTGTCTTGGTGTCTCAGTGTCTCAGGACTTCTGGGTCTCTGAGTCTCTGTGTCTCAGGGTCACAGGTTCTCAGGGCCTCTGGGTCTCAGGGTCACAGGTTCTCAGGGCCTCTGGGTCTCAGGGTCTCAGGGCCTCTGGGTCTCTGTGTCTCAGGGTCTCAGTGCCTCTGGGTCTCAGGGTCTCAATGTCTCAGGGCCTCAGGACCTCAGGGCATCTGGGTCTCAGGGTATGTGTGTCTTATGGTCTCAGGGCCTCTGGGTCTCTGTGTCTCAGGGTCTCAGGTTCTCAGTGTCTCAGGGCCTCTGGGTCTCAGTGTCTCAGGGTCTCAGGGCCTTTGGGTCTCTGGGTCTCTGAGTCTCAGTGTCTCAGGGTCTCAGGTCCTCTGGGTCTCAGGGTCTCAGTGTCTCAGGGTCTCAGGGCCTCTGGGTCTCTGTGTCTCAGGGTCGCAGGGCCTTGGATCTCAGGGTCTCAGTGTCTTAGGGTCTCAGGGCCTCTGTGTCTCAGGGTCTCAGGGTCTCAGGGCCTCTGGGTCTCAGGGTCTCTGGATCTCTCGTTCTCAGGGTTTCTGGGTCTCAGTGTATCAGTTTTCTCAGGGTCTCTGGGTCTCATGGTCACAGTCTCTCAGTGTCTCAGGGTCTCAGTTTCTCAGGGTCTCTGGTTCCCTGTGTCCCAGGGTCTCAGTGTCTCAGTGTGTCATTGTCTCAGGTTCTCAGTGTCTCATTTTCTCAGGGTCTCTCGGCTTCAGGGTTATCAGTGTCTCAGTGTCTCAGGGTCTCATGGTCACATTGTGTCAGTGCCTCAGGGTCTCAGTTTCTCAGTGACTCAGACTGTCAGGGCCTCAGTGCCTCTGTGTCTCAGTGTCTCTGGGCTCAGTGTCTCTGTGTCTCAGTGTCTCAGGGTCTCAGTGTCTCAGTGTCGCAGTGTCTCAGTGTCTCAGGGTCTCAGGGTCTCAGGGTCCCAGTGTCTCAGGGTCTCAGGGTCTCAGTGTCGCAGTGTCTCAGTGTCTCAGGATCTCAGTGTCTCACTGCCTCAGGATCTCAGTTTCTCAGCGTCTCAGTGTCTCAGGGCCTCAGGGTCTCTGTGTATCAGTGTCTCAGGGTCTCAGTGTCTCAGGGTCTCAGTGTCTCTAGGGTCTCAGTCTCTCTGGGACTCAGGGAATCAGGGTCTCAGAGTCTCAGCTCTCAGTGTCTCAGGGTCTCAGAGTCTCAGTATCTCAGTGTCTCAGGGTCTCAGTGTCACTGGGTCTCTGGGTCTCAGGGTCTCTGTGTCTCAGGGTCTCAGTATCTCAGTGTCGCACGGTCTCAGTGTCTCAGCGTCTCTGGGTCTCAGTTTGTCATGGTTTCAGGGTCTCTGTATCTCAGGGTCTCAGGGTCTCTGGGTCACTGCGTGTCTGGGTCTCAGTGACTCTGGGTCTCAGTGCCTCAGGGTCTCTGGGTCTATGGCTCTCAGGGACTCTGGGTCTCTGGGTCTCAGTGTCTCAGGGTCTCAGGGTTTCAGGGTCACAACGTCTCTGTGCCTCAATGTCTCTGTCCCAGTGTCTCGGTGTCTCTGTGTCTCAGGGTCTCCGGGTCTCTGGGTCTCTGCGTCTCTGGTCCTTTGGGTCTCAGGGTCTCTGTGCCTCAGTGTCTCAGTGTCTCAGGGTCTCAGTCTCTCAAGGTCTCAGTGTCTCTGGGTCTCAGGGGCTCATGGTCACAGTCTCTCAGTGTCTCAGGGTCTCAGTGTCTCAGTGTCTCAAGGTCTCTGGTTCCCTGGGTCGGAGGGTCTCAGTGTGTCATTGTCTCAGGTTCTCAGTGTCTCATTTTCTTAGGGTCTCTGGGTCTCAGGGTCTCAGTGTCTCAGGGTCTCTGTGTCTCAGTGTCTCAGGGTCTCTGTGTCTCAGTGACTCAGGGTCTCACGGTTACATTGTCTCAGTGTCTCTTGGTCTCAGGGTCTCAGCTTCTCAGGGTCTCTGGGTCTCAGTTTCTCAGTGTCTCAGAGTCTCAGGGACTCAGAGTCTCAGTGTCTCAGGGGCTCAGGGCCTCAGTGCCTCTGTGTCTCAGGGTCTCAGTGTCTCCATGTCTCCGTGTCTCAGGGTCTCAGTATCTCAGTGTCTCCCTGTCTCAGGGTCTCAGTGTCTCAGGGTCTCAGGGTCTCACTGTCTCAGTGTCTCTGTGTTTCAGGGTCTCAGGGTCTCAGGGTCTCTGGGTATCAGTGTCTCAGTGTCTCAGGGTCTAAGAGTCACTGGGTCTCTGGGTCTCAGGGTCTCAGGTTTTCAGGGTTGCAGTGTCTCAATGTCTCAGGGTCTCATTGTCGCAGGGTATCAGTGCCTCAGGTTCTCAGGTTGTCTTGGTCTCAGGGTCTCTGATTCTTAGGGCCCCTGGGTCTCTAGGTCTCAGTTTCTCTGGGTCTCTGTGTCTCTGTGTCTCAAGGTCTCAGGGTCTCAGGGTCTCAGTGTTTCAGGGTTTCTGGGTCTCAGGGTCTCTGTGTCTCAGTGTCTCAGGGTCTCAGCTTCTCAGTGTCTCAGTGTTTCAGGGTCTCAGTGTCTCAGGGTCTCTGTGCCTCAGTGTCTCAGCTTCTCAGTGTCTCAGTGTTTCAGGGTCTCAGTGTCTCAGGGTCTCTGTGCCTCAGTGTCTCAGCTTCTCAGTGTCTCAGTGTTTCAGTTTTTCAGGGTCTCAGTGGCTCAGTGTCTCAGGGTCTCAGGGTTTCAGGGTCTCTGGGTCTCTGGATCTCTGGTTCTCAGAGTCTCTGTGTCTCAGGGTCTCATTTTCTCAAGGTCTCTGGGTATCAGGGTGTCAGGGCCTCGGGGTTTCAGGGTTGCAGCGTCTCAATGTCTCAGTGTCTCAGTGCCACAGGGTCTCAGTGTCTCAGGGTCTCAGGTTCTCTTGGTCTCAGGGTCTCTGCTTCTCAGGGTCTCAGGGTCTCAGTGTATCAGTGTCTCAGGGTCTCAGTGTCTCATGTTCTCAGTCTCTCTGTGTCTCAGTGTCTCAGGGATTCAGGGTCTCAGAGTCTCAGCTCTCAGTGTCTCAAGTTCTCAGTGTCTCAGTGTTTCAGGGTCTCAGTGTCTCAGGGTCTCCGGGTCTCAGTGTCTCAGGGTCTCAGTTTCACTGGGTCTCTGGGTCTCAGGGTCTGAGGGTTTCAGGGTTGCAGTGTCTCAATGTCCCAGTGTCTCAGGGTCTCAGTGTTTCAGCGTCTGAGGGTCTCTGGGTCTCTGTGTCTCTGTATCTCAGGGTCTCTGGGTCTCAGGGTCTCTTCGTCTGTTGGTCTCACTGTCCCTGTGTCTCAGGGTCTCTGTATCTCTGGGTCTCTGGGTCTCAGTTTCTCAGGGTCTCTGTGTCTCTGGACCTCAGTGTCTCAGAGTCCCAGCTCTCAGTTTCTCAGGGTCTCAGTGTCTCAATGTCTCTGTGTCCCAGTGTCTCAGGGTCTCAGGGTCTCTGGGTCTCATGGTCCCTGGGAATTAGTGCCTAATTTTCTCTGGGTCCCATGGTCACAGGGTATCTGCATCTCTGGGTCCCTGGGTCTCAGTGTTTCAGTGTCTCCGGGTCTCAGTGTCTCAGGTTCTCAGAGTCTCAGTCTCTCGGTGTCTCAGCGGCTCAGGGTCTCAGGGTTTCAGGTTTGCAGTGTCTCAGTGTCTCAGTGGTGGAGGGTCTCAGTGTCTCAGTGTCTCAGCCTCTCTGGGTCTCAGGGTCTCTGGGTCTCAGGGTCTCAGTGTCTCAGAGTCTCTGGGTATCAGTGCCGCAGTGTCTCAGTGCCTCAGGGTCTCAGGGCCTCTGGGTCTCAGTGTCTCAGTGTCTCAGTGTCTCAGGGCCTCTGGGTCTCTTTGTCTCAGGGTCTCAGGGTCTCAGGACTTCTGGGTGTCTGAGTCTCAGTGTCTCAGGGTCTCAGGGTCTCAGTGTCTCAGGGTCTCAGGGCCTCTGGATCTCTGGATCTCTGGGCCTCTGAGTCTCAGGGCCTCTGGGTCACTGTGTCTCTGAGTCTCAATGTCTCAGTGTCTCAGGGACTGAGGGTCTCTGGGTCTCTGAGTCTCAATGTCTCAGTGTCTCAGGGTCTCAGGGTCCCAGGGTCTCAGGGCATCTGGGTGTCTGTGTCTCAGTGTCTCAGGGCCTCTGGGTCTCTGTGTCTCAGTGTCTCAGGACCTCTGGGTCTCAGGGTCTCAGTGTATCAGGGTCTCAGGGCCTCTGCGTCTCTGGGTCTCAATGTCTCAGTGTCTCAGAGTCTCAGGGCCTCTGGGTCTCTGTGTCTCAGTGTCTCAGAGACTCTCGGTCACTTGGTCTCTGAGTCTCAATGTCTCAGTGTCTCAGTGTCACAGGGTCCTAGGCTCTCAGGGCCTCTGGGTCTCTGTGTCTCAGGGTCTCAGGACCTCTGGGTCTCAGGGTCTCACTGTGTCAGGGTCTCAGTGCCTCTGCGTCTCTGTGTCTCAGGGTCTCAGGGCCTCTGTGTCTGAGTGTCTCAGGGTCTCAGGGCCTCTGGGTCTCTGTGTCTCAGGATCTCAGGGTCTCAGGGCCTTTGGGTCTCTGGGTTTCTGAGTCTCAGTGACTCAGTGTCTCTGGGTCTCAGGGTCTCAGGCCCTGTGTGTCTCAGTGCCTCAGTTCCTCTGTGTCTCTGGCCCTCTGAGTCTCAATGTCTCAGGGTCTCAGGGTCTCAGGGTCTTAGGTTCTCAGGGCCTCTGGGTCTCAGGGACTCAGTGTCTCAGGGCCTCTGGGTCTCAGGGTCTCAGGTTCTCAGGGCCTCTGGGTCTCAGGGACTCAGTGTCTCAGGGCCTCTGGGTCTCAGTGTCTCAGTGTCTCAGGACCTCTGGGTCTCAGGGTCTCAGTGTATCAGGGTCTCAATGTCTCAGTATTTCAGTGCCTCAGAGTCTCAGGGCCTGTGGGTCTCTTGGCCTCTGAGTCTCAATGTCTCAGTGTCTCAGGGTCCCATGGTCTCAGGGCCTCTGAGTGTCTGTGTCTCAGTGTCTCAGGGTCTCAGGGCCTCTGGGTCTCTTTGTCTCAGGGTCTCAGGGTCTCAGGGCCTTCGGGTCTCTGGGTCTCAATGTCTCAATATCTCAGTGTCTCAGGGTCTCAGGGTCTTATGGCCTCTGGGTCTCTGGGTCTCTGAGTCTCAATGTCTCAGTGTCTGATGTCTCAGGGTCTCAAGGCGTCTGAGTCTCAGTGTCTCAGGTTCTCAGGGCCTCTGGGTCTATGTGTCACAGGTTCTCAGGGTCTCAGTGCCTCTGGGTCTCTGGGTCTCTGAGTCTCAATGTCTCAGTGTCTCAGGGTCTCAGGGTCTCAGGGCCTCTGGGTCTGTGAGACTCAGTGTCTCAGGGTCTCAGGGCATTTTTTTCTCTGTGTCTCGGTGTCTCAGGGTCTCAGGGTCTCAGGGCATCTGGGTCTCTGTGTCTCAAGGTCTCAGGGCCTCTGGGTCTCAGGGTCTCAGTGTCTCAGGGTCTCAGGGTCTCAGGGCCTCAGGGCCTCTGGGTCTCTGTGTCTCAGAGCCTCTGGTTCTCAGGGCCTCTGGGTCACTGTGTCTTAATGTCTCAGTGTCTCAGGGACTCAGAGCCTCTGGGTCTCTGAGTCTCAATGTCCCAGTGTCACAGTGTCTCAGTGTCTCAGGGTTTCAGTGTCTCAGTGTCTCAGGGTCTCAGGGCCTCAGGGTCTCTGTGTCTCGGTGTCTCAATGTCTCATTGTCTCAGTGTCTCAGGGTCTCAGGGCCTCTGGGTCTCTGTGTCTCAGTGTCGCAGGGTCTCAGTGCCTCTGTGTCTGAGTGTCTCAGTGTCTCCGGACCTCTGGGTCTCAGGGTCTCAGTGTATCAGGGTCTCAGGGCCTCTGCGTCTATGGGTCTCAATGTCTCAGTGTCTCAGAGTCTCAGGGCTTCTTGGTCTCTGTGTCTCAGTGTCTGAGTGTCTCAGGGTCTCAGGGCCTCTGGGTCTCTGAGTCTCAATGACTCAGTGTCTCAGTGTCTCAGGGTGTCAGGGCCTCTGTGTCTCAGTGTCCCAGTGTCTCAGGTCCTCTGGGTCTCTGGGTTTCTGAGTCTCAATGTCTCAGTGTCTCAGGGTCCCAGGGTCTCAGAGCCTCTGGGTGTCTGTGTCTCAGTGTCTCAGGGTCCCAGGGCCTCTGGGTCTCTTTGTCTCAGGGTCTCGGAGTCTCAGGGCCTTTGGGTCTCTGGGTCTCAATGTCTCAATGTCTCAATGCCTCAGGGTTTCAGGGTCTCAGGGCCTCTGGGTCTCAATGTCTCAGTGTCTGAGTGTCTCAGGGTCTCAAGGCCTCTGAGTCACAGTGTCTCAGGTTCTCAGGGTCTCAGGGCCTCTGGGTCTCTGGGTCTCTGGGTCTCTGAATCTCAATGTCTCAGTGTCTCAGGGTCTCGGGGCCTCTGGGTCTCTGTGCCTCTGGGTCTCTGTGTCTCTGAGTCTCAATGTCTCAGTGTCTCAGGGTCTCAGGGCCTCTGGGTCTCAATGTCTCAGTGTCTGAGTGTCTCAGGGTCTCAAGGCCTCTGAGTCACAGTGTCTCAGGTTCTCAGGGTCTCAGGGCCTTTGGGTCTCTGGGTCTCTGAATCTCAATTTCTCAGTGTCTCAGGGTCTCAGGGCCTCTGGGTCTCTGTGCCTCTGGGTCTCTGTCTCTCAGTGTCTCAGAGTCTCAGCGTCCCAGGGCCTCTGGGTCTCTGGGTCTCAGAGTCTCAATGTCTCAGTGTCTCAGGGTCTCACGGTCTCAGGGTCTCAGGTCCTCTGGGTCTCAGTGTCCCAGTGTCTCAGGGTCTCACGGCCTCTGGGTCTCTGGGCCTCTGGGTCACTGTGTCTCAGGGACTCAGTGCATCTGGGTCTCAGGGTCTCAGGGCCTCTGGGTCTCTGTTTCTCACTGTCTCAGGGCCTCTGGGTCTCTGGGTCTCAATTTCTCAGTGTCTCAGGGTCTCAGGGCCTCTGGGTCTCGGGGCCTCAGGTCCTCTGGGTCTCTGTTTCTCACTGTCTCAGGGCCTCTGGGTCTCAGTGTCTCAGGGTCTCAGGGCCTCTGGGTCTCTGTGTCTCAGGGTCTCAGTGCCTCTGAGTCTCAGTGTCTCAGAGTCTCAGGGTCTCAGGTCCTCTGGATCTCTGGGTCTCTGAGTCTCAGGGTCTCAGGGTCTCAGGGCCTCTGGGTCTCAGGGTCTCAGTGTCTCAGGGTCTCAGGGCCTCTGGGTCTCTGGGTCTCTGTGTCTCTGTGTCTCAATGTCTCAGTGTCTCAGGGTCTCAGGGCCTTTGTGTCTCTGTGTCTCAGGGTCTCAGTGCCTCTGGGTCTCTGGGTCTCAGTGTCTCAGGGCCTCAGGGCCTCTGGGTCTCTGGGTCTCAGTGTCTCAGGGCCTCTGGGTCTCTGTGTCTCAGGGCCTCTGGGTGTCTGTGTCTCTGAGTCTCAATGTCTCAGTGTCTCAGTGTCTCAGAGCCTCTGGGTCTCTGAGTCTAAATGTCTCTGTGTCTCTGAGTCTCAGTGTCTCAGTGTCTCACGTTCTCAGGGTCTCAGGGCCTCAGGGTCTCAGGGCGTTAGTGTCTCAATGTCTCAGTGTCCCAGGGTCTCAGGGTCTCAGAGCCTCTGGGTCTCTGTGTCTCTGAGTCTCAATGTCTCAGTATTTCAGGTTCTCAAGGTCTCAGGGCCTTTGGGTCTCTGTGTCTCTGGGTCTCAATGTCTCAGTGTCTCAGGATCTCAGGGCCTTTGGGTCTCAGTGTCTCAGGGTCTCTGGGTCTCTGTGTCTCAGGGTCTCAGGGCTTCTGGGTCTCTGTGTCTCAGGGCCTCTAGGTCTCTGTGTCTCTGAGTCTCAATGTCTCAGTGTCTCAGTGTCTCAGAGCCTCTGGGTCTCTGAGTCTCAATGTCTCTGGGTCTCTGAGTCTCAATGTCTCAGTGTCTCACGTTCTCAGGGCCTCAGGGTCTCAGGGCCTCAGTGTCTCAGGGCCTCTGGGTCTCAGTGTCTCAGGGTCTCAGGGCCTCTGGGTGTCTGGGACTCTGGGTCTCAGGGCCTCTGGGTCTCAGTGTCACAGGGTCTCAGGGTCTCATGGCCTCTGGGTCTCTGTGTCTCAGGGTCTCAGGGCCTCTGGGTCTCTGTGTCACACTGTCTCAGGGCCTCTGGGTCTCAGGGACTCAGGGTCTCAGTGTCTCAGAGTCTCAGGGCCTCTGAGTCGCAGTGTCTCAGGGTCTCAGGGTCTCAGGGTCTCTGGGTCACTGCGTGTCTGGCTCTCAGGGACTCTGGGTCTCAGTGTCTCAGGGTCTCAGGGTTTGAGGGTCGCAACGTTTCTGTTCCTCAATGTCTCTGTCCCAGTGTCTCGGTGTCTCTGTGTCTCAGGGTCTCCGGGTCTCAGGGTCTCTGCGTCTCTGGTCCTTTGGGTCTCAGGGTCTCTGTGCCTCAGTGTCTCAGTGTCTCAGGGTCTCAGTCTCTCAAGTTCTCAGTGTCTCAGGGTCTCAGGGTCTCAGTGTCTCAAGGTCTTTGGTTCCCTGGGTCGGAGGGTCTCAGTGTGTCATTGTCTCAGGTTCTCAGTGTCTCATTTTCTTAGGGTCTCTGGGTCTCAGGATCTCAGTGTCTCAGTGTCTCAGTGACTCAGGGTCTCACAGTACATTGTCTCAGTGTCTCTTGGTCTCAGGGTCTCAGCTTCTCAGGGTCTCTGGGTCTCAGTTTCTCAGTGTCTCAGAGTCTCAGGGACTCAGAGTCTCAGTGTCTCAGGGGCTCAGGGCCTCAGTGCCTCTGTGTCTCAGGGTCTCAGTGTCTCAGGGCCTCAGTGTCTCCATGTCTCCGTGTCTCAGGGTCTCAGTGTCTCAGTGTCTCACTGTCTCAGTGTCTCACTGTCTCAGGGTCTCTGTGTCACAGGGTCTCAGGGTCTCAGGGCCTCTGGATCTCTGGGTCTCTGAGTCTCAATGTCTCAGTGACTCAGGGTCTCAGGGCCTCTGGGCCTCAGGGTCTCTGTGTCTCAGGGTTTCAGGGTCTCAGGCCATCTGGGTCTCAGGGTCTCAGTGTCTCAGGGTCTCAGGGCCTTTGGATCTCTGGGTTTCGGAGTCTCAATGTCTCAGTGTCTCAGGGCCTCAGGTCCTCAGGATCTCAGGGTCTCTGTGTCTCAGGGTCTCAAGTCTCAGGGCCTCAGGGCCTCTGGGTCTCAGGGTCTCAGTGTCTCAGGGCCTCTGGGTCTCTGTGTCTCAGGGTCTCAGGGCCTCTGGGTCTCAGTGTCTCAGGGTCTCAGGGTCTCACGGCCTCAGGGCCTCTGGGTCTCAGTGTCTTAGGGTCTCAAGGCCTCTGGGTCTCCGTGTCTCTGAGTCTCAGTGTCTCAGTGTCTCAGTGTCTCAGGGTCTCTGGGTCTCTGGGTCTCATGGTCTCTGGGTCTCTGTGTCTCAGGGTCTCAGGGCCTCTGGGTCTTTGTGTCTCACTGTATCAAGGCCACTGGGTCACTGTCACTCAGTGTCTCAGGGTCTCTGTGTCTCAGGGTCTCAGGGCCTCAGGGCCTCTGGGTCTCAGAGTTTCAGTGTCTCAGGGTCTCAGGGCCTCTGGGTCTCAGTGTCGCAGGGTCTCTCGGCCTCAGGGACTCTGGATCTTAGGGTCTCAGTGTCTCAGGGCTTCTGGGTCTCTGTGTATCTGAGTCTCAGTGTCTCAGTGTCTCTGTGTCTCAGGGCCTCTGGGTCTCTGGGTCTCTGGGTCTCAGGGTCTCAGGGTCTCAGGGCCTCTGGGTCTCTGTGTCTCAGGGTCTCAGGGTCTCAGGGCCTCTGGATCTCTGGGTCTCACTGTCTCAGGGCCTCTGGGTCACTGTCTCTCAGGGTCTCAGGGCCTCTCGGTCTCAGGGTCTCAGTGCCTCAGGGTCCCAGGATTTCAGGACTTATAGGTCTCAGGGTCTCAGGGTCTCTGGGTCTCTGTGTCTCAGGGCCTCTGGGTCTCTGGGTCTCAATGTCTCAGTGTCTGAGTGTCTCAGGGTCTCTGTGTCTCAGGGTCCCAGGGTCTCAGGGTCTCAGGGCCTCTGGGTCTCAGGGCCTCTGAGTCTCAGTGTCTCAGGGTCTCAGGGCCTCTGGGTCTCAGTGTCTCCGGGTCTCAGGGTCTCAGGGCCTCTGGGTCTCTGAGTCTCAATGTCTCAGTGTTTCAGGGTCTCAGGGCCTCTGGGTGGGTCTCTGAGTCTCAGTGTCTCAGTGTCTCAGGTTCTCAGGGCCTCTGGGTCTCTCTGTCCCATGTCCTCTGGGTCTCTGGGTCTCTGAGTCTCAATGTCTCAGTGTCTCAGTGTCTCAGGGTCTCAGGGCCTCTGGGTCTCAGGGACTCAGGGTCTCAGTGTCTCAGAGTCTCAGGGCACTTTGGGTCACAGTGTCTCAGGGTCTCAGGGCCTCTGGGTCTCAGTGTCTCCGGGTCTCAGGGTCTCAGGGCCTCTGGGTCTCTGGGTCTCTGAGTCTCAATGTCTCAGTGTCCCAGGGTCTCAGGGCCTCTGGGTGGGTCTCTGAGTCTCAGTGTCTCAGTGTCTCAGGTTGTCAGGGCCTCTGGGTCTCTCTGTCTCATGTCCTCTGGGTCTCTGGGTTTCTGAGTCTCAATGTCTCAGTGTCTCAGGGTCTTAGGGTCTCAGGGCCTCTGGGTCTCTGTGTCACTGAGTCTCAGTGTCTCAGGGTCTCAGGGCTTGTGGGTCTCTGGGTCTCAATTTCTCAGTGTCTCAGGGTCTCAGGGTCTCTGTGTCTCAGGGTCTCAGGGCCTCTGGGTCTCAGGGTCTCTGTGTCCCAGGGTCTCAGGGTCTCTGGGTCTCAGTGTCTCAGGGTCTCACGGCCTCAGGGACTGTGGGTCTCAGGGTCTCAGTGTCTCAGGTTGTCAGGGCCTCTGGGTCTCTCTGTCTCATGTCCTCTGGGTCTCTGGGTTTCTGAGTCTCAATGTCTCAGTGTCTCAGGGTCTTAGGGTCTCAGGGCCTCTGGGTCTCTGTGTCACTGAGTCTCAGTGTCTCAGGGTCTCAGGGCTTGTGGGTCTCTGGGTCTCAATTTCTCAGTGTCTCAGGGTCTCTGTGTCTCAGGGTCTCAGGGCCTCTGGGTCTCAGGGTCTCTGTGTCCCAGGGTCTCAGGGTCTCTGGGTCTCTGTGTCTCACTGGCTCAGGGCCTCTGGGTCACTGTCTCTCAGGGTCTCAGGGCCTCTCGGTCTCAGGATCTCTGTGTCTCAGGGCCTCAGGGCCTCTGGGTCTCAGCGTCTCAGTGTCTCAGTGTCTCAGGGCCTCTGGGTCTCAGTGTCTCAGGGTCTCACGGCCTCAGGGACTGTGGGTCTCAGGGTCTCAGTGTCTCAGAGCCTCTGGGTCTCTGTGTCTCTCAGTCTCAGTGTCTCAGTGTCTCAGGGTCTCAGGGCCTCTGGGTCACTCTCTCTCAGGGTCTCAGGGCCTCTGGGTCTCAGGGTCTCATGGTCTCTGGGTCTCAGTGTCTCAGGGTCTCAGGGTCTCAGGGCCTCTGGGTCTCAGTGTCTCAGGGTCTCAGGGCCTCTGGGTCACTGTGTCTCAGGTTCTCAGGGCCTCCGGGTCTCAGGGTCTCAGTGTCTCAGTGTCTCAGTCTCTCAGGGTCTCAGGGTCTCAGGGCCTCTGGGTCTAAGGGTCTCTGTGTCTCAGGGTCTCAGATCCTCTGGGTCTCAGGGTCTCAGTGTCTCAGGGTCTCAGGGCCTTTGGGTCTCAGTGTCTCAGGGTCTCACGGCCTCAGGGACTCTGGGTCTCAGTGTCTCAGGGTCTCAGGGCCTCTGGGTATCTGGGTCTCAGTTTCTCAGTGTCTCAGGGTCTCCGGGTCTCAGGGCATTTGGGTCTCTGGGTCTCAGGGTCTCAGGGTCTCAGGGCCTCTGGGTCTCTGTGTCTCACTTTCTCAGGGCCTCTGGGTCACTGCCTCTCAGGGTCTCAGGGCCTCTCGGTCTCAGGGTCTCAGTGCCTCAGGGTCTCAGGTTCTCAGGGCCTATAGGTCTCAGGGTCTCAGGGTCTCTGGGTCTCAGGCTCTCAGGGCCTCAGGGTCTCAGGGCCTCTGGGTGAATGTGTCTCAGGGTCTCAGGGTCTCAGGGTCTCAGGGCCTCTGGGTCTGTGTGTCTCAGGGTCTCAGGGTCTCTGGGTCTCTGAGTCACAGTGTCTCAGGGCCTCTGGGTCTCTGAGTCTCAATGTCTCAGTGTCTCAGGTTCTCAGGGTCTCAGGGCCTCTGGGTCTCAGGGTCTCAGTGTCTCAGGGTCTCAGGGTCTCTGTGTCTCAGGGTCTCAGTGCCTCTGAGTCTCAGTGTCTCAGTGTCTCAGGGTCACAGGTCCTCTGGATCTCTGGGTCTCTTAGTCTCAGGGTCTCAGGTTCTCACGGCCTCTGGGTCTCTGTGTCTCAGGGCCTCAGGGCCTCTGGGTCTCTGGGTCTCAGTGTCTCAGGGCTTCTGGGTCTCTGTGACTCAGGGCCTCTGGGTCTCTGTGTCTCTGAGTCTCAATGTCTCAGTGTCTCTGAGCCTCTGGGTGTCTGAGTCTCAATCTCTCTGTGTCTCTGAGTCTCAGTGTCTCAGTGTCTCAGGGTCTCAGGCCCTCTGGGTCTCTGGGTCTCTGAGTCTCAATGTCTCAGTGTCTCACATTCTCAGGGTCTCACGGCCTCAGGGTCTCAGGGTTTTAGTGTCTCAGGGCCTCTGGGTCTCAGTGTCTCAGGGTCTGAGGGCCTCAGTTTCTCTGGGTCTCTGAGTCTCAATGACTCAGTGTCTCAGGGTCTCAGGATCTCAGGGCCTCTGTGCCTCTGAGTCTCAGTGTCTAAGTGTCTCAGGGTCTCAAGGTCTCAGGGCCTCTGGGTCTCTGTGTCCCTGAGTCTCAATATCTCAGTGTCTCAGGGTCTCAGGGCCTCCGGGTCTCTGATTCTCAGTGTCTCAGGGTCTCAGGGCTTTTGGGTCTCTGTGTCTCAGGTCTCAGGGCGTCTGGGCCTCAGGGCCTCAGTGTCTCAGGGTCTCAGTGCATTTGGGTCTCAGGGTCTCAGTGTGTCAGGGTCTCAGGGTGTCTGGGTCTCTGTGTCTCAGGCCCTCTGGGTCTCTGGGTCTCTGGGTCTCTGAGTCTCAATGTCTCAGTGTCTCACGTTCTCAGGGTCTCAGGGCCTCAGGGTCTCAGGGCGTTAGTGTCTCAAGGCCTCTGGGTCTCAGTGTCTCAGGGTCTCAGGGCCTCAGTTTCTCTGGGTCTCTGAGTCTCAATGTCTCAGTGTCTCAGGGTCTCAGGATCTCAGGGCCTCTGTGTCTCTGAGTCTCAGTGTCTCAGTGTCTCAGGGTCTCAGGGCCTCAGGGTCATAGTGTCTCAGGGTCTCAGGGTCTCAGGGCATCTGGGTCTCTGTGTCTCTGAGTCTCAATGTCTCAGTGTCCCAGGGTCTCAGGGTCTCAGGGCCTCTGGGTCTCTGTGTCTCTGAGTCTCAATGTCTCAGTATTTCAGGTTCTCAGGGTCTCAGGGCCTCTGGGTCTCTGTGTCTCTGGGTCTCAATGTCTCAGTGTCTCAGGGTCTCAGGGCCTTTGGGTCTCAGTGTCTCAGTGTCTCAGGGTCTCTGGGTCTCTGTGTCTCAGGGTCTCAGGGTCTCAGGGCTTCTGGGTCTCTGTGTCTCAGGGCCTCTAGGTCTCTGTGTCTCTGAGTCTCAATGTCTCAGTGTCTCAGTGTCTCAGAGCCTCTGGGTCTCTGAGTCTCAATGTATCTGGGTCTCTGAGTCTCAAAGTCTCAGTGTCTCACGTTCTCAGGGTCTCAGGGCCTCAGGGTCTCAGGGCCTCAGTGTCTCAGTGTCTCAGTGTCTCAGGGTCTCAGGGCCTCTGGGTGTCTGGGACTCTGGGTCTCAGGGCCTCTGGGTCTCAGTGTCTCAGGGTCTCAGGGCCTCTGGGTCTCTGGGTCTCTGAGTCTCAATGTCTCAGTGTCTCAGTGTCTCATGGCCTCTGGGTCTCTGTGTCTCAGGGTCTCAGGGCTTCTGGGTCTCTGTGTCTCAGGGCCTCTAGGTCTCTGTGTCTCTGTGTCTCAATGTCTCAGTGTCTCAGTGTCTCAGAGCCTCTGGGTCTCTGAGTCTCAATGTATCTGGGTCTCTGAGTCTCAAAGTCTCAGTGTCTCACGTTCTCAGGGTCTCAGGGCCTCAGGGTCTCAGGGCCTCAGTGTCTTAGTGTCTCAGTGTCTCAGTGTCTCAGGGTCTCAGGGCCTCTGGGTGTCTGGGACTCTGGGTCTCAGGGCCTCTGGGTCTCAGTGTCTCAGGGTCTCAGGGCCTCTGGGTCTCTGGGTCTCTGAGTCTCAATGTCTCAGTGTCTCAGTGTCTCAGGGTCTCATGGCCTCTGGGTCTCTGTGTCTCAGGGTCTCAGGGCCTCTGGGTCTCAGGGTCTCAGTGTCTCAGGGTCTCAAGGACTCTGGGTCTCTGTGTCACACTGTCTCAGTGTATCAGGGTCTCAGGGTCTCGGGCCTCTGGGTCTCAGGGTCTCAGTGTCTCAGGGTCTCTGTGTCTCAGTGTCTCAGGGTCTCTGTGTCTCAGTGACTCAGGGTCTCACGGTTACATTGTCTCAGTGTCTCTTGGTCTCAGGGTCTCAGCTTCTCAGGGTCTCTGGGTCCCAGTTTCTCAGTGTCTCAGAGTCTCAGGGACTCAGAGTCTCAGTGTCTCAGGGGCTCAGGGCCTCAGTGCCTCTGTGTCTCAGGGTCTCAGTGTCTCAGGGCCTCAGTGTCTCCATGTCTCCGTGTCTCAGGGTCTCAGTGTCTCAGTGTCTCAGTGTCTCACTGTCTCAGGGTCTCTGTGTCACAGGGTCTCAGGGTCTCAGGGCCTCTGGATCTCTGGGTCTCTGAGTCTCAATGTCTCAGTGTCTCAGGGTCTCAAGGCCTCTGGGCCTCAGGGTCTCTGTGTCTCAGGGTCTCAGGGTCACAGGGCCTCAGGGCGTCTCAGCCTCAGGGTCTCAGTGTCTCAGGGCCTCTGGGTTTCAGGGTGTATGTGTCTCAGGGTCTCAGGTCCTCAGGATCTCAGGGTCTCTGTGTCTCAGGGTCTCAAGTCTCAGGGACTCAGGGCCTCTGGGTCTCAGGGTCTCAATGTCTCAGGGCCTCTGGGTCTCAGTGTCTCAGGGTCTCAGGGTCTCACGGCCTCAGGGCCTCTGGGTCTCAGTGTCTTAGGGTCTCAAGGCCTCTGGGTCTCCGTGTCTCTGAGTCTCAGTGTCTCAGGGTCTCTGGGTCTCTGGGTCGCATGGTCTCTGGGTCTCTGTGTCTCAGGGTCTCAGGGCCTCTGGGTCTTTGTGTCACACTGTATCATGGCCACTGGGTCACTGTCACTCAGTGTCTCAGGGTCTCTGTGTCTCTGGGTCTCAGGGCCTCTGGGTCTCAGGGTCTCAGTGTCTCAGGGTCTCAGGGCCTCTGGGTCTCAGTGTCTCAGGGTCTCACGGCCTCAGGGACTCTGGATCTTAGGGTCTCAGTGTCTCAGGGCATCTGGGTCTCTGTGTATCTGAGTCTCAGTGTCTCAGTGTCTCAGGGTCTCAGGGCCTCTGGGTCTCTGGGTCTCTGTGTCTCAGGGTCTCAGGGTCTCAAGGCCTCTGGGTCTCTGTGTCTCAGGGTCTCAGGGTCTCAGGGCCTCTGGGTCTCTGTGTCTCACTGTCTCAGGGCCTCTGGGTCACTGTCTCTCAGGGTCTCAGGGCCTCTCGGTCTCAGGGTCTCAGTGCCTCAGGGTCTCAGGGTTTCAGGACTTATAGGTCTCAGGGTCTCAGGGTCTCTGGGTCTCTGTGTATTCAGAGCCTCTGGGTCTCTGGGTCTCAATGCCTCAGTGTCTGAGTGTCTCATGGTCTCTGTGTCTCAGGGTCTCAGGGTCTCAGGGCCTCTGGGTCTCTGGGTCTCTGAGTCTCAATGTCTCAGTGTCTCAGGGCCTCTGAGTCTCAGTGTCTCAGGGTCTCAGGGCCTCTGGGTCTCAGTGACTCAGGGTCTCAGTGTCTCAGAGTCTCAGGGCCTCTGGGTCGCAGTGTCTCAGGGTCTCAGGGTCTCAGGGTCTCTGGGTCACTGCGTGTCTGGCTCTCAGGGACTCTGGGTCTCAGTGTCTCAGGGTCTCAGGGTTTGAGGGTCGCAACGTTTCTGTTCCTCAATGTCTCTGTCCCAGTGTCTCGGTGTCTCTGTGTCTCAGGGTCTCCGGGTCTCAGGGTCTCTGCGTCTCTGGTCCTTTGGGTCTCAGGGTCTCTGTGCCTCAGTGTCTCAGTGTCTCAGGGTCTCAGTCTCTCAAGTTCTCAGTGTGTCTGGGTCTCAGGGGCTCATGGTCACAGTCTCTCAGTGTCTCAGTGTCTCAGGGTCTCAGGGTCTCAGTGTCTCAATGTCTTTGGTTCCCTGGGTCGGAGGGTCTCAGTGTGTCATTGTCTCAGGTTCTCAGTGTCTCATTTTCTTAGGGTCTCTGGGTCTCAGGATCTCAGTGTCTCAGTGTCTCAGTGACTCAGGGTCTCACGGTTACATTGTCTCAGTGTCTCTTGGTCTCAGGGTCTCAGCTTCTCAGGGTCTCTGGGTCTCAGTTTCTCAGTGTCTCAGAGTCTCAGAGTCTCAGGGACTCAGAGTCTCAGTGTCTCAGGGGCTCAGGGCCTCAGTGCCTCTGTGTCTCAGGGTCTCAGTGTCTCAGGGCCTCAGTGTCTCAGTGTCTCAGTGTCTCAGTGTCTCACTGTCTAAGGGTCTCTGTGTCACAGGGTCTCAGGGTCTCAGGGCCTCTGGATCTGAGTCTCAATGTCTCAGTGTCTCAGGGTCTCAAGGCCTCTGGGCCTCAGGGTCTCTGTGTCTCAGGGTCTCAGGGTCACAGGGAATCAGGGCGTCTCAGCCTCAGGGTCTCAGTGTCTCAGGGCCTCTGGGTTTCAGGGTGTATGTGTCTCAGGGTCTCAGGTCCTCAGGATCTCAGGGTCTCTGTGTCTCAGGGTCTCAAGTCTCAGGGACTCAGGGCCTCTGGGTCTCAGGGTCTCAGGATCTCAGGGCCTCTGGGTCTCAGTGTCTCAGGGTCTCACGGCCTCAGGGCCTCTGGGTCTCAGTGTCTTAGGGTCTCAAGGCCTCTGGGTCTCCGTGTCTCTGAGTCTCAGTGTCTCAGTGTCTCAGGGTCTCTGGGTCTCTGGGTCTCTGTGTCTCAGGTTCTCAGGGCCTCTGGGTCTTTGTGTCACACTGTATCAAGGCCACTGGGTCACTGTCACTCAGTGTCTCAGGGTCTCTGTGTCTCTGGGTCTCAGGGCCTCTGGGTCTCAGGGTCTCAGTGTCTCAGGGTCTCAGGGCCTCTGGGTCTCAGTGTCTCAGGGTCTCACGGCCTCAGGGACTCTGGATCTTAGGGTCTCAGTGTCTCAGGGCATCTGGGTCTCTGTGTATCTGAGTCTCAGTGTCTCAGGGTCTCTGGGTCTCAGGGCCTCTGGGTCTCTGGGTCTCTGTGTCTCAGGGTCTCAGGGTCTCAGGGCCTCTGGGTCTCTGTGTCTCAGGGTCTCAGGGTCTCAGGGCCTCTGGGTCTCTGTGTCTCACTGTCTCAGGGCCTCTGGGTCACTGTCTCTCAGGGTCTCAGGCCCTCTCGGTCTCAGGGTCTCAGTGCCTCAGGGTCTCAGGGTTTCAGGACTTATAGGTCTCAGGGTCTCAGGGTCTCTGGGTCTCTGTGTATTCAGAGCCTCTGGGTCTCTGGGTCTCAATGCCTCAGTGTCTGAGTGTCTCATGGTCTCTGTGTCTCAGGGTCTCAGGGTCTCAGGGCCTCTGGGTCTCTGGGTCTCTGAGTCTCAATGTCTCAGTGTCTCAGTGTCTCAGGGTCTCAGGGCCTCTGAGTCTCAGTGTCTCAGGGTCTCAGGGCCTCTGGGTCTCAGGGACTCAGGGTCGCAGTGTCTCAGGGTCTCAGGGCCTCTGGGTCTCAGTGTCTCCGGGTCTCAGGGTCTCAGGGCCTCTGGGTCTCTGGGTCTCTGTGTCCCAGGGTCTCAGGTTCTCTGGGTCTCTGTGTCTCACTGGCTCAGGGCCTCTGGGTCACTGTCTCTCAGGGTCTCAGGGCCTCTCGGTCTCAGGGTCACAAGGTCTCTGGGTCTCAGGGTCTCAGGGCCTCAGGGTCTCAGGGCCTCTGGGTGAATGTGTCTCAGGGTCTCAGGGTCTCTGGGTCTCAGGGTCTCAGGGTCTCTGGGTCTCTGAGTCACATTGTCTCAGGGTCTCAGGGCCTCTGGGTCTCTGAGTCTCAATGTCTCAGTGTCTCAGGTTCTCAATGTCTCAGGGTCTCAGTGTCTCAGGGTCTCAGGGCCTCTGGGTCTCTGTGTCTCAGGGTCTCAGTGCCTCTGAGTCTCAGTGTCTCAGTGTCTCAGGGTCTCAGGTCCTCTGGATCTCTGGGTCTCTGAGTCTCAGGGCCTCAGGGCCTCTGGGTCTCTGGGTCTCAGTGTCTCAGGGCTTCTGGGTCTCTGTGTCTCAGGGCCTCTGGGTCTCTGTTCTCTGAGTCTCAATGTCTCAGTGTCTCAGTGTCTCCGAGCCTCTGGGTGTCTGAGTCTCAATGTCTCTGTGTTTCTGAGTCTCAGTGTCTCACTGTCCCAGGGTCTCAGGACCTCTGGGTCTCTGGGTCGCTGAGTCTCAATGTCTCAGTGTCTCACGTTCTCAGGGTCTCAGGGCCTCAGGGTCTCAGGGTTTTAGTGTCTCAGGGCCTCTGGATCTCAGTGTCTCAGGGTCTGAGGGCCTCAGTTTCTCTGGGTCTCTGAGTCTCAATGACTCAGTGTCTCAGGGTCTCAGGATCTCAGGGCCTCTGTGCCTCTGAGTCTCAGTGTCTAAGTGTCTCAGGGTCTCAGGGCCTCTGGGTCTCTGTGTCTCAGGGTCTCAGGGCCTCTGGGTCTCTGTGTCCCTGAGTCTCAATATCGCAGTGTCTCAGGGTCCCAGGCCCTCTGGGTCTCTGATTCTCAGTGTCTCAGTGTCTCACGTTCTCAGGGTCTCAGGGCCTCAGGGTCTCAGGGCGTTAGTGTCTCAAGGCCTCTGGGTCTCAGTGTCTCAGGGTCTCAGGGCCTCAGTTTCTTTGGGTCTCTGAGTCTCAATGTCTCAGTGTCTCAGGGTCTCAGGGTCTCAGGATCTCAGGGCCTCTGTGTCTCTGAGTCTCAGTGTCTCAGGGTCTCAGGGCCTCTGGGTCATAGTGTCTCAGGGTCTCAGGGTCTCAGGGCATCTGGGTCTCTGGGTCTCTGTGTCTCTGAGTCTCAATGTCTCAGTGTCCCAGGGTCTCAGGGTCTCAGGGTCTCTTCGTCTCTGTGTCTCTGAGTCTCAATGTCTCAGTACTTCAGGTTCTCAGGGTCTCAGGGCCTCTGGGTCTCTGTGTCTCTGGGTCTCAATGTCTCAGTGTCTCAGGGTCTCAGGGCCTTTGGGTCTCTGTGTCTCTGTGTCTCAGGGTCTCAGGGCTTCTGGGTCTCTGTGTCTCAGGGACTCTAGGTCTCTGTGTCTCTGAGTCTCAATGTCTCAGTGTCTCAGTGTCTCAGAGCCTCTGGGTCTCTGAGTCTCAATGTCTCTGGGTCTCTGAGTCTCAATGTCTCAGTGTCTCACGTTCTCAGGGTCTCAAGGCCTCAGGGTCTCAGGGCCTCAGTGTCTCAGGGCCTCTGGGTCTCAGTGTCTCAGGGTCTCAGGGCCTCTGGGTCTTTGGGTCTCTGGGTCTCAGGGCCTCTGGGTCACAGTGTCTCAGGGTCTCAGGGCCTCAGTGTCTCAGGGCCTCTGGGTCTCAGTGTCTCAGGGTCTCAGGGCCTCTGGGTCTTTGGGTCTCTGGGTCTCAGGGCCTCTGGGTCACAGTGTCTCAGGGTCTCAGGGCCTCTGGGTCTCTGGGTCTCTGAGTCTCAGTGTCTCAGTGTCTCAGTGTCTCAGGGTCTCATGGTCTCTGGGTCTCTGTGTCTCAGGGTCTCAGGGCCTCTGGGTCTCAGGGTCTCAGTGTCTCAGGGTCTCAGGGCCTCTGGGTCTCTGTGTCTCAGGGTCTCAGGGTCTCGGGCCTCTGGGTCTCAGGGTCTCACTGTCTCAGGGCCTCTGGGTCACTGCCTCTCAGGGTCTCAGGGCCTCTCGGTCTCAGGGTCTCAGTGCCTCAGGGTCTCAGGTTCTCAGGGCCTATAGGTCTCAGGGTCTCTGGGTCTCAGGGTCTCAGGGCCTCTGGTTCTGTGTGTCTCAGGGTCTCAGGGTCTCTGGGTCTCTGAGTCACAGTGTCTCAGGGTCTCAGGGCCTCTGGGTCTCTGAGTCTCAATGTCTCAGTGTCTCAGGTTCTCAGGGTCTCAGGGCCTCTGGGTCTCAGGGTCTCAGTGTCTCAGGGTCTCAGGGCCTCTGGGTCTCTGTGTCTCAGGGTCTCAGTGTCTCAGGGTCTCAGGTCCTCTGGATCTCTGGGTCTCTGAGTCTCAGGTACTCAGGTTCTCAGGGCCTCTGGGTCTCTGTGTCTCAGGGCCTCAGGGCCTCTGGGTCTCTGGGTCTCAGTGTCTCAGGGCTTCTGGGTCTCTGTGTCTCAGGGCCTCTGGGTCTCTGTGTCTCTGAGTCTCAATGTCTCAGTGCCTCAGTGTCTCTGGGCATCTGGGTGTCTGAGTCTCAATGTCTCTGTGTCTCTGAGTCTCAGTGTCTCAGGGTCTCAGGCCCTCTGGGTCTCTGGGTCTCTGAGTCTCAATGTCTCAGTGTCTCACGTTCTCAGGGTCTCAGGGCCTCAGGGTCTCAGGGTTTTAGTGTCTCAGGGCCTCTGGGTCTCAGTGTCTCAGGGTCTGAGGGCCTCAGTTTCTCTGGGTCTCTGTTTCTCAATGACTCAGTGTCTCAGGGTCTCAGGATCTCAGGGCCTCTGTGCCTCTGAGTCTCAGTGTCTAAGTGTCTCAGGGTCTCAGGGCCTCTGGGTCTCTGTGTCTCAGGGTCTCAGGGTCTCAGGGCCTCTGGGTCTCTGTGTCCCTGAATCTCAATATCTCAGTGTCTCAGGGTCTCAGGGCCTCTGGGTCTCTGAGTCTCAATGTCTCAGTGTCTCAGGTTCTCAGGGTCTCAGGGCCTCTGGGTCTCAGGGTCTCAGTGTCTCAGTGTCTCAGGGCCTCTGGGTCTCTGTGTCTCAGGGTCTCAGTGTCTCAGGGTCTCAGGTCCTCTGGATCTCTGGGTCTCTGATTCTCAGTGTCTCAGGGTCTCAGGGCTTTTGGGTCTCTGTGTCTCAGGGTCTCAGGGCGTCTGGGCCTCAGGGTCTCAGGGTCTCAGTGCCTTTGGGTCTCAGGGTCTCAGTGTGTCAGGGTCTCAGGGTGTCTGGGTCTCTGTGTCTCAGGCCCTATGGGTCTCTGGGTCTCTGAGTCTCAATGTCTCAGTGTCTCACGTTCTCAGGGTCTCAGGGCCTCAGGGTCTCAGGGCGTTAGTGTCTCAAGGCCTCTGGGTCTCAGTGTCTCAGGGTCTGAGGGCCTCAGTTTCTCTGGGTCTCTGAGTCTCAATGTCTCAGTGTCTCAGGGTCTCAGGATCTCAGGGCCTCTGTGTCTCTGAGTCTCAGTGTCTCAGGGTCTCAGGGCCTCTGGGTCATAGTGTCTCAGGGTCTCAGGGTCTCAGGGCATCTGGGTCTCTGTGTCTCTGAGTCTCAATGTCTCAGTATTTCAGGTTCTCAGGGTCTCAGGGCCTCTGGGTCTCTGTGTCTCTGGGTCTCAATGTCTCAGTGTCTCAGTGTCTCAGAGCCTCTGGGTCTCTGAGTCTCAATGTCTCTGGGTCTCTGAGTCTCAATGTCTCAGTGTCTCACGTTCTCAGGGTCTCAGGGCCTTAGGGTCTCAGGGGCTCTGGGTCTCAGTGTCTCAGGGTCTCAGGGCCTCTGGGTCTCTGGGACTCTGGGTCTCAGGGCCTCAGGGTTTCAGTGTCTCAGGGTCTCAGGGCCTCTGGGTCTCTGCGTCTCTGGGTCTCTGAGTCTCATTGTCTCAGTGTCTCAGTGTCTCAGGGTCTCATGGCCTCGGGGTCTCTGTGTCTCAGGGTCTCAGGGCCTCTGGGTCTCAGGGTCTCAGTGTCTCAGGGTCTCAGGGCCTCTGGGTCTCAGGGTCTCAGTGTCTCATGGTCTCAGGGCCTCTGGGTCTCTGTGTCACACTGTCTCCGTGTCTCAGTGTCTCAGGGTCTCGGGCCTCTGGGTCTCAGGGTCTCACTGTCTCAGGGTCTCTGTGTCTCAGTGTCTCAGTGTCTCAGGGTCTCAGGGTCTCGGGCCTCTGGGTCTCAGGGTCTCAGTGTCTCAGGGTCTCTGAGTCTCAGTGTCTCAGGGTCTCAGGGTTTGAGGGTCGCAACGTCTCTGTTCCTCAATGTCTCTGTCCCAGTGTCTCGGTGTCTCTGTGTCTCAGGGTCTCCGGGTCTCAGGGTCTCTGCGTCTCTGGTCCTTTGGGTCTCAGGGTCTCTGTGCCTCAGTGTCTCAGTGTCTCAGGGTCTCAGTCTCTCAAGTTCTCAGTGTGTCTGGGTCTCAGGGGCTCATGGTCACAGTCTCTCAGTGTCTCAGTGTCTCAGGGTCTCAGGGTCTCAGTGTCTCAAGGTCTTTGGTTCCCTGGGTCGGAGGGTCTCAGTGTGTCATTGTCTCAGGTTCTCAGGGTCTCATTTTCTTAGGGTCTCTGGGTCTCAGGATCTCAGTGTCTCAGTGTCTCAGTAACTCAGGGTCTCACAGTTACATTGTCTCAGTGTCTCTTGGTCTCAGGGTCTCAGCTTCTCAGGGTCTCTGGGTCTCAGTTTCTCAGTGTCTCAGAGTCTCAGGGACTCAGAGTCTCAGTGTCTCAGGGGCTCAGGGCCTCAGTGTCTCCATGTCTCCGTGTCTCAGGGTCTCAGTGTCTCAGTGTCTCACTGTCTCAGGGTCTCTGTGTCACAGGGTCTCAGGGTCTCAGGGCCTCCGGATCTCTGGGTCTCTGAGTCTCAATGTCTCAGTGTCTCAGGGCCTCAGGGCCTCTGGGCCTCAGGGTCTCTGTGTCTCAGGGTCTCAGGGTCACAGGGCCTCAGGGCGTCTGAGCCTCAGGGTCTCAGTGTCTCAGGGCCTCTGGGTTTCAGGGTGTATGTGTCTCAGGGTCTCAGGGCCTCTGGGTCTCTGTGTCTCAGGGTTTCAGGGCCTCAGGGCATCTGGGTCTCAGGGTCTCAGTGTCTCAGGGTCTCAGGGCCTTTGGATCTCTGGGTTTCGGAGTCTCAATGTCTCAGTGTCTCAGGGTCTCAGGTCCTCAGGATCTCAGGGTCTCTGTGTCTCAGGGTCTCAAGTCTCAGGGCCTCAGGGCCTCTGGGTCTCAGGGTCTCAGTGTCTCAGGGCCTCTGGGTCTCTGTGTCTCAGGGTCTCAGGGCCTCTGGGTCTCAGTGTCTCAGGGTCTCAGGGTCTCACGGCCTCAGGGCCTCTGGGTCTCAGTGTCTTAGGGTCTCAAGGCCTCTGCGTCTCCGTGTATCTGAGTCTCAGTGTCTCAGTGTCTCAGTGTCTCAGTTTCTCAGGGTCTCTGAGTCTCATGGTCTCTGGGTCTCTGTGTCTCAGGGTCTCAGGGCCTCTGGGTCTTTGTGTCTCACTCTATCAAGGCCACTGGGTCACTGTCACTCAGTGTCTCAGGGTCTCTGTGTCTCTGTGTCTCAGGGCCTCAGGGCCTCTGGGTCTCAGGGTCTCAGTGTCTCAGGGCCTCAGGGCCTCAGGGCCTCTGGGTCTCAGTGTCTCAGGGTCTCACGGCCTCAGGGACTCTGGGTCTTAGGGTCTCAGTGTCTCAGGGCTTCTGGGTCTCTGTGTATCTGAGTCTCAGTGTCTCAGTGTCTCAGGGTCTCAGGGCCTCTGGGTCTCTGGGCCTCTGTGTCTCAGGGTCTCAGGGTCTCAGGGCCTCTGGGTCTCTGTGTCTCAGGGTCTCAGGGCCTCTGGGTCTCTGGGTCTCTGGGTCTCAGGGTCTCAGGGTCTCAGGGCCTCTGGGTCTCTGTGTCTCAGGATCTCAGGGTCTCAGGGCCTCTGGGTCTCTGTGTCTCACTGTCTCAGGGCCTCTGGGTCACTGTCTCTCAGGGTCTCAGGGCCTCTCGGTCTCAGGGTCTCAGTGCCTCAGGGTCTCAGGGTTTCAGGACTTATAGGTCTCAGGGTCTCAGGGTCTCTGGGTCTCTGTGTCTCAGGGCCTCTGGGTCTCTGGGTCTCAATGCCTCAGTGTCTGAGTGTCTCAGGGTCTCTGTGTCTCAGGGTCTCAGGGCCTCTGGGTCTCTGAGTCTCAATGTCTCAGTGTCTCAGTGTCTCAGGGTCTCAAGTCTCAGGGCCTCAGGGCCTCTGGGTCTCAGGGTCTCATGGTCTCAGGGCCTCTGGGTCTCAGTGTCTCAGGGTCTCAGGGTCTCACGGCCTCAGGGCCTCTGGGTCTCAGTGTCTTAGGGTCTCAAGGCCTCTGGGTCTCCGTGTCTCTGAGTCTCAGTGTCTCAGTGTCTCAGTGTCCCAGGGTCTCTGGGTCTCTGGGTCTCATGGTCTCAGGGTCTCAGTGTCTCAGGGCCTCAGGGCCTCTGGGTCTCAGTGTCTCAGGGTCTCACGGCCTCAGGGACTCTGGGTCTTAGGGTCTCAGTGTCTCAGGGCTTCTGGGTCTCTGTGTATCTGAGTCTCAGTGTCTCAGTGTCTCAGGGTCTCAGGGTCTCAGGGCCTCTGGGTCTCTGTGTCTCACTGTTTCAGGGCCTCTGGGTCACTGTCTCTCAGGGTCTCAGGGCCTCTCGGTCTCAGCGTCTCAGTGCCTCAGGGTTTCAGGACTAATGGGTCTCAGGGTCTCAGGGTCTCTGGGTCTCAGTGTCTTAGGGTCTCAGGGCCTCAGGGCCTCAGGGTCTCAGGGTCTCAGTGTCTCAGGGCCTCAGGGCCTCTGGGTCTCAGTGTCTCAGGGTCTCACGGCCTCAAGGACTCTGGGTCTTAGGGTCTCAGTGTCTCAGGGCTTCTGGGTCTCTGTGTATCTGAGTCTCAGTGTCTCAGTGTCTCAGGGTCTCAGGGCCTCTGGGTCTCTGGGCCTCTGTGTCTCAGGGACTCAGGGTCTCAGGGCCTCTGGGTCTCTGTGTCTCAGGGTCTCAGGGTCTCAGGGCCTCTGGGTCTCTGTGTCTCACTGTCTCAGGGCCTCTGGGTCACTATCTCTCAGGGTCTCAGGGCCTCTCGGTCTCAGGGTCTCAGTGCCTCAGGGTCTCAGGGTTTCAGGACTTATAGGTCTCAGGGTCTCAGGGTCTCTGGGTCTCTATGTCTCAGGGTCTCTGGGTCTCTATGTCTCAGGGCCTCTGGGTCTCTGCGTCTCAATGTCTCAGTGTCTGAGTGTTTCAGGGTCTCTGTGTCTCAGGGTCTCAGTGTCTCAGGGTCTCAGGGCCTCTGAGTCTCAGAGTCTCAGGGTCTCAGGGCCTCTGGGTCTTAGGGACTCAAGGTCTCAGTGTCTCAGGGTCTCAGGGCCTCTGGGTCGCAGTGTCTCAGGGTCTCAGGGCCTCTGGGTCTCAGTGTCTCCGGGTCTCAGGGTCTCAGGGCCTCTGGGTCTCTGGGTCTCTGAGTCTCAGTGTCTCAGTGTCTCAGGGTCTCAGGGCCTCTGGGTGGGTCTCTGAGTCTCAGTGTCTCAGTGTCTCAGGTTGTCAGGGCCTCTGGGTCTCTCTGTCTCATGTCCTCTGGGTCTCTGGGTTTCTGAGTCTCAATGTCTCAGTGTCTCAGGGTCTCAGGGTCTCAGGGCCTCTGGGTCTCTGTGTCACTGTGTCTCAGTGTCAAAGTGTCTCAGGGTCTCAGGGCTTGTGGGTCTCTGGGTCTCAATTTCTCAGTGTCTCAGGGTCTCAGGGTCTCTGTGTCTCAGGGTCTCAGGGCCTCTGGGTCTCTGGGTCTCTATGTCCCAGGGTCTCAGGGTCTCTGGGTCTCTGTGTCTCACTGGCTCAGGGCCTCTGTGTCACTGTCTCTCACGGTCTCAGGGCCTCTCGGTCTCAGGGTCTCTGTGTCTCAGGGCCTCAGGGCCTCTGGGTCTCAGCGTCTCAGGGTCTCACGGCCTCAGGGACTGTGGGTCTCAGGGTCTCAGTGTCTCAGGGTCTCAGGGCCTCTGGGTCACTGTCTCTCAGGGTCTCAGGGCCTCTGCGTCTCAGGGTCTCATGGTCTCTGGGTCTCAGTGTCTCAGGGTCTCAGGGCCTCTGGGTCTCAGTGTCTCAGGGTCTCAGGGCCTCTGGGTCTCTGTGTCTCAGGTTGTCAGGGCCTCCGGGTCTCAGGGTCTCAGTGTCTCAGTGCCTCAGTCTCTCAGGGTCTCAGGGTCTCAGGGCCTCTGGGTCTCAGGGTCTCAGTGTCTCAGAGTCTCAGGGCCTTTGGGTCTCAGTGTCTCAGGGTCTCACGGCCTCAGGGACTCTGGGTCTCAGTGTCTCAGGGTCTCAGGGCCTCTGGGTCTCTGGGTCTCAGTTTCTCAGTGTTTCAGGGTCTCAGGGTCTCAGGGCATTTGGGTCTCTGGGTCTCTGGGTCTCTGTGTCTCAGGGTCTCAGGGCCTCTGGGTCTCTGTGTCTCACTGTCTCAGGGCCTCTGGGTCACTGCCTCTCAGGGTCTCAGAGCCTCTCGGTCTCAGGGTCTCAGTGCCTCAGGGTCTCAGGTTCTCAGGGCCTATAGGTCTCAGGGTCTCAGGGTCTCTGGGTCTCAGGGTCTCAGGGCCTCTGGTTCTGAGTGTCTCAGGGTGTCAGGGTCTCTGGGTCTCAGGGCCTCAGGGCCTCTGGGTCTGTGTGTCTCAGGGTCTCAGGGTCTCTGGGTCTCTGAGCCACAGTGTCTCTGGGTCTCAGGGCCTCTGGGTCTCTGAGTCTCAATGTCTCAGTGTCTCAGGTTCTCAGGGTCTCAGGGCCTCTGGGTCTCAGTGTCTCAGGGCCTCTGGGTCTCTGTGTCTCAGGGTCTCAGGTCCTCTGGATCTCTGGGTCTCTGAGTCTCAGTGTCTCAGGGTCTCAGTTTCTCAGGGCCACTGGGTCTCTGTGTCTCAGGGCCTCGGGGCCTCTGGGTCTCTGGGTCTCAGTGTCTCAGGGCTTCTGGGTCTCTGTGTCTCAGGGCCTCTGGGTCTCTGTGTCTCTGAGTCTCAATGTCTCAGTGTCTCAGTGTCTCTGAGCCTCTGGGTGTCTGAGTCTCAATCTCTCTGTGTCTCTGAGTCTCAGTGTCTCAGGGTCTCAGGCCCTCTGGGTCTCTGGGTCTCTGAGTCTCAATGTCTCAGTGTCTCACGTTCTCAGGGTCTCAGGGCCTCAGGGTCTCAGGGTTTTAGTGTCTCAGGGCCTCTGGGTCTCAGTGTCTCAGGGTCTGAGGGCCTCAGTTTCTCTGGGTCTCTGAGTCTCAGTGTCTAAGTGTCTCAGGGTCTCAGGGCCTCTGGGTCTCTGTGTCTCAGGGTCTCAGGGTCTCAGGGCCTCTGGGTCTCTGTGTCCCCGAGTCTCAATATCTCAGTGCCTCAGGGTCTCAGGGCTTTTGGGTCTCTGTGTCGCAGGTCTCAGGGCGTCTGGGCCTCAGGGTCTCAGTGTCTCAGGGTCTCAGTGCCTTTGGGTCTCAGGGTCTCAGTGTGTCAGGGTCTCAGGGTATCTGGGTCTCTGTGTCTCAGGCCCTCTGGGTCTCTGGGTCTCTGAGTCTCAATGTCTCAGTGTCTCACGTTCTCAGGGTCTCAGGGCCTCAGGGTCTCAGGGTTTTAGTGTCTCAGGGCCTCTGGGTCTCAGTGTCTCAGGGTCTGAGGGCCTCAGTTTCTCTGGGTCTCTGAGTCTCAGTGTCTAAGTGTCTCAGGGTCTCAGGGCCTCTGGGTCTCTGTGTCTCAGGGTCTCAGGGTCTCAGGGCCTCTGGGTCTCTGTGTCCCTGAGTCTCAATATCTCAGTGCCTCAGGGTCTCAGGGCTTTTGGGTCTCTGTGTCTCAGGTCTCAGGGCGTCTGGGCCTCAGGGTCTCAGTGTCTCAGGGTCTCAGTGCCTTTGGGTCTCAGGGTCTCAGGGTCTCAGGGTGTCTGGGTCTCTGTGTCTCAGGCCCTCTGGGTCTCTGGGTCTCTGAGTCTCAATGTCTCAGTGTCTCACGTTCTCAGTGTCTCAGGGCCTCAGGGTCTCAGGGCGTAAGTGTCTCAAGGCCTCTGGGTCTCAGTGTCTCAGGGTCTGAGGGCCTCAGTTTCTCTGGGTCTCTGAGTCTCAATGTCTCAGTGTCTCAGGGTCTCAGGATCTCAGGGCCTCTGTGTCTCTGAGTCTCAGTGTCTCAGTGTCTCAGGGTCTCAGGGCCTCTGGGTCATAGTGTCTCAGGGTCTCAGGGTCTCAGGGCTTCTGGGTCTCTGTGTCTCTGGGTCTCAATGTCTCAGTGTGTCAGGGTCTCAGGGCCTTTGGGTCTCAGTGTCTCAGGGTCTCTGGGTCTCTGTGTCTCAGGGTCTCAGGGCCTCTGGGTTTCTGTGTCTCAGGGCCTCTAGGTCTCTGTGTCTCTGAGTCTCAATGTCTCAATGTCTCAGTGTCTCAGAGCCTCTGGGTCTCTGAGTCTCAATGTCTCAGTGTCTCACGTTCTCAGGGTCTCAGGGCCTCAGGGTCTCAGAGCCTCAGTGTCTCAGGGCCTCTGGGTCTCAGTGTCTCAGGGTCTCAGGGCCTCTGGGTCTCTGGGACTCTGGGTCTCAGGGCCTCTGGGTCTCAGTGTCTCAGGGTCTCAGGGCCTGTGGGTCTCTGGGTCTCTGAGTCTCATTGTCTCAGTGTCTCAGTGTCTCAGGGTCTCATGGCCTCTGGGTCTCTGTGTCTCAGGGTCTCAGGGCCTCTGGGTCTCAGGGTCTCAGTGTCTCAGGTTCTCTGTGTCTCAGTGTCTCAGGGACTCAGGGTCTCTGGGTCACTGCGTGTCTGGCTCTCAGGGACTCTGGGTCTCAGTGTCTCAGGGTCTCAGGGTTTCAGGGGCGCAACGTCTCTGTTCCTCAATGTCTCTGTCCCAGTGTCTCGGTGTCTCTGTGTCTCAGGGTCTCCGGGTCTCTGCGTCTCTGGTCCTTTGGGTCTCAGGGTCTCAGGGTCTCAGGGCCTCTGGGTCACTGGGTCTCTGAGTCACAGTATCTCAGTGTCTCAGGGTCTCAGGGCCTCTGTGCCTCAGTGTCTCAGGGTCTCAGTCTCTCAAGTTCTCAGTGTATCTGGGTCTCAGGGGCTCATGGTCACAGTCTCTCAGTGTCTCAGTGTCTCAGGGTCTCAGGGTCTCAGTGTCTCAAGGTCTTTGGTTCCCTGGGTCGGAGGGTCTCAGTGTGTCATTGTCTCAGGTTCTCAGTGTCTCATTTTCTTAGGGTCTCTGGGTCTCAGGATCTCAGTGACTCAGGGTCTCACAGTTACATTGTCTCAGTGTCTCTTGGTCTCAGGGTCTCAGCTTCTCAGGGTCTCTGGGTCTCAGTTTCTCAGTGTCTCAGAGTCTCAGGGACTCAGAGTCTCAGTGTCTCAGGGGCTCAGGGCCTCAGTGCCTCTGTGTCTCAGGGTCTCAGTGTCTCAGGGCCTCAGTGTCTCCATGTCTCCATGTCTCAGGGTCTCAGTGTCTCAGTGTCTCACTGTCTCAGGGTCTCTGTGTCACAGGGTCTCAGGGTCTCCGGGCCTCTGGATCTCTGGGTCTCTGAGTCTCAATGTTTCAGTTTCTCAGGGTCTCAGGGCCTCTGGGCCTCAGGGTCTCTGTGTCTCAGGGTCTCAGGGTCACAGGGCCTCAGGGCGTCTGAGCCTCAGGGTCTCAGTGTCTCAGGGCCTCTGGGTTTCAGGGTGTATGTGTCTCAGGGTCTCAGGGTCTCAGGGCCTCTGGGTCTCTGTGTCTCAGGGTTTCAGGGTCTCAGGGCATCTGGGTCTCAGGGTCTCAGTGTCTCAGGGTCTCAGGGCCTTTGGATCTCTGGGTTTCGGAGTCTCAATGTCTCAGTGTCTCAGGATCTCAGGTCCTCAGGATCTCAGGGTCTCTGTGTCACAGGGTCTCAAGTCTCAGGGCCTCAAGGCCTCTGGGTCTCAGGGTCTCGTGTCTCAGGGCCTCTGTGTCTCAGGGTCTCAGGGCCTCTGGGTCTCAGTGTCTCAGGGTCTCAGGGTCTCACGGCCTCAGGGCCTCTGGGTCTCAGTGTCTTAGGGTCTCAAGGCCTCTGGGTCTCCGTGTATCTGACTCTCAGTGTCTCAGTGTCTCAGTGTCTCAGGGTCTGTGGGTCTCATGGTCTCTGGGTCTCTGTGTCTCAGGGTCTCAGGGCCTCTGGGTCTTTGTGTCTCACTGTATCAAGGCCACTGGGTCACTGTCACTCAGGGTCTCAGGGTCTCAGAGCCTCAGGGCCTCTGGGTCTCCGGGTCTCAGTGTCTCAGGGCCTCAGGGCCTCTGGGTCTCAGTGTCTCAGGGTCTCACGGCCTCAGGGACTCTGGGTCTTAGGGTCTTAGTGTCTCAGGGCTTCTGGGTCTCTGTGTATCTGAGTCTCAGTGTCTCAGTGTCTCAGAGCCTCTGGGTCTCTGGGTCTCTGTGTCTCAGTGTCTCAGGGTCTCAGGGCCTCTGGGTCTCTGTGTCTCAGGGTCTCAGGGTCTCAGGGCCTCTGGGTCTCTGTGTCTCACTGTCTCAGGGCCTCTGGGTCACTGTCTCTCAGGGTCTCAGGGCCTCTCGGTCTCAGGGTCTCAGTGCCTCAGGGTCTCAGGGTTTCAGGACTTATGGGTCTCAGGGTCTCTGGGTCTCAGTGTCTTTGGGTCTCAAGGCCTCTGGGTCTCCGTGTCTCTGAGTCTCAGTGTCTCAGTGTCTCAGGGTCTCTGGGTCTCATGGTCTCTGGGTCTTTGTGTCTCACTGTATCAAGGCCACTGGGTCACTGTCACTCATGGTCTCTGGGTCTCTGTGTCTCAGGGTCTCAGGGCCTCTGGGTGGGTCTCTGAGTCTCAGTGTCTCAGTGTCTCAGGTTCTCAGGGCCTCTGGGTCTCTCTGTCTCATGTCCTCTGGGTCTCTGGGTTTCTGAGTCTCAATGTCTCAGTGTCTCAGGGTCTCAGGGCCTCTGGGTCTCGGTGTCACTGAGTCTCAGTGTCTCAGTGTCTCAGGGTCTCAGGGCTTGTGGGTCTCTGGGTCTCAATTTCTCAGTGTCTCAGGGTCTCAGGGTCTCTGTGTCTCAGGGTCTCAGGGCCTCTGGGTCTCTGGATCTCTGTGTCCCAGGGTCTCAGGGTCTCTGGGTCTCTGTGTCTCACTGGCTCAGGGCCTCTGAGTCACTGTCTCTCAGGGTCTCAGGGCCTCTCGGTCTCGGGGTCTCTGTGTCTCAGTGCCTCAGGGTCTCACGGCCTCAGGGACTGTGGGTCTCAGGGTCTCAGTGTCTCAGAGCCTGTGGGTCTCTGTGTCTCTCAGTCTCAGTGTCTCAGTGTCTCAGGGCCTCTGGGTCTCAGTGTCTCAGGGTCTCAGGGCCTCTGGGTCTCAGTGTCTCAGGGTCTCAGGGCCTCTGGGTCTCTGTGTCTCAGGTTCTCAGGGCCTCCGGGTCTCAGGGTCTCAGTGTCTCAGTGCCTCAGTCTTTCAGGGTCTCAGGGTCTCAGGGCCTCTGTGTCTCTTTGTCACACTGTCTCAGTGTCTCAGGGTCTCAGGGTCTCGGACCTCTGGGTCTCAGGGTCTCAGGGTCTCTGTGTCTCAGTGTCTCAGGGTCTCAGGGTCTCTGGGTCACTGCGTGTCTGGCTCTCAGGGACTCTGGGTTTCAGTGTCTCAGGGTCTCAGGGTTTGAGGGTCGCAACGTCTCTGTTCCTCAATGTCTCTGTCCCAGTGTCTCGGTGTCTCTGTGTCTCAGGGTCTCCGGGTCTCAGGGTCTCTGCGTCTCTGGTCCTTTGGGTCTCAGGGTCTCTGTGCCTCAGTGTCTCAGTGTCTCAGGGTGTCAGTCTCTCAAGTTCTCAGTGTGTCTGGGTCTCAGGGGCTCATGGTCACAGTCTCTCAGTGTCTCAGTGTCTCAGGGTCTCAGGGTCTCAGTGTATCAAGGTCTTTGGTTCCCTGGGTCGGAGGGTCTCAGTGTGTCATTGTCTCAGGTTCTCAGTGTCTCATTTTCTTAGGGTCTCTGGGTCTCAGGATCTCAGTGTCTCAGTGACTCAGGATCTCACGGTTACATTGTCTCAGTGTCTCTTGGTCTCAGGGTCTCAGCTTCTCAGGGTCTCTGGGTCTCAGTTTCTCAGTGTCTCAGAGTCTCAGGGACTCAGAGTCTCAGTGTCTCAGGGGCTCAGGGCCTCAGTGCCTCTGTGTCTCATGGTCTCAGTGTCTCAGGGCCTCAGTGTCTCCATGTCTCCGTGTCTCAGGGTCTCAGTGTCTCAGTGTCTCACTGTCTCAGTGTCTCACTGTCTCAGGGTCTCTGTGTCACAGGGTCTCAGGGTCTCAGGGCCTCTGGGTCTCTGGGTCTCTGAGTCTCAATGTCTCAGTGTCTCAGGGTCTCAGGGCCTCTGAGTCTCAGTGTCTCAGGGTCTCAGGGCCTCTGGGTCTTAGGGACTCAGGGTCTCAGTGTCTCAGAGTCTCAGGGCCTCTGGGTCGCAGTGTCTCAGGGTCTCAGGGCCTCTGGGTCTCAGTGTCTCCGGGTCTCAGTGTCTCAGGGCCTCTGGGTGGGTCTCTGAGTCTCAGTGTCTCAGGGTCTCAGGTTCTTAGGGCCTCTGGGTCTCTCTGTCTCATGTCCTCTGGGTCTCTGGGTTTCTGAGTCTCAATGTCTCAGTGTCTCAGGGTCTCAGGGTCTCAGGGCCTCTGGGTCTCTGTGTCACTGAGTCTCAGTGTCTCAGTGTCTCAGGGTCTCAGGGCTTGTGGGTCTCTGGGTCTCAATTTCTCACTGGCTCAGGGCCTCTGGGTCACTGTCTCTCAGGGTCTCAGGGCCTCTCGGTCTCGGGGTCTCTGTGTCTCAGGGCCTCAGGGCCTCTGGGTCTCAGCGTCTCAGTGTCTCAGGGTCTCACGGCCTCAGGGACTGTGGGTCTCAGGGTCTCAGTGTCTCAGAGCCTGTGGGTCTCTGTGTCTCTCAGTCTCAGTGTCTCAGTGTGTCAGGGCCTCTGGGTCTCAGTGTCTCAGGGTCGCAGGGCCTCTGGGTCTCAGTGTCTCAGGGTCTCAGGGCCTCTGGGTCTCTGTGTCTCAGGTTCTCAGGGCCTCCGGGTCTCAGGGTCTCAGTGTCTCAGGGTCTCAGGGTCTCAGGGCCTCTGGGTCTCTGTGTCACACTGTCTCAGTGTCTCAGGGTCTCAGGGTCTCGGACCTCTGGGTCTCAGGGTCTCAGTGTCTCAGGGTCTCTGTGTCTCAGTGTCTCAGGGTCTCAGGGTCTCTGGGTCACTGCGTGTCTGGCTCTCAGGGACTCTGGGTCTCAGTGTCTCAGGGTCTCAGGGTTTGAGGGTCGCAACGTCTCTGTTCCTCAATGTCTCTGTCCCAGTGTCTCGGTGTCTCTGTGTCTCAGGGTCTCCGGGTCTCAGGGTCTCTGCGTCTCTGGTCCTTTGGGTCTCAGGGTCTCTGTGCCTCAGTGTCTCAGTGTCTCAGGGTCTCAGTCTCTCAAGTTCTCAGTGTGTCTGGGTCTCAGGGGCTCATGGTCACAGTCTCTCAGTGTCGCAGTGTCTCAGGGTCTCAGGGTCTCAGTGTCTCAAGGTCTTTGGTTCCCTGGGTCGGAGGGTCTCAGTGTGTCATTGTCTCAGGTTCTCAGTGTCTCATTTTCTTAGGGTCTCTGGGTCTCAGGATCTCAGTGTCTCAGGGTCTCACAGTTACATTGTCTCAGTGTCTCTTGGTCTCAGGGTCTCAGCTTCTCAGGGTCTCTGGGTCTCAGTTTCTCAGTGTCTCAGAGTCTCAGGGACTCAGAGTCTCAGTGTCTCAGGGGCTCAGGGCCTCAGTGCCTCTGTGTCTCAGGGTCTCAGTGTCTCAGGGCCTCAGTGTCTCCATGTCTCCATGTCTCAGGGTCTCAGTGTCTCAGTGTCTCACTGTCTCAGGGTCTCTGTGTCACAGGGTCTCAGGGTCTCAGGGCCTCTGGATCTCTGGGTCTCTGAGTCTCAATGTCTCAGTGTCTCAGGGTTTCAGGGCCTCTGGGCCTTAGGGTCTCTGTGTCTCAGGGCCTCAGGGTCACAGGGCCTCAGGGCGTCTGAGCCTCAGGGTCTCAGTGTCTCAGGGCCTCTGGGTATCAGGGCGTATGTGTCTCAGGGTCTCAGGGTCTCAGGGCCTCTGGGTCTCTGTGTCTCAGGGTTTCAGGGTCTCAGGGCATCTGCGTCCCAGGGTCTCAGTGTCTCAGGGTCTCAGGGCCTTTGGATCTCTGGGTTTCGGAGTCTCAATGTCTCAGGGTCTCAGGTCCTCAGGATCTCAGGGTCTCTGTGTCTCAGGGTCTCAAGTCTCAGGGCCTCTGGGTCTCTGTGTCTCAGGGTCTCAGGGCCTCTGGGTCTCAGTGTCTCAGGGTCTCAGGGTCTCACGGCCTCAGGGCCTCTGGGTCTCAGTGTCTTAGGGTCTCAAGGCCTCTGCGTCTCCGTGTCTCTGAGTCTCAGTGTCTCAGTGTCTCAGGGTCTCTGGGTCTCAGGGTCTCTGGGTCTCATGGTCTCTGGGTCTCTGTGTCTCAGGGTCTCAGGGCCTCTGGGTCTTTGTGTCTCACTGTATCAAGGCCACTGGGTCACTGTCACTCAGTGTCTCAGGGTCTCAGAGCCTCAGGGCCTCTGTGTCTCAGTGTCTCAGGGTCTCACGGCCTCAGGGACTCTGGGTCTTAGGGTCTCAGTGTCTCAGGGCTTCTGGGTCTCTGTGTATCTGAGTCTCAGTGTCTCTGTGTCTCAGGGCCTCTGGGTCTCTGGGTCTCTGTGTCTCAGGGTCTCAGGGTCTCAGGGTCTCAGGGCCTCTGGGTCTCTGTGTCTCAGGGTCTCAGGGTCTCAGGGCCTCTGGGTCTCTGTGTCTCACTGTCTCAGGGCCTCTGGGTCACTGTCTCTCAGGGTCTCAGGGCCTCTCGGTCTCAGGGTCTCAGTGCCTCAGGGTCTCAGGGTTTCAGGACTTATGGGTCTCAGGGTCTCAGGGTCTCTGGGTCTCAGTGTCTTAGGGTCTCAAGGCCTCTGGGTCTCCGTGTCTCTGAGTCTCAGTGTCTCAGTGTCTCAGGGTCTCAGGGTCTCATGGTCTCTGGGTCACTGTGTCTCAGGGTCTCAGGGCCTCTGGGTCTTTGTGTCTCACTGTATCAAGGCCACTGGGTTACTGTCACTCAGGGTCTCTGGGTCTCTGTGTCTCAGGGTCTCAGGGCCTCAGGGCCTCAGGGTCTCAGTGTCTCAGGGCCTCAGGGCCTCTGGGTCTCAGTGTCTCAGGGTCTCAGGGTCTCAGGGCCTCTGGGTCTCTGTGTATCTGAGTCTCAGGGTCTCAGGGCCTCTGGGTGTCTGGGTCTCAGTGACTCAGGGTCTCAGGGTCTCAGGGCCTCTGGGTCTCTGTGTCTCAGTGTCTCAGGGTCTCAGGGCCTCTGGGTCTCTGTGTCTCACTGTCTCAGGGCCTCTGGGTCACTTTCTCTCAGGGTCTCAGGGCCTCTCGGTCTCAGGGTCTCAGTGCCTCAGGGTCTCAGGGTTTCAGGACTTATAGGTCTCAGGGTCTCAGGGTCTCTGGGTCTCTGTGTCTCAGGGCCTCTGGGTCTCAGGGTCTCAATGTCCCAGTGTCTGAGTGTCTCAGGGTCTCTGTGTCTCAGGGTCTCAGGGTCTCAGGGTCTCAGGGCCTCTGGGTCTCTGGGTCTCTGAGTCTCAATGTCTCAGTGTCTCAGTGTCTCAGGGTCTCAGGGCATCTGAGTCTCAGTGTCTCAGGGTCTCAGGGCCTCTGGGTCTTAGGGACTCAGGGTCTCAGTGTCTCAGTGTCTCAGGGTCTCAGGGCCTCTGGGTCTCAGTGTCTCCGGGTCTCAGGGTCTCAGGGCCTCTTTGTCTCTGGGTCTCTGAGTCTCAATGTCTCAGTGTCTCAGGGTCTCAGGGCCTCTGGGTGGGTCTCTGAGTCTCAGTGTCTCAGTGTCTCAGGTTGTCAGGGCCTCTAGGTCTCTCTGTCTCATGTCCTCTGGGTCTCTGGGTTTCTGAGTCTCAATGTCTCAGTGTCTCAGGGTCTCAGGGCCTCTGGGTCTCTGTGTCACTGAGTCTCAGTGTCTCAGTGTCTCAGTGTCTCAGGGTCTCAGGGCTTGTGGGTCTCTGGGTCTCAATTTCTCAGTGTCTCAGGGTCTCAGGGTCTCTGTGTCTCAGGGTCTCAGGGCCTCTGGGTCTCTGGGTCTCTGTGTCCCAGGGTCTCAGGGTCTCTGGGTCTCTGTGTCTCACTGGCTCAGGGCCTCTGGGTCACTGTCTCTCAGGGTCTCAGGGCCTCTCGGTCTCGGGGTCTCTGTGTCTCAGGGCCTCAGGGCCTCTGGGTCTCAGCGTCTCAGTGTCTCAGGGTCTCACGGCCTCAGGGACTGTGGGTCTCAGGGTCTCAGTGTCTCAGAGCCTGTGGGTCTCTGTGTCTCTCAGTCTCAGTGTCTCAGTGTCTCAGGGTCTCAGGGCCTCTGGGTCACTGTCTCTCAGGGTCTCAGGGCCTCTGCGTCTCAGGGTCTCATGGTCTCTGGGTCTCAGGGTCTCAGGGTCTCAGGGCCTCTGGGTCTCAGTGTCTCAGGGTCTCAGGGCCTCTGGGTCTCTGTGTCTCAGGTTCTCAGGGCCTCCGGGTCTCAGGGTCTCAGTGTCTCAGTGCCTCAGTCTCTCAGGGTCTCAGGGTCTCAGGGCCTCTGGGTCTAAGGGTCTCTGTGTCTCAGGGTCTCAGAGCCTCTGGGTCTCAGTGTCTCAGGGTCTCAGGGCCTTTGGGTCTCAGTGTCTCAGGGTCTCACGGCCTCAGGTACTCTGGGTCTCAGTGTCTCAGGGTCTCAGGGCCTCTGGGTCTCTGGGCCTCAGTTTCTCAGTGTCTCAGGGTCTCAGGGTCTCAGGGCATTTGGGTCTCTGGGTCTCAGGGTCTCAGGCCCTCTGGGTCTCTGTGTCTCACTGTCTCAGGGCCTCTGGGTCACTGCCTCTCTGGGTCTCAGGGCCTCTCGGTCTCAGGGTCTCAGTGCCTCAGGGTCTCAGTGTCTCAGGACCTCTGGTTCTGTGTATCTCAGTGTCTCAGTGTCTCAGGGTCTCAGGGCCTCTGGGTCTTAGGGACTCAGGGTCTCAGTGTCTCAGAGTCTCAGGGCCTCTGGGTCGCAGTGTCTCAGGGTCTCAGGGCCTCTGGGTCTCAGTGTCTCCGGGTCTCAGGGTCTCAGGGCCTCTGGGTCTCTGGGTCTCTGAGTCTCAATGTCTCAGTGTCTCAGGTTGTCAGGGCCTCTGGGTCTCTCTGTCTCATGTCCTCTGGGTCTCTGGGTTTCTGAGTCTCAATGTCTCAGTGTCTCAGGGTCTCAGGGTCTCAGGGCCTCTGGGTCTCTGTGTCACTGAGTCTCAGTGTCTCAGTGTCTCAGTGTCTCAGGGTCTCTGGGTCTCAGGGCCTCAGGGCCTCTGGGTCTGTGTGTCTCAGGGTCTCAGGGTCTCTGGGTCTCTGAGTCACAGTGTCTCAGGGTCTCAGGGCCTCTGGGTCTCTGAGTCTCAATGTCTCAGTGTCTCAGGTTCTCAGGGTCTCAGGGCCTCTGGGTCTCAGGGCCTCTGGGTCTCTGTGTCTCTGAGTCTCAATGTCTCAGTGTCTCAGTGTCTCTGAGCCTCTGGGTGTCTGAGTCTCAATGTCTCTGTGTCTCTGAGACTCAGTGTCTCAGTGTCTCAGGGTCTCAGGCCCTCTGGGTCTCTGGGTCTCTGAGTCTCAATGTCTCAGTGTCTCACGTTCTCAGGGTCTCAGGGCCTCAGGGTCTCAGGGTTTTAGTGTCTCAGGGCCTCTGGGTCTCAGTGTCTCAGGGTCTGAGGGCCTCAGTTTCTCTGGGTCTCTGAGTCTCAGTGTCTAAGTGTCTCAGGGTCTCAGGGCCTCTGGGTCTCTGAGTCCCTGAGTCTCAATATCTCAGTGTCTCAGGGTCTGAGGGCCTCCGGGTCTCTGATTCTCAGTGTCTCAGGGTCTCAGGGCTTTTGGGTCTCTGTGTCTCAGGTCTCAGGGCGTCTGGGCCTCAGGGTCTCAGTGCGTTTGGGTCTCAGGGTCTCTGTGTCTCAGGCCCTCTGGTTCTCTGGGTCTCTGAGTCTCAATGTCTCAGTGTCTCACGTTCTCAGGGTCTCAGGGCCTCAGGGTCTCAGGGCGTTAGTGTCTCAAGGCCTCTGGGTCTCAGTGTCTCACGGTCTGAGGGCCTCAGGTTCTCTGGGTCTCTGAGTCTCAATGTCTCAGTGTCTCAGGGTCTCAGGATCTCAGGGCCTCTGTGTCTCTGAGTCTCAGTATCTCAGTGTCTCAGGGTCTCAGGGCCTCTGGGTCATAGTGTCTCAGGGTCTCAGGGTCTCAGGGCATCTGGGTCTCTGTGTCTCTGAGTCTCAATGTCTCAGTGTCCCAAGGTCTCAGGGTCTCAGGGCCTCTGGGTCTCTGTGTCTCTGAGTCTCAATGTCTCAGTATTTCAGGTTCTGAGGGTCTCAGGGCCTCTGGGTCTCTGTGTCTCTGGGTCTCAATGTCTCAGTGTCTCAGGGTCTCAGGGCCTTTGGGTCTCTGTGTCTCAGTGTCTCAGGGTCTCTGGGTCTCTGTGTCTCAGGGTCTCAGGGCTTCTGGGTCTCTGTGTCTGAGGGCCTCTAGGTCTCTGGGTCTCTGAGTCTCAATGTCTCTGGGTCTCTGAGTCTCAAAGTCTCAGTGTCTCACGTTCTCAGGGTCTCAGGGCCTCAGGGTCTCAGGGCCTCTGGGTCTCAGGGTCTCAGTGTCTCAGGGTCTCAGGGCCTCTGGGTCTCAGTGTCTCAGGGTCTCACGGCCTCAGGGACTCTGGGTCTTAGGGTCTCAGTGTCTCAGGGCTTCTGGGTCTCTGTGTCTCTGAGTCTCAGTGTCTCAGTGTCTCAGGGTCTCAGGGCCTCTGGGTCTCTGGGTTTCTGTGTCTCAGGGTCTCAGGGTCTCAGGGCCTCTGGGTCTCTGTGTCTCAGGGTCTCAGGGTCTCAGGGCCTCTGGGTCTCTGGGTCTCACTGTCTCAGGGCCTCTGGGTCACTGTCTCTCAGGGTCTCAGGGCCTCTCGGTCTCAGGGTCTCAGTGCCTCAGGGTCTCAGGTTTCAGGACTTATAGGTCTCAGGGTCTCAGGGACTCTGGGTCTCTATGTCTCAGGGCCTCTGGGTCTCAGGGCCTCTGTGTCTCTGTGTCTCATTGTCTCAGGGTCTCAGGGCCTCTGGGTCTCAGTGTCTCAGGGTCTCAGGGTCTCAGTGCCTCTGGGTCTCTATGTCTCAGGGTCTCTGGGCCTCTGGGTCTCAGGGCCTCTGGGTCTCTGTGTCTCATTGTCTCAGGGTCTCAGGGCCTCTGGGTTTCAGTGTCTCATTGTCTCAGGGTCTCAGGGTCTCAGGGACTCTAGGTCTCAGGGTCTCAGGGTCTCTGGGTCTCTGTGACTCAGGGTCTCAGGGTCTCTGGGTCTCTGAGTCTCTGAGTCTCAATGTCTCAGTGTCTCAGGTTCTAAGGGTCTCAGGGCCTCTGGGTCTCAGGGTCTCAGTGTCTCGGGGTCTCAGGGCCTCTGGGTCTCTGTGTCTCAGGGTCTCTGGGTCTCTGACTCTCAACGTCTCAGAGTCTCAGTGTATCAGGGTCTCAGGGTCTCTGCTTCTCTGTGTCTCAGGGTCTCAGGGCCTCTTGGTCTCAGGGTCTCAGTGTCTCAGGGACTCAGGGCCTCTGGGTCTATCTGTCTCAGGATCTCAGGGCCTCTGGGTCTCAGGGTCTCAGTGTCTCAGGGCCTCTGGGTCTCTGTGCCTCTGTGTCTCAGTGTCTCAGGGTCTCAGGGCCTCTGGGTCTCTGTGTCTCAGGGTCTCTGGGCCTCTGGGTCTCTGAGTCTCAATGTCTCATGGTCTCAGGGCTTCTGGGTCTCTGTATCTCAGGGCCTCTGGGTCTCTGGGTCTCAGTGTCTTAGGGTCTCAGGGCCTCTTGGTCTCTGGGTCTCTGAGTCTCAATGTCTCAGGTTCTCAGGGCCTGAGGTTCTCAGTGTCTCAGTGCCTCTGGGTCTCTGGGTCGCTGAGTCTCAGTGTCTCAGTGTCTCAGAGTCTCAGGGTCTCTGTGTCTCAGTCTCTCAGGGCCTCTGTGTCCCTGGGTCTCAATGTCTCAGTGTCTCAGAGTCTCAGGGTCTCTGTGTCTCAGGGTCTCAGGGCCTCTGGGTCTCTGAGTCTCAATGTCTCAGGGTCTCATGGGCTCAGTGCCTCTAGGTCTCAGGGTCTCTGGGTCTCTTTGTCTCACTGCCTCAGGGTCTCAGGGCCCTTGGGTCACTGTGTCTCAGGGTCTCAGGGACTCTGGGTCTCAGGGCCTCTCGGTCTCTGGGTCTCTGTGTCTCAGGGTCCCAGGGCCTCTGGGTCTCTGAGTCTCAATGTCTCAGGGTCTCATGGGCTCAGTGCCTCTAGGTCTCAGGGTCTCAGGGTCTCTTTGTCTCACTGTCTCAGGGTCTCAGGGCCCTTGGGTCACTGTGTCTCAGGGTCCAGGGTCTCTGGGTCTCAGGGCCTCTCGGTCTCTGGGTCTCTGTGTCTCAGGGTCTCAGGGCCTCTGGGTGTCAGTGTCTCAGGGTCTCAGGGTCTTAGGATCTCTGTGTCTCAGGGACTCAGGGTCTCAGGGCCTCCGGGTCTCTGGGTCTCTGAGTCTCAATGTCTCAGTGTCTCAGGGTCACATGGCCTTTGGGTCGCTGGGTCTCTGAGTCTCAATGTTTCAGTGTCTCAGGGTCTCAGGGCCTCTGGGTCTCAGGGTCTCAATGTCTCAGTGTCTCAGGGTCTCAGGGCCTCTAGGTCTCAGTGTCTCAGGGTCTCAGGGCCTCTGGGTCTCTGGGTCTCTGAGTCTCAATGTCTCAGTGTCTCAGGGTCCCAGGATCTCAGGGCCTCTGGGTGTCAGTGTCTCAGTGTCTCAGGGTCTCAGGGCCTCTGCGTCTCAGTGTCTCAGGGTCTCAAGGCCTCTGGGTCTCAGGGTCTGAGTGTCTCAGGGTCTCAGGGCCTCTGGGTCTCTGTGTATCAGTATCTCAGAGTCTCAGGGTCTCAGGGCCTCTGGGTCTCTGTGTCTCAGGTTCTCATGGCCTCTGGGTCTCAGGGTCTCAGTGTCTCAGGGTCTCAGGGCCTCTGGGTCTCTGTGTCTCAGTGTCTCAGGGTCTCAGGGCCTCTAGATCTCTGGGTCTCTGAGTCACAATGTCTCAGTGTCTCAGGGACTCTGCGTCTCTGTATCTCAGGGTCTCAGGGCCTCTGGGTCTCAGGGTCTCTGTGTCTCAGGGCCTCTTGGTCTCTGTGTCTCAGGGTCTCAGGGCCTCTGGGTCTCAGGGTCTCTGTGTCTCAGGGTCTCAGGGCCTCTGGGTCTCTGTGTCTCAGGGTCTCAGGGTCTCAGG